>NC_080704.1:93597608-93916026 GCF_030445035.2 Dasypus novemcinctus | reverse complement strand
GTTGAGTATATCTAAATCACCTATATTTTATATGTGATTTTTGGTAGCCTAAAACTTCTTTGAAAATAAAATGAGAAAAATAAGACACTGGGTGAGCAAACAGAAGAAAATATCATTGTACATATAGAAAACAGACCTTATAGTGATGAAAGATATAATATCAAACATTTTTTATTTTATATTTTTTATTTCAAACTCTTAATTTTTATACTTTATTGTTATTTTTAATACTAATATTATTATCATATCATTTTCCAATTAATTGTATATGGTTATTTTTGTACTTCAATTTTGAGGAAGTTTTAGTCACAGAATTATTACAAATATGGCAGGGAAGGATCATTGGTTTGGGATGTCAGTGATGGGTGATGCATGGGAGGAGGTTCCACTGAGGCATACATATAAGGCATATGAACATGTTCAAGTGTTCGTGGGGCATTGATACATTGGGTGGAAATTCACACAATAACCAAAAGAATATCAAATTATCATGCTGGGGAGCTCTGCAACATTCTCTAATGGGAGAGCAAGAATCCCCTGAGTACAGGGGCAGTGACTAGTAAAGGAGGATGGACCATTGATGGGGGTCCTTAATAGTGATGACTGTACTTATAAACCTTTACTTTTGAAATTGACACTTAGTCTAGTATTATAGGGTACCTAAATGTTACTTCCTGAAAGTCTCCTTTTTGCTCAAATATGAACTATAAGAGACAAACTCAGCATATAAATGCCTTACCTCCCCCACAGTGTGGGATATGAGTCCCAGGAATGAGCCTCCCTAGCATTCAGAGATTACTGCCAAGCAACAACTCACAATGCAACTTGAAAAAGACCTTTGCCATAAGGGGACAAGGGTAAAGACAAATGAATTTACATGGCCAAAAGACTTCAAAGTGAGTTCAGAGTTCATTCCAGAGGTTACACTTATGCATGTCTCAGCAGGATCTCATTGACTGCCAAAGTAAATATTACCTCAAATAGCAGGACTTCTTAGAGCTCTAGAGACATCCAGACACTGTAGACATTCCACAGAGCTCAAAATAAAGACAAATATCCCAATTTAAAAATAAGCAGGAGAGCAGATAAAGCTCAAATGGTTGAGTGTCTACTTCCCATGTATGAGGTCCTGGTTCAATCCCAATTACCTCCAAAAAATTAATGGACTGAACAGACATTTCTCCAAAGATAGGTTATCAGGAGATAGAAAGTGAGTAGAGGGTGGTGAGCTAATGCTAAATATGGAAAAGTTCTTGATCTCTTTATTTATATTTTCTTTCATATCCTTGTTTTTGGAGATTTGTTTGAACACCTTTGATTAGTTATTCCAAATTCTGTTACCTCTGAAGTTTTAATGTGTTCCCTTTACTGTGATATATCTTCCTGGGCATCTGATTATCTTGATGAGTTAACTCAGAAGGTCCTTTTCTCCTTTTGTCTAGGTTTTTACTCTTGTTAAGTTTTGTGTTAAGGCTTTTCTTTGATGCTTTGTCTATTTTGTTCTAGACCTTTAGAACAGTCCTTGTTCAACTCTTCAGATTTTCTCAGCTCTTCTTCATCTGATTCTTGCTGTGGATATGCAGAGTAGTTTTTTTTTTTTAATTTTTTTATTTTTTATTGACTTTGTAATAATATTACATTAAAAATATATATGTGAGGTCCCATTCAACCCCACCCCCCACCCCCCCTCTCCCCCCCCCCAACAACACTCGTTCCCATCATCATGACACATCCATTGGATTTGGTAAGTACATCTTTGGGCACCTCTGCACCTCATATACATTGGTTCACATCATGGCCCATACTCTCCTCTATTCCATCATGTAGGCCCTGTGAGGATTTACAATGTCCGGTGATTACCTCTGAAGCACCATCCAGGGCAGCTCCATGTCCCGAAGACGCCTCCACCTCTCATCTCTTCCTGCCTTTCCCCATACCCTTTGTCCATTATGTCCACTTTTCCCAATCCAATGCCACCTCTTCTATGTGGACACTGGATTGGTTGTGTCCATTGCACCTTTATGTCAAGAGGAGGCTCAGATTCCACCTGGATGCTGGATGCAATCCTCCCATTTTCAGTTGTAATCACTCTAGGCTCCATGGTGTGGTGGTTGTCCTTCTTCACCTCCATCTTAGCTGAGTGTGGTAAGTCCAATAAATCAGATTGTAGGTGCTGGAGTCTGTTGAGGCTCAGGATCTGGCTATCACATTGTCAGTCCAGAGATTCAAATCCCCTAAATATATCTTAAACCCCAACATTAACTGCACCTCCAGCACATTAGCATGAAAGTCTTATGAAGGGAGATCCCATCTGAGTCCAGATTCATCACACATAAACACCATTTCCAAAGAGGGGCCATCTGCCCTGGTAGTTAACCCCATCGGCCATGACCATAACTCCCATGGGTCTCTTTAGCCCTCAAAGGAACCAATATCTGGGGGTTGTATCTGCTTTATCTGTCTCTCTGACTCTGCTCAGTTGTGCATGAGGGCAAACCTTCTGCCAGTCTCCAGACTCTTTTTTAGAAACTCGTAGCCATATAAACTCATTTCTCCTTTCCATTTCCCCCTTACTTTAGGTCAAACAGCATTTTAAAGTCATGGTATTTTATGTAGACATGGATATTCTGCTGATCCGCATTGAACCTTCCGTATAAGGTCATTTTTCCCAATTGCTTCACTTGTAGGAGAAAGCTCCCTTTCCTCTCTTCCTTATCTGGGAATATTGGTCTTTTTTCTTTGTTTTTGTGCAGACTTTTTCCCCCAGCTCTTAAGATTTGTTTAAATTATCTCCCTCATTAAGTGCCCTATTTTCTTTATAATCTACCCATCCTGCCTTGCAGCAGTCCTGTTTAAACTCCCATTTTTTCCTGTGAGGATTTTCTGCTTCTGGTTTCTTCCCTTTAGGTATCCTGCCCTGGAGAGCCAGTTAGGGTCCATCCAAAAAGGTGGGTCACTTCAGAAAATTCCATTTTGCCTTAGATGGTCCAGCTGACTGAAACTCAATTGATTGAGGGCACAATACTTCTTGCCAGCATTTCCATCCCTTCCCCACTGTGGGGTCTCATTTGAATGCAGCATTCCTCAGTTGCTTTTGTTCTACACTGAGTCTTTGTGAATTTAAGTTCCTGTGCCTGGATATGTGTTCAGTTCTAGTTCACTACTGTGAGTTGCTCTGCCATCTCTTTCTGTGATGGCAGGGACTTGGTTCATGCTGCTTCTGAGCAACTACCAAGCTACATGGGACTGAGTGAGGTGGAGGGGAATGGGAATGGACCAGCTGTCCAGAAAGGAACTTTCCTACCTGATATTTTTTTTTCTGGTTTTTTTTTTCAATTCAGAATTTATGGAGTCCTTCTCTCCAATTCTCCTTAGTTCCAAGTAAGTGGGAATTGTCCTTTTATTCACTAAATCTCTTCTTCAGAATGTCTTATATCATGATGATGATGATGTCACCAAGTATTTCTTTTCAAAATTTATGAATATGTATGTCACACAATCTTGAAGTTGAAACTATATAGCAATAAATATTCACATCTTATTTCCATCTCTTCTTTGTCTATCCTGTTCCTTTCCTCCCCTATAGACCATTTATTTTAGTTTTATTTTGCCCTTTCAAGACCATGAATGACCTTTTGATATATTAATTTTTTCTCTTTTTTGGGATTTTCAAATTATCTTAAAAGGAATAAAATGAGAACTATTACTTGATGAGGAAATTAAAGTACTGTGATTGTTGCAGCAATGCAAGTGGTTTGAATTGCTAACTTAAAGGACGATATTCACCCCCCCCACCCCCTGCCCAGTAGAAGAAGATTATAGTTTTCTATCTCTCTCTATTGGGCTTCTCTTAAAGCCATAATGATGAGCATTTTGTGTATCTGTATGTGGGAGTGACATTGACCTAAATGTCAACTCTTGAAACCTTGATCTAACCGGCTTGAAGACCACCTAGGTAAGGCTTTGATATCTACCCACAGATCATTATCTAACATTATCTATTGGCTCACTTAGGCCAATTGGACTAATAGGAAGTTATATTTTGAGAGTATTATTAGTATTCTTTGTAATATTAATGGCTAATAATCCTATTTAAAAGGAAAAGTAGAAGGGAAAAATCTTTGGGAGTTTTACAAAGGGCACATTGTCTCATTCTCTTCTGCCCCAACTGCTCTTTTTCTCCATAATGGATCGTTATTGATGATATGCAAGTTGGATAATACATTATCCCCCTGTAAAAGATGACTAAAATAATATCTCTAAAAATGTTTATCATCTTCTTCCTAACAATGGATTAAGTCAAATCTCATTCTGAAAAAAAATATTTTAAAATTCTGAAAAAGATTGCCTTTGTGTGCTTATTATAAATTAGTTCTCATTTCAACTCAACCAATTTGCCTAGATTGAATATGTCAGCAAAAGCGCCATGAAACTCCTGAGCACTAAACCACTATAGCTTGAAACTACAAATGTTAATAACAGAATCAATTAAAATAATAGGAGAGTTTTTAAGAGTTGGAAAAACCTAAGAGTTAGAGGAGATTGTTGCAGAGAATGTAAAGATGATAAATATTCCAAGACCAAAGAAGGGAATGATGGTTTATACAGGAATTAGATTTAGAAATGTACTGTCAAGAGAATTAGAAGTATCTAACATTTGTGTATATATATAGTTTAACAATAATAGAGGGAATGAAATAAAATATTGATGCCTCCTTCCTACCTACTCCTCCAGTCCCCAAATAAATTTTCTGGAAGAAAGGAAGAGAAAACCATGATTACTCAAAAAGAGAGAAAAATGAAATTAATCATCTCAAGACTATCATAATTCAATGACTACAGACTAAATTTCAAGAGGATGTTGCTGCGGCTTGCTCGGTCGGTAGAGGTGGGGTCTGGCTGCGGACGAGGGGTCGGTCCAGCTCTGGACGAGGGGTCGGTCCCGCTTGAGACGAGGGGTCGGTCCCACTTGGGACGAGGGGTCGGTCCGGCAGCAGACGAGGGATCGGTCTCACAAGGGGTGGCGCGGTTCAGCTGACGGGGTCGCCCGGCGAAGCCGGCGACGAAGGGGGTCGCCCGGCGAAGCCGGCGACGAAGGGGTCGCCCGGAGAAGCCGGCGACGAAGGGGTCGCCCGGCGAAGCCGGCGACGAAGGGGTCGCCCGGAGAAGCAGGCGACGAACTGGGGACAAGGGAGGCCAGGCCCTTGTCGGGGGCTCTCAGGACTGGAGGGCGCACGGCAGAAGAACCACCGCGGAGACAAGGTAAACACGCAAGTCCACTCTACTGAGGGAGAGGCAACAGTTCTATAGGGGCTGGGGAAGGCCGACCGGTCGAAGCCACGCCCCGCTCCGATTGGCTGCCGGCGAAAGGTCAGTGGGCGGCACTGGACGGGGGAGGGGTGGTGGTTAGGGATTGGCTGTCGCTGTTGCTGGGGGAAGGGGCAGGGTTTAGGGATTGGTGGCTGCTGTTGCTGGGGTGGAGGGCAGACTGGATTTTTCCGCCCACGCCTGGCTGTTGCTGCTGTCGGGGGAGGGGAAAAGGGCGGGCTGGATTTTTCCGCCCACACCTGGCTGTTGCTGCTGTCGGGGGAGGGGAAAAGGGCGGGCTGGATTTTTCCGCCCACACCTGGCTGTTGTTGCTGTCAGGGGAGGGGAAAAGGGCAGACTGGAATTTTCTGCCCTGCGCCTGTGCAGGGAGAAGGAAGAAGAAGGGTGCCGCCCCACAAGGCATCGGGTGGCGCCATCTGGGAGGAGGGGCGGCCGTGGAAGCATGGCTGCCGAGAAGGGGAGACCCGAGGGCACTCTGCGCCCATGCCGAGCTTCCTTCAGGGGTGGCGGTGAGTCCGACCAGCCACCCTATTATGGGGGCAGCGGAATTAGGCCTACCGCGGCCGCTCCCCTGCCAGGCCAGCAAACCACACTTCAGCCCGAGGGGTGACCGCATTTCCCCCTTCTTTTCAAATAAGGGCCAGGATGGCAGCAGCAACAAGTAGCCGAGGCCCAAGAGGCAGTAAGCAATGAGGGAAGCGGGGCTGAAGAGGGAGGTGAGTATGACGGGGATACAAATGTACAATTTGGGGGGCAGTATCTTGCCATTGCAAGCAAGGGTGGCCAATGTCCAATTCTTGTTGATCTCGGTGGCTATAAGGTCCATCTGCTTGTTAAAAGTCCAGGATGACAGTGCGTTACAGGTAGTTGATCTCTTCTTGGCGGCGAAGAGCGGTAGAGGCAGACTGTGTGATGGTCTGGAGGATCGCAGCGGTGAGGACAAGTTGCGTCAGGGCACCAGCGACGGTGGTGGCGGCAGCATCGGGAGTGGTGGAGACGTAGGCGAGGACAATAAGAAGGCCAAAGTCTTCACGGGCGCGAGAGAGGCCGATGTTAATGGGGCGGGCCGACATGGGGCGGCCCAATCTGCAACGCAATAGGGGTTCAAGCGAAAAAAGGAGGGGGGCGGGGGACGAGAAAGGACGCTTTGGATGGCTGAGAAGAGGAGTGAGGTCGAGACAGGAGGAAGCTCCGCAGAAGTATGGGGAGGCAAGAGCAGAAGTGTTATTGGATGCTAGAAAGCAGGCCGCGGGCCGGGGAAAGCAGGTTGCGGGCCGTTTCGCGGGGCTGGAGCTGCTTGAGAGCGATGGCGGCATGGGGGGCCGTGGTTACAATCTTCTGGGGTGGTAGTGGCTAGACAGATGGCGGAAAATATTATCAAGAAAGCAAAGGTTATGAGGAAGAAATAGAGTATTAAAGGCTGTGGGGGAAGTGAGAAGATCATTTAGAGGATAGGGTTGAGAATGGTATGTTTAAGACAGAAGCTTTGTGGTTTGTAGGAGACTGCTTTATAAACGAAGGAGAATGAGGGCAGTAAATATAGTAACGATAGATAGGAAGATGACAGTGAGGAGGAGTCTTTGTTTAAGGTTCCAATCGTCCGGCGCAACAGTGGCTAGGCCGATAGTGAGGGGTGTTGCTAAATAGACAATGGCTGCAAAGACAAAACCATTTTTTGTTTCCTTAAGAATAACTTTTCTTTAAATACTTAGTAGCATGCAATATTAGAAACCGTTTCCTAAAAGCAAGTTGGCAGGGGAGCTTGGTTGCTGTTAATCTTTCCTGTTATAAAATTACCTTTTATTATTATTATCATCAATTTAGTTTTATATATATATATTTAAGAATGACCTTTTGGAATTAGCCATTTAATACCTTAATGTAAACTATTGAAGATAAATTTTATCCTTACAGAACACATTCCCTTATGTAAAGTTATCACAATACCTTTTACACTTGCCGCATGCAAATTAAATTTCAAGAGTTTATGAAAAATTAGCCATCTTACTTTAGGACAAAATACGTCTTTTTGCAAAACTTATTACATTTCCATTAGCATTTTTACAAACTTTTAACCTTTTTAATATTCATATAAGTTTTACATTCTTTATATTATCCTGTGAAGAAAAATAAGTTATTCATTTTAATCTAGGCAAGAACAACTTTTTATGAAGACGTACAGTTAATTTTGTTAATTAAGACTTACAATTTTTTTAAATTGTAGATATCTTATTAACATTTAAACTTATGTATTAATATAATAAACTTAAGTATTAATATAAGCGCTTATTTAATTTTTGGCCATTTGAATAGAGCTCTTTTAAAGATTTCTAGTAATTTATATTTACCATCCGGAGGTATCACAATATACGTTGACATTGAACGAACAGACAGACAAACACAGAACAATTACAACACATTAACAGAAATATATAATTTATTTACAGTTGACTCATAATTCTTACTTTCTTGGTATAGCTGCTTTTAAATCCTTGTTTATATAGCATATTATAGATTATACCCTTTAAGATTTCTTCTGGACTTCATGTTGCCTGTAATAAGCCAGGAGGGAATCTTTTACCTTCCTGCTCCACAGCAAAAGTGACCCTATCTATAAGGCGAGTATAGGTGTCCGGGTCCCAAAGCTGACACGTGGTAAGCCACGGATTAAAGGGGAGAAGAAGGTCCCAGTACACTTGAAGCTGTTTCAAAGAGATCTTACACTGGTAAGTGTCTAGGAGACCAGCAAGAGCCCGAACTTGTGGGGCTTGCTTAGCAGATAGGATGTTACCCATTGCTAATGGCCTTTTGGAGCCGATAAGAAAAGGGGCCCTTACCTTGAGAGCGCGGCGATGGGAGCCGAGGTGCGCGGTGAGACGAGGGGTCGGAGCCGGTGGGGCTCCGACGGTGGTCGCGGGCCAAGAGAAGGCCCCGACGAGGGGAGGGCGGGACGACGAGCAGTGGAGCAAGGCAAAGGGGAGCAAGCGCAGAGGGGAGGAGGCAGAGGTGAAGGCAGGGGTGGAGGTGCTCAGGCACGCGCTCCTGAGAGTTTTATTGGTGCCTCTTAATCATAGCGGGTCGGTATAAGCCCCCGACATGGAAGGAGAAAGCCATCCAGCGATTCTCCCAGACCGCCGTGGATCGTATGAGGTCACCAAGGTTCAGGAGCAGCAATGCAGAGCGAAAAGATAGGGGTGAGAAGAGAGGAGAGCGTAGGGCTATGGTAGGATTACTTCAGACGTGCAAGCGCGCGCTCCCGAGAAATCCAAGGCTCCTCTTAATCATAGCGGGTCGGTATAAGCCCCCGACATGGAAGGAGAAAGCCATCCAGCGATTCTCCCAGACCGCCGTGGATCGTATGAGGTAGCCAAGGCTCAGGTAGCAGCAATGTTGCATGAGAGAAGTCCCAAGGTGAGAAGAGAGGAGGGGGTAGGGCTGTGGTAGGATTACTTCAGACGTGCAAGCGCACGCTCCCGAGAAATCCAAGGCTCCTCTTAATCATAGCGGGTCGGTATAAGCCCCCGACATGGAAGGAGAAAGCCATCCAGCGATTCTCCCAGACCGCCGTGGATCGTATGAGGTAGCCAAGGCTCAGGTAGCAGCAATGTTGCATGAGAGAAGTCCCACGGTGAGAAGAGAGGAGGGGGGGCCACCAGGTTATGGAGTGAGGCTGTGGTGGGGTTGCCTTGCCCCACGTTGTGCTGTGGTGGGGTTGCTTTGCCCCACGTTGGGCGCCAACTGCTGCGGCTTGCTCGGTCGGTAGAGGTGGGGTCTGGCTGCGGACGAGGGGTCGGTCCAGCTCTGGACGAGGGGTCGGTCCCGCTTGAGACGAGGGGTCGGTCCCACTTGGGACGAGGGGTCGGTCCGGCAGCAGACGAGGGATCGGTCTCACAAGGGGTGGCGCGGTTCAGCTGACGGGGTCGCCCGGCGAAGCCGGCGACGAAGGGGTCGCCCGGCGAAGCCGGCGACGAAGGGGTCGCCCGGAGAAGCCGGCGACGAAGGGGTCGCCCGGCGAAGCCGGCGACGAAGGGGTCGCCCGGAGAAGCAGGCGACGAACTGGGGACAAGGGAGGCCAGGCCCTTGTCGGGGGCTCTCAGGACTGGAGGGCGCACGGCAGAAGAACCACCGCGGAGACAAGGTAAACACGCAAGTCCACTCTACTGAGGGAGAGGCAACAGTTCTATAGGGGCTGGGGAAGGCCGACCGGTCGAAGCCACGCCCCGCTCCGATTGGCTGCCGGCGAAAGGTCAGTGGGCGGCACTGGACGGGGGAGACGGGGGGGTGGTGGTTAGGGATTGGCTGTCGCTGTTGCTGGGGGAAGGGGCAGGGTTTAGGGATTGGTGGCTGCTGTTGCTGGGGTGGAGGGCAGACTGGATTTTTCCGCCCACGCCTGGCTGTTGCTGCTGTCGGGGGAGGGGAAAAGGGCGGGCTGGATTTTTCCGCCCACACCTGGCTGTTGCTGCTGTCGGGGGAGGGGAAAAGGGCGGGCTGGATTTTTCCGCCCACACCTGGCTGTTGTTGCTGTCAGGGGAGGGGAAAAGGGCAGACTGGAATTTTCTGCCCTGCGCCTGTGCAGGGAGAAGGAAGAAGAAGGGTGCCGCCCCACAAGGCATCGGGTGGCGCCATCTGGGAGGAGGGGCGGCCGTGGAAGCATGGCTGCCGAGAAGGGGAGACCCGAGGGCACTCTGCGCCCATGCCGAGCTTCCTTCAGGGGTGGCGGTGAGTCCGACCAGCCACCCTATTATGGGGGCAGCGGAATTAGGCCTACCGCGGCCGCTCCCCTGCCAGGCCAGCAAACCACACTTCAGCCCGAGGGGTGACCGCAGGATGTGAATGAAATGATATTGAAATTTAAAATTTTGGGGGAAGGAGATGTGAAAAAAAGGTACAGGGAATTGAGTGGGTGAAAAGCAATGTTAGTGGCATATCATGGAGCAACACTGGGGAAAGTGAGAAGGTGAAAAAGAATGAACAGCTTAAAAGTTTTTTTGTAGAAAATATAGATTAAGTGTTTTTAATTGTGCTGACATATATAATATAAAATTTACTATTTTAATAAGTTTAAGTAAACAATTCAGTGGCATTAATTGCATTTATGATATCATGCTACCAAGACCATCCTCCATTACTAAATCTTTTTTATCACCCCAAAGAGAAACTGTACCCATTAAGCAGAAACTCCCAATTTCCCAATGCCCAGCCTCTGGTAATCTCTAATCTACTTTGTGTTTCTATAAATTTATTTCTTGTAGGTATTTCAAACTAGTGGAATCATATCAATATTTGTCCTTTCATGTCTGGCTTATTAAGATGGATTTTTCCTAAATATTTAGAATTAATACCTTAGAGCTCAACTCAAAATTTTATACTGCTAAAGAGCTGATCAGAATTAACACCTCTGAAATTTTGAGCTCTTGGTTTGAGTTCACAGAAAAATAAACTCTCAAATGGAAACATTTAACAGCAATCTACCCATCCCTGCAGTATTCAATTAGCAAAGAAGAGCAGAGCAATCCCTGAATATGAATTGAGTAGTTCAGGTTTTCTAATGACAACACACTGTTAATAAAAATACATCCCTTTTCACAACTGCTTTAAGTGGTTAAAAATGAACTGTTTTATCTGTCTCTCTATATAATATACATATCTGGTTACAGTAAACTGCTTTTAGACACATTCAGAAACAAGTGATTCTGTTTTGTGAACTGCTTTATCCTTAGGTCCTTTACTTACTGCTCCTTCACAAGTATGAGCTATTTGATTTTTCCTATAGCTGTAGGGAAGACTCCATTAGTAATTTTAGAAGACAAAGCCAGAAGGACAAAATAAGTGTGTGAAGATTTAATTTGGAGCTTGTGATTCCCCTTGAAAATTGCCATTCTTGTCAGAAAGTATTTATCAATCAGAACATTCAACTTAGATTTTTTAAAATTATCTAATGGAGCATTTCTTCTGTGGCTAATTTTATAGAGTGTGAAACTACTGGGAAATAAAAAGCATAACCTTGCAAAAATATCTAACAAGTCACTCCTACCCCCACTTCTATGGCTTGGTCTGTGAGGGCATGGCCTTGCAGGACAATATCAAGCAAATAACTTCTACCCCCTGTTTCTGTAAATCAGCCTGTGAAAATAAGGCCTATCAGAAAGATATCAAATGAGTGATCCCCCCCATTTCTGTAAATCAGCCCCCAACCTTGCAGCTGCATTCTGCTTCTGTAAACCTGCTTGAAAAATTTTACCTAGCAACACATTAGCCAATGAGGAAAAGTTATGCTGATCTCACCTGAAATCCTATATAAACCTATGAAAACTGAAAAACAGGGCTCAGAATTTGGAGACTGACTCTCCTCTCAGCCTGCATATAATAAATCTGTTCTCCACCTCTGAGAAGCCAGTGCTGAGTTTTTCTGTGGTTCAGAATTCCTAACTTTGCTGCAACAAAATGTTAGGCACAGTGCAACTAAATGATTTTCTTCTACTACTCTGCAAGTAGAGGAAAGGAGGTAGGAGTTAGGGGGTATGGATGAGCCAGATGTCCCTATTCTCATTCCAGTATTCCCTCTAGTAACTCTCTGCTTCTCACTTTAGAGTCCACCCTTAAATTGGCCCAGAAACTACAGTAATGGAAACAATAAGTAAAATCTAGGAAAAAATAAACTTTATGTATACCCCCCAAACCACAGTAGACCTTCTAGGCTGAATAGTTAAGCTTCCAACCAAATGAAAGCCTGAGTCTTATCCATTACCCAAATAGAGAAGTTCTTGGAATATATATTTGCATATGCACTGAGTTTATTAGGATAAAAAGTTTGAGCCAGGTATTTTTCTCTGCCCCTCTCCTTCCCCTCCCATCCCCCTCCCTCTCCCTACCCTGCTGTTTTTGCTGTCTGTGTCCATTCACTGTGAGATCTTCTGTATCTATTTCTCTTTTTGTCTTTTCTTCTTGCCTTTCTTCTCTAGAAATCACTGGGATTCGATCCTGGGGACCTCTGATATGGAGAGAGGTTCACTGTCAATTGCACCACTTCAGTTCCTGGTCTCTGCTGCACTTCACCTTGACTCTACCCTTAATCTGTTTGTTGTGTTACCATCTTGCTACATGACTCACTTGTGTGGGCACTGGCTCACCATGTGGGTGCTCAGCTTGCTGTGTGGACGCTCAGCTTGCCACATGGGCACAGGCTCACCAGGTAGGCATGAGCCAGGTATTTTTATGTTTTGTGAAGTAGTTGTTAAATCAGAACTTAAGTCCAATTTCTAATTTTGATTGCAAATATAAGATTTTACCAGTTGTAGGAATATTTTTTCAGAGGGACAACATTTGCTTTAATGCTGTTGTCTTCCACAGAAACGTTGAATAGATTATCATTTTAAAGAACATTTGGATTTAAATCAGTACATGTACCAGTAAATGATTCCACATAATCTGAGTTAGTAGATACAATTCAGAAGGGAAAAACATTACTCATATATGCATTAGCATTTTCATTATTACTGTAGCAATAAATCATTCCTTTTTCCAAGTGCTAAGAAATGCTGCTGCAAAATGCATTCAAGCTCTCAGGTAAAAACCCATGGCCTGCTTTTAAGAAGTTGCTCATTTAAGTGAAAATACCACCTAAAAGCTTAGGAAGAAATGCTCCATTTCATTACCTATTTGTGCATCCTGTCCCAAGAAAAATGATACCTTCTGATTCTTTTGTATTTTTACATGTTGCAATTTCTGATGGAAAGCTTGTTTAGTGATTAGGCAGAAGGGCAGGAAGGGTTCTAGAATTAGTTTCTAAGACTCAGACAAAAACAAGTGTAGCATTCATTACAAAAGCTAAAAGGAATGATCATTTAGTCTTAGACAATGTGGACTGTGGATGAATGTGTAGGTGTATTGGGGGAAAAGGGATCTAGAGATAGCTAACGGTGAATCATGGCAACTACAAAAAACAAAGTAATTTAAAAAGCATTGTTGACAATCTGTAAAATAACTCCATTTAACTATTTGCTAGGGAGACATTGTGCTTAATGCTACCAAGTATTTTTCTTTCAAAAACCCTGTTAGGTTGACACATAAGACTTTTCATTTTAGAATTTTTGTAAGTGGTGCTATTTAAATCAGAGTTAAAGCTAGACAAATCTGAGGTGAAGGAATAAAAAATAAAAATAAATTAAAAAAACTTTTTCCATTCACTACTTGCATTAAAATGGTGAGGAGAAAATGGATTTTATTCACTTGAAATAAAGAAAAATACATTTCAAAATTGTTTATGGAAAATAATTGAACATACTTTGAAATTCTTTGCTCTCAATTGAGCATATGAGCAGTTCTCAAATAGATTTGAATTTATCCATGGTGTTAACATATTTTTCTTTTCTTTATTTAGAGAATTTGTGGGTGTAGACAATAATTATTCATAAATTGCAGAAGTCCCATAGTCCAACATGAGTCTAAAACCTTGAATTTGTGTGGTATATTTGAAACAATTGTAGGAAGCACATTTTATGAATTATACTATTAACTATCATCCAATGTTTAACTTAAAGTTCACTGTTTGTATTTTGCTGTTCCATGGATTTTTAATATTTTTATTCAAGTAATATATATACAACCTAAAATTTTCTTTTTTAACCACATTCAACTATATAACTCAGTACTGTTGATTATGTTGAAAATGTTGAAATATGAACATCAACAACCAACACCAAAATGTTTCCATCATCCCAAATAGAAACTCTGTGTATTTTAAGACTTAACTCCCTATTCCCTATTGCCATCCAATCCCGTGGTGAACTGTATTCTAGATTTTGATTCTGTGAGTTTGCTTTTATTCAAAGTATTTCATATCACTGAGATCATACAGTATTGGTCCTTTTTTGTCTGGCTTATTTCACTCAACATGATATCTTCAAGGTTTATCCATGTTGTCACATTCATCAGGACATCATTCATTTTTTATGGTTGGATAATATTCCATTGCATGTATATACATTTTCTTTATCCATTCATCAGTTGATGGACACTAGGATTGCTTCCATCTTTTAGCAATTGTGAATAATACCATTATGAACATATGTGTGCAAATATCTATTCAAATACCTGCTTTTGAATCTTTGTCATGTGTACCTAGAAGTGGGACTGCTAAGTCATGTGGTTCTTCCATATTTAATTTTCAAAGAGACTGCAAATCTGTCTTCCACAGTAACTGCACCATTTTATAGTCCTACCAAAAACAACAACAACACAATGAATGAGTTTTCCTATTTCTCTGCATCTTTTCAAACACCTGTAATATTCCATATTTTTTTTATTATTGGCCATTCTAGATACGGGGTGTAAAATGGGAGCTCATTGTGGTTTTGATTTGCATTACCCTAATAGTGACATTGAGTGTCTTTTCCTGGAAATTTGGCCATCTGTATATCTTCTTTAAGGAAATATCTTTTAAAATATTTTGACTATTTTTATTTGTGGTGTTTTTCTTTCTGTTCTTGAGTTGAAGGATTTCTTTATATGTTCTGGATATTAAATGATTATCAGATACGTAGTTTCCAAATATTTTCTCTCATTTTGTAGGTTGTCATTTCGCTTTCATGACAAAGTGCTTTAATTTGCAAAAGTTTTAAATTTTGATGACCTACCATTTGTCTAGTTCTCCTTCTGTTGCTTTTTGCTTTGAGTGTAGAGTAAGAAATTTTTGCTTAACATAAGGTCCTGAAGATTATATCCTATGTTTTATTCTGGAGGATGTTGTGGTACTGGCTCTTATATTTATGTATTTGATCCATTTTGAGTCTATTTTTTTAAAAGATGTCAGGTATGAGTTCCCTTTCTTATTTTTCCAAATGAAGGTCCAGTTTTTACAGCACCATTAGTTTAAGGAGACATTTCTTTCCAAATTGAGTAATTTTTGCACCCTTGTCAAAAATCTGTTTGCCAAAAGTGTAAGACTTGATCTCTGAGCTCTCAAATTGATTCTGCAGGTCTATATGCCTGTCCTTGTGCCAGTACCATGCTTTGCTTTGATAACTGTGACTTTGTAAAATGTTTCAACGTCAGGAAGTGTGAGTCCTCCAATTTCATTCTTGTTTTTCATTATGGCTTTGGCTATTAGGGTTCCCTTACCCTTCCATTTAAATTGTTTAAACAAAATTTTAGTGAAATATATCATTCACACATGAACATACATAAACAGTAAGTGTAGAGTACAATTTGTGAAATTACAAAACAAACATGAAAGGCTCCCATGCATTTCCCCACCACCAGCACTCTAGATTGTTGTGGGACTTTTTTTTAAAAATTATGATTATCTCCAAAATATTTCTACTAACTATGGTCCATAACTTATATTTGGGGTATTTTCCCCCCAACTCACCCAATTATTTGCATACTATATTAGTATTATATATTTGACTTTGTTCAGGAGAAAATGTTCTCATTTTTGTCCTGTTAAACACAGTCCATCACCCACCACCTGATTTCCTGTGTTCTATAGTCTCATGCTTTGTACAATTCATTCAAAGTGTGCGCTCATTGGCTCTCATTTTCATCACAGATTTCTGTTGTCATCTCAGTCAATTTTGGAATGTTTTCATTACTCCGAAAGGAAAAGTCCCATAGACTCATACCCCCTGTGGCAGTTTGAAATTATTTTATGAATCTCCAAAATAGAAATATGTTAGTAAACTAATCTATTCCTCAGATTGCATTAAGTTCACTTGAAAGGCCTTTGAGGTGGCAGACTTGGCCAAGTGGTTAGGGTGTCCGTCTACCACATGGGAGATCCATGGTTCAAACCCCAGGCCTCCTTGACCCATGTGAAGCTGGCCCATGTGCAGTGCTGATGCGCACAAGGAGTGCCTGCCATGCAGTGGTGTCCCCGCATAGGGCAGCCCCACGCACAATGAGTGCACCGCACAAGGAGAGCCGCCCAGTGTGAAAGAAAGTGCAGCCTGCCCAGGAATGGCACCGCACACACAGAGAGCTGACACAACAAGATGATGCAACAAAAAGAAACACAGATACTCATACTGTTGACAACAACAGAAGCGGACAAAGAAGGTGCAGCAAATAGACACAGAGAACAGACAACCAGGGTGTGGGGGGGGGAAGGGGAGAGAAATATATATTTTTTAAAGTGTGTTTAAAAGAAAAAGAAAGGCCTTTGATTATTAATAGCTTCCTTGAGAAAACCACTTCAAGGATTTTGATTGGACTACATCAGTAAAGTGTGAATCATGTTTAGTCTCTGTCCCCTTACTGTATATGATATAAACAGAAACACAGAGACTCATTCAAACAGATAGGGAAAGGAAGCTACCATGTTTGATCCTGCCATGTAATGGAAAGGATTATTTGTAATTTTCCTGTATATCACCATATTCTTAGAACATTTAAGAAGAAAAGCATTCTTATATGTGTACTATTAACCACAACCTTCATCCACCACCAAAATCACCATCTTAAAATTCCCTAAATTATTCTCTAGTTTCCTTTGAGTTGATATTTACATACACAGAATACCCCTTTCAGTCACAATCACATTTATAAATCAGCAGTGCTAATTGTACTCACTATGATGTGTTCCTCTCAACTCTATTCATCCTTACACTTTTACAATTAACCTTATTAATAAGGCTACATACTTGATAATGGTGTATAATTTTTAAATGTACTTTTGGATTCAGCTTGCAAGTATTTTATTGAGGACTTTCCCTTTACATTCATTCCAGAAATTGGTCTGTAATTTTCTGTTTTTTGTATTATCGTTATGTGGATTTGTTATTAGGGTGATGTTGGCTTCACAGAAGTAATTTGGTAGCATTCCATTCTCAACCTAAGTTCTTAGTAACCTATACTCTAGAGTTTACCTCTGTTAGTTCACATTTGTGATACCATACAATATTTGTCCTTTAGTGCCTGGCTTATTCACTCAACATAAGATCCTCTAAGTTTGTCAAGTTGTCATGTGCATCCTGATTTCATATCTTCTTACAGCTGAATAACATTCCATCATTGTACAAAATTTTGTCTATCCATTCATCAGTTGATGGACACTTGTATAAATGTCAGTTTACATCCTACCTTTCAGTTCTTCTGAATATATTCTTAGTAATAGGATTGCTGGATCATATGGCAGTTCTATATTCAGCTACTTGTACTGCCAAACTGTCTTCCACAGAGTTTGCACAATTTTACATTCCTACCAACAAAGGTGTGTTCCTGTTTCTTCACATCCTTTGCAGAACTTGTAGACTTCTGTTTTTTAAGTAATAGAAACTCAATAAGGTGTGAAATGGTATCTCATTGTAGTTTTGATCTGCATTTCCCTAACAGCTAGTGATGTTGAGGATTTTTTCATGTTCTTGGTGGCCATTGTTATTTCTTCTTTGGAGAAATGTCTAAGTCTTTTGCCCATTTTTAAATTGGGTTGCTTTTCTTTTTATCATTGATTTATATGATCTCTTTATACAACTTGGACATCAAACTCATATCGGATATTTGATTTCCAAATAGTTTTTCCCGTTGAGTAGGCTGCCTTTTTACTTTCTTGACAAAGCCTTTTGAAGTATTGAAAACTCCTTGCACACCTAGGATAAAACATACTTGATCATGGTGGATAATTTTTAATGTACTTTTGTATTCAATTTGTAAGCACTTTGTTGAGGATTTCATAACTACATTCTTGAAAGAAATTGGTCTGTAATTTTCTTTTTTATGGTATATTTATCTGGTTTTGGTATTAAAGTGATGCTGGCTTTGTAGGATGAGTTTGGTAGCATTCCTTCCTATTCAATTTTTTGGATGAGCTTGAGCAAGGATGGTATTAGTTTGTCTTTGACTGATAGGTGGAATTTACTTGTCCTGGGCTTTTATTCTATGTGAAGTTTTTGATGACTGTTTTAAACTCTAATTATGATTGGTTTGTCATTGTCTTCTAGTTCTTCTAGGGTTAGGGTAGGTTGTACATGTGTTTTTGTTGATTTTGTTGATTTCATCTACATAGCCTAGTTTATTGGAATACAGTTTTTCATAGTATCTTCTTGTGATCTCTTTTATTATTGTGGGGTCAGCAGTAATGTCATTTTACGTATTTATATTTTCTCTCTATTTTATTCATCAGTTTAACTACAGTTTTTGTTGTTGTTGTTCTCAAAGAATCAACTTTTGGATTTGCTGATTCTCCTTGTTTTTATCCTCAATTTCATTTATTGCTGCTATCTGTTTCCTTCACCTTGGTTTGGGATTAATGTGCTACTCTTTACCTAGTTCCTCCAGGTATTCAGCTAAGTCTTCAATTTTAGCTCTTTTTTTAAATGTATGCACGGAGGGCTATAAAATTCCCTCTCACCCCTGTCTTTGATATATCCTACAGGTTTTCATGTGTTGTGCACTCTTCCTCATTCATCTCAATACAACCACCTATTTCTTTTGCAATTTCTTCTTTGACCCAGTGATTATATAAGACTGTGTTGTTTAATCTCCATGTATTTGTGAATTTTCCCTTTCTCCATCCATTTTTTATTTCCAGCTTTATTCCTTTATGGTCACAGAAAGAGTTTTGTATAATTTCATTCTTTTCACATTTATTGAGACCTGTCTTGTGAACCAACATATTTTAACCAGATTTTGTCTAGGTTCTTGATTATGCTGCAGAAAAGAATTTCAAGAACATATCAGTTTAGTTAGGCCAGTAATTTATTAAGATAGAGAGGGAAGATAAAAAGGAGAAAATAACAGATCATGGGAACCAGGTAGAGAGGAAGGGGCTCAAAAGTGATAAACTGGGCTGGTTTACAGACTACAATTTCCCATTAAAGATTATAAATCCCCCAGTTTGCATGCCTGTTGATCCATGCAGGGGGACATGGCAAGAATAGAATGCAGAAGGCAAGAACAGGGATCAAAAGGCAAGAGAGAGAGTTCAGCCTTTGCACTCACGTTTTAAACCATTAATTATTCCACCCTTTTGCTAATTGCAGGGGGAGAGTCCAAGTTGTTTGCTGTTTTGATTGATTACCCTACCAATCAATCCTACAGGTTAACCCAATAAGAAGGCCCTTGGAGAATATCCAAGGCTTGTCCTGGTTTCTGCAGGAAATCATTTGCTGAATTGGATTTCTCATGAGTCTTCCAGCAGCCATCTTGGGGTGATTTATGTCCATGTGGACTTATTGCCAGGTTCCAGATCATTCTATTAATTCCCTATCTTACTAGCATGCTTCATTTCCCCCTCACAGAGTTTACACCTTTAGTCTTAAAGGGGTGCTAAAGGATAATGGCCTTTCTTCTATAATTACTTCCTGATGGTTAGGAGCAGTAGGACTGACCTGAAAAGGTATAAAACCCTCTGGCTTTTCTATCTTGGTTGGAGGAAGATGGATCTGGCATCCTGGGAAAAGCTGGATGAAGTCCCCATATGGCTAACAAGATGCTGATTCTGGAAGAAATAAACTTAATGAAAATTTTGAAAATATATGGTCCCACTAAGAGAATACTGGACCACAAAATTAGAAAAGGCCAGGTTCCTATAAAGGATGCATGTTCCCAAAGTTGGTGGGAAACAGTATTCTTCCTTGACTTATTTTATGCTGTTGGTTAATTCTAGTGAGAGATTGCAATAGACAATGGGACTTGGTATAAATTGCCAACTCCAGTTCCGATGGTAGAGGACAGGAATGAGAAGAGGCATTGCCCTTTTTAGTTAATCAGCAGGAGACGAAAACAGATAAGATTTCTGGCCGGGAGGGGCTATTTCGTGGTCCCTAGGGGAGCAGCAGCAGTCCCCCAGTGCAATGGTAAGAACCAGGAAGGAATGAGGGTCCAACAGTGGGCTCCTGATACTAATGACTACGCTTGTGAGCCTATACACCTACAATAAGAACAAGGCCTAGAGCAGCATTGTGCCTGGGAGTTTCCTCCTGACAGCCTTCATGTTACTCAAATGTGGCCAGTCTCGAAGCCAAACTCAGTATGTAGATGCAGTGCATTCCCCACAGCGTGGGACATGACACCCGGGGATGAGCCTCCCTGGCACCGAGGGATCACTACCAAATACCAGCTGAAGATGCAACTAGAAAATAACCTTAAATTAAAGGTTCAATGCGGATCAGCAGAATATCCCTGTCTACATATAATAACATGACTTTAAAATGCTGTTTGACCTAATGTAAGGGGGAAACGGAAAGGAGAAATGAGTTTATATGGCTACAAGTCTCTAAGAAAGAGTCTGGAGGTTGTCAGAAGGATTGCCCTTATGCACACCTGAGCAGAGTCTAAGAGACAGATAAAGTAGATACAACCCCAGGTATTGGTTCTTTTGAGGGATAAAGAGACCCACAGGTTCTATGGTCATGGCAGATGGGGTTCACTGCCATGGCAGATGGCCCTTCTTTGGAGCTGGTGTTTCTGCGTGATGAAACTGGACTCAGATGGGATCTCTTTTCACAAGACTTTCATGCTACTTTACTGGAATTGTAGTTGGTGCTGGGGTTTAAGATATATCTAGGGGATTTGAATCTCTGGACTGATGATATGATAGCCAAGCCCTGAGCCTCAACAGACTTCAGCTTCTACACTCTGATTTCTTGGACTTACCCCACTCAGCTAACATGGAGTTGAAGAATGTCAACCACCACACCATGGAGCCTAGAGTGCCTACAACTGAAAGCAGGAGGATTGCATCCAGTATCCATGTGGAATCTAAGCCCCCACTTGACATAGATGTGCAATGGACACAACCAATCCAATGTCCACAGAGAAAATGTGGCATTGGTGTGGGAAGGGTGGCCATGGTGGCTGCTGGGTGCGGGAAATGGGAGGAAGAGATGAGATGTGGAGGCATTTTCGGGACTTGGAGTTGTTCTGGGTGGTGCTTCACAGACAACTACGGGACATTGTAGACCCCCCCAGGGCCCACTGGATGGAATATGGGAGAGTGTGGGCTATGATATGGACCATGGACTATGGGGTGCAGTGATGCCCAGAGATGTACTTACCAGGTGCAATGGATGTGTCATGATGATGGGAAAGAGTGTTGCTGTGGGGGGAGTTGGGGGTGGGGGCGGTGGGGTTGAATGAGACCTCATATTTTTTTAATGTAATATTTTTTTAAAAATGAATTTTAAAAATTAAATTAAAAAAAAAAGATTTCTTAAGGAATATCTGGTTTGCCCTCCCCATAACAATAGGCATCTGGGCTAGAGTAGAGGTAACAGCAGACAGACACAGACACTAATTAGCTTTGTCTCTTGAAGATGTATTTCAGGCCTTCCAATGACTGGCATTCATGCATTCCATAAGATATTTCTGCTGAGCTCGCACTTTCTTGGGCAGCTGGCTTCACTTGGGATAAGTGCACCAAGCTGTAAATTCCTTTAACTTTAAAAGCTGTGGGAGTGATCAAAAATACAGAGTAAAGTTCCTTCCAATTTGGCTGTAATTGAGAGTGAGCCTTGTTTACTTTCCAAGGTTTGATCAGACCCTGATTTCCAGGTCCTGGAATAGGACAGGTTGCCCATGCACAATCTAAAAGGAACTAAGTTAAAGTGGATCTTAGCCACTTTGTTTGCTGTTTCTCTTTTGGTGGAAAATGCTTAGCCCTGGCACAATAGCATGTGGGTTTGCCAGTCCTCCCCAGGTTATGAATGGTACATGTTCTATAACAAGGGCTAAGAGAGATACATGGGTTAAACATGTCTTTCACTTGGTGTGCATTAGAGGTAATCCCTAAGTTTATTTGTCTTTTTTTTTTAATTAAAAGGAATGTTGCCTGCACTGGTCTTAGGCAGGGTGGCTATTCCTTTATCTTATAGGCACATTCATTACTTAGAAAATGAAGTTAATCAGGACTTTTAACATGTTCAATGCCCCTCTGCATTTGATCTAGAATAGAAAATATATCACAATAATCATCAGGCATACATCTAGAATAGGCTAGAGGTACAGTACTTAACACTAATTAATGTAATACACAATGCATAAGTTTCTCTTATGCATTGGGTAGCCAATAACTCAAATCGAAAGACAACCTGCATTGTATTGAAGGTCTAGTTTGAATGCACAAGATAGCTTGACAATGTGAAATCTATCTTTTGATTTTATACACTTTTTAAACACTTCCAATGCAATGTGTAACATCAAATGAACTTAACTTTTTAATACTTTGCTTCTTACTTCTACACTTTTACCATGAAGACATTAGTTAGCAGGTATTTTACTTTAGCAGTACAGGAAAAACTACTTTTTCCATTTCTAAAAATGAAAACTGAAGATTCCCAATAGAATCAAGATACTTTTCATTATCACCTTTTGAATATGCATATTGAAGTGGCTTCCAACAGGTTTCCCTGTTATGAAGTTGCTTTTTGCCATTAATATAAATTTAAGTTTCTAATTAGTAATGGCTTCCTGGAATTAGCCATTTACATGGTTCAGTTTAGAAAATGCTTTTACAAACTCTTTATAATTGACCACAACCACATGGAAAACACAATTAGCAACCATTGAAATTTACTTTATGCATTTAAAAGTGGTCAGAACTATATTTAACTTAATTACATTAGATATGAACTTAACTTTCATCACCTTAAAGATTTAACAAATTTATATACTTGGTATTTCATAATCCTAGGGTGATAACACCCAAGCTAAATAAGATTGAAACTATCATACTTTATGCAAGGAATGTCTTCACTTTTTTTTAAACAGGAGGCTAAAACTTCTTTAATAAAATTATCTTAAAACACACTGACCACTAGGTTCTGGAAAACTGTTTATTATTAAATATCTTTCCAAAACTGTCAAGGACTTTTTCTTTACTTGTCGATTTTTCATGATAGGATTATTAATCACTCTTATTTTTTTTAAAGATTTATTTATTTATTTCTCTCCCATTCCCCTCCCAACCCGGTTGTCTGTTCTCTGTGTCTATTTGCTGCGTCTTCTTCGTCTGCTTCTGTTGTTGTCAGCGGAATGGGAATCTGTGTTTCTTTTTGTTGTGTCATCTTGTTGTGTCAGCTCTCAGTGTGTGGTGCTATTCCTGGGCAGGCTGCACTTTCTTTCATGCTGAGCGGCTCTCCTTACAGGGTGCACTCCTTGCACATAGGGCTCCCCTACACAGGGGACACCCCTACGTGGCAGGTACTCCTTGTGCACATCAGTACTGCGCATGGGCCATCACCACACAGGTCAAGGAGGCCCAGGGTTTGAACCAATGTCCCATGTGGTAGACGGACACCCTAACCACTGGGCCAAGTCTGCCGCCAACCACTCTTATTTTTAAGGCTGTTAAAAGGTTTAAATTAAGGTATTACAGGACAAACTATGAATTTTAATTCCCCAGTTTATAAATTAGTTTTGATCTGTCACACATAATCTTTCCCCCACAGTCCTTACAAAGAGAAGGCCTTGGGGATAGGGCAGGTAAAAGAGCTTTGGAAAAACTTTTTGCTTTCCCAAGTCTCTATATTTAGATTTCTGTATTACTTTTCCATCCTGCTCAGCCTAATTAGAGCTCCAGGAATTATTATTCAGATGTATAACTGAATATTTGATTTTAGCTCATCTAGGAATTTTCATTTGTTAATTTGATTTTAACATCCAATGTATGAAGTTATATATTGAACAAATAAGCAGATATGAATAGAATTTGACATAGAAACACAAGATTCACTGTTATCATTTTCATTCTCTTACAAAATAAGTTTAACTGGAAGATAATATTTAAAAGATTTCTTTGAAGCCTCCTTTTATTACTCTAATTTGCACTGTGCAGTTTTGCATAAGAATTTTGTTCCTTAATTGTTGGCTTCTAAACAAAATGTCCCAAATATTTTAATACAATTTTTGTTCCTTCAGGATTTTTTTCTCTTAGTATAGACCTTGGATGAGCAAAACTAATCCTATGTATACTCACTGGGACTAACATAGCCTCAGGGAAACAGGTTTCTCTCTTGAATTGCTGCTTTTAGGAAGCCCTGACAGTCAAGAAAGGAGGCCTCCTTCACTTCCCAGTCCTCAGAGATAAAAGGACTCCAGCAGCTGCTGGACTGGAAGAGTAGACATTCAACCCTGAGGGCCAAAAATTCCACCAGGCAGCAATTTAGTCCACACTTGGAGCCATGAGATAAAGCAGGATCACTAATACCAGTAGGATAGGAGACAGAAATGTCTCTAGATTGCTTTCCCTTGAGTCATAGGGGCAGATGCTGGTATGAAATAACCATAAGCAAAGACAAGTGGTGAGGCTAGGGCTGAATTGGTCATAAATGAAGGTAAATTCAGTGTAAGGTTTATGCTTTAGATAGGAGATTTAGGCTAAATCTACCCAATTATAATTTCATTATTATCCTTCTGCTGTTTTATAATTAGAATACATCTACAAATGATCTTAACTCTTAGTTACAGTTTCTAGTAAGGTTTTACTTTAAAGTGAATTGGGTCCCTTTATTAACTAAACCACAACAATATTATTAGGAAGAACTTTGTGAAGATTATCTGCTTTTCTAGCTGTTGAATCAATTCCACTTGTGATTTATACATTAAATCCACTAACAAGACTGTGCTAACATTTAAAGATTCATTTTTGGGTTACCTTTAACCATTATCCAATTTGTAATAGGTGAACACCAAATCTGATATCCTAGGTATAAGCAAACTGGCAAAGTTAAATGCATATTAATACAGAAGAGAGAATTTTATACCCTTAGTATTTCCAGGAACTGTTAGATCTTAATTGATGACACATGAGGTTTCTTATTTTCCAAGGGAGGGTTAGTAACAATTCTGGACCTTGATCTCTATTCATACCTCTTACAGACACAACCAAGTTTAAACTAATGGAAGTTTGAGGTGTATTTCTTCATTTTATTAAGGAGATGTGATATGAGGTTTCTGGACATCAGATCTCTGTCCTATTCTTTTACACTGGTTTAACTGGAATTCAGGGTCCTATCCAGAGGATGGTCTTGGATATACTGTGGCCATGTGGACCAGGAGTAGGCAAATTTTCCTGATTCTTGAGAAAACACTCCTATGGGGAGTTTACTGGTGGGTTAGAGACCATACCCATTATTCTAGGAAGAATGAAGAAGCACTTTTCAGTTGACTGATTTGATGCCGCTGAGTCCAAGTCTGACTAAAATGTTCACTACTCCAAATAATTTGGAGCTGATACTCTGGTTTCAGTGTTTTGAGGATTTAATTTCAGAGTCTTAATGACAGGCATCACTGTGGCTGACCTAGGCCTTGGGGGATGCCTGAAAATTCTGAAGTTCAGACCAAAGTGCTCAAGCTGAGTTGGTGGGTGATGTTCTGAGCAGTTACCACAAGTCCAAGCACCTGAGATAAGTCTCAGGGGATATTTGGCTCCTGTAGAAGTTTGATATAATTGATGAATTCCAAAAAGAAATATTGGATTATGCTTGTAATCTGATCTGTTCCTGGGCATGATTGAGTTATGATTAGGACATTGAGTCCCCACCACTTGGTGGGTGGGGACTCAAAGATAAAAGGCATGGTGAAGAACAGAGTTGAGGGCTTTTAATGTTGGATTTTTGATTTTGGAGTTTGATGCTGAAGACTTCAACTCGAGCCCTGGAAAGTCAGGATGCAGAGGAAAGTGAAGCCAGCCACAGGAAGGAAGGAAACTTGAAGTCAGAGTAAAGAAAGCCCCAGGAATGTAGGAAGCCAGTCAGCCTGAACCCTCAGAGATGTCACCAAATAGACTTTGGCAAGGGAAGTAACTAATGCTTTATGGCCTGGTATTCATAAGCTCCTACCCCAAATAAATACCCTTTATAAAAACCAACCCATTTCTGGTATTTTGCATCAGCACGCCTTTGACTGACTAATACAGAATTTGGTACCGAGGAGTGGGGAAGTGCTTTTGCAATTACCGAAATGCTGGAACAGTTTTTTAAATGGGTAAGGGGTATTGTTTGGAGGAATTGTGAAATGCTTGATGGAAAGGTCAAGATGGCCTTGAAGAGACTGTTTATAGCAATATGGATACCAAAGAGACTTTTTATGATGTCTTAGAAGTAAATGATGGAACGATTATTGGAACTGGAGGAAAGGTGATCCATGTTTTAAAGTTGCTGAGAAGTTAGCAAGATTAACTCCTGGTGTTTTATGGAAGGCAGAAATTGAAAATGGTGAGCCGGGGCATTTAGCTGAAGAAATTTCCAAAGTAAACCCAGAGAATGTGACTTCGCTTCTGCTTGCAACTTATAGCAAAATGCTTGCAAGAGTGATATGGTGAGGATGGAACTGTCAGGCACAAAGAAAACAGGAATTGATTCTGGAAATTCTAAGCCTCTGGAGATCAAGCTCCTAGATGAAAGTGCCCAATTGGAGTACTTAACCAAATTTGGAAGTTGTAAATCAGAATTGGAGATGCAGTTATGTTGGAAAGACTTGTGGAACATCTTACTGTCTGATGGCTTGGGCCCCTGCTTCCTGCATGCTAAACCAACAGACTTTTTGAGACAGCTGTATGAACAAAACCACTGTCAGCCTGGAATAAAAAGGACATGGAAAGGAGAGATTGAAGGAGAAAGAGCTTTAAAAGGAAAATCATGGAAGCTGAGATCTAGAATTAGGACATCACCTTGGGCCAAGAGAGGAACCCCACCCACAGAGAGGATGTACAGAGGATGAGTTTGTACCAGCAGTTGAAGAGGGCGGATGTTCCCATCCAATGTTCTGGGAGAGTTTTGTTGCCCCAGGGTGTAGAGAGGGTGGAGCACATTACCCCAAAATTAGAGCAATTAAGGTAAGCACCTCACAGTTCTGAGAGGGGTGGACCTGTCCCCCAAAGGTTACGGAAGACCAGATAGTCAACTCGTTGCTCTGAGAGGTTTGAGCCTGTATGCTAAAGGTTAGGGGGAATGTTGTCATCACATCACTGTGCTAGGGGGGCTAAGACTCTTACCAAAAGATTGGGTAAGGTAGGCAATCACCCCAACACTCTTGGAGGGAGAGGTCTCGAGCTTGGTTGATACCCAAATTCCTGATTAGGGTTGAACCAGGAAAAGGGCCTTTGGGTAAGGCCGTGGAAAGGGTGGGTCCCCATATGGCACTAAGGAAGAAACCATCTTAAGAATATCTCTCAGACTTTTAAATTGACTGGAGGATGCCCTGCAGTTTTACTGAGCTGTAGAGGACCCAGAACTCATGTTTCCCTCCCAATTTCTCCTTATTGTAATGAAAATGTTTATCATATGTCTGCCCATTTGTGTATTGGAAACAGCTAAATTGTTTTGTAATTTTCAGAGGTCTATAGAAGATAGGACTTTGCCCCAAGATGAACTGTATTTCTTTAAATTTATTATGATATGATTTAGTACTTGCATTGTAACCAATTTAAAGCTTTTTTGAATATTGTAATGACTTTTTCGGAATTCAGAGAGTGGAGTGTAGCAGTGTGATGTAATTGATGAATTCCAAAAAGAAATATTGGATTATGCTTTTAATCTCATCTGTTCCTGGGTGTGACTGAGTTATCATTAGGGCATTGAATCCCCACCCACCAAGGGGTGGGGACCCACAGATAAAAGGCGTGGTGAAGGACAGAGTTGAGGGCTTTCAATGCTGAAGTTTTTATTTTGGAGATTGATGCTGATGACTTAAACTCGAGCCCTGGAAAGTCAACATGCAGAGGAAAGTGAAGCCAGCCCCAGGAAGGAAGGAACCTTGAAGCCAAAGTAAAGAAAGCCCCAGGAATGTAGGAACCCAGGAAGCCTGAACCCTCACAGACATCAGCAGCCTTCTTGCTCCAAATAGACTTTGGTGAGGGAAGTAACTTATGCTTTATGGTTTGGTATCTGTAAGTTCCTACCCCAAATAAATATGCATTATAAAAACAAACCCATTTCTGGTATTTTGCATCAGCACCACTTTGGCTGACTGATACAATTCCCCTCTGAACAGAAAGACCCAACCGGGGAAGCAGACTTGGCCCAATGGATAGGGTATTTGCCTAACACATGGGAGGCCCATGGTTCAAACCCCAGGCCTCCTTGGCGCGTGTGGAACTGGCCCATGTGCAGTGTTGATGTGCGCAAGGAGTGCCATGCCACACAGTGGTGTCTCCTGCATGTAGGGGAGCCTCGCGCGTAAGGAGTGCACCCTGTAAGGAGAGCTGCCCAGCGTGAAAGAAAGTGTAGCCTGCCCAAAAACAGCACCGCACACACACAGAGCTGACACAACAAGATGATGCAACAAAAAGAAACACAGATTCCTGGTGCCACTGATAAGGATAGAGGCGGTCACAGAAAAACATGTAGTGAGTGGACACAGAGAGCAGACAACTGGGCTGGGGAGAGAAATAAATTAAAAAGTAAATCTTAAAAAAAAAGAAAGAAAGACCCAATGAATGGGAGCTGTTCAGAGTTCACTGCTCTGGTTTTCATCATTCCTGATATTCCAGGGTCCAAGAATGATTGCACTGTTACCCAAACAGAAGTTCCTGAGCCAAATCTCAGGGAATGTTTGGCTTCTCTTTGATTCTTGCCATCCTGGGAATCCCAGAGCCCCTGCCACTGAGCATTTCCTGAACTGTTCTGGACTTGGAAGACAGGACAGGCTGAATAAATTGAATGTTTCCAAGCCAAATATTGCTCCTTCCTGGAGAAGGGGCACAAAGCTGCTTCTTCCTATTCTTCCAGAGGCCTTAAAGGTGTTAGAAAGAAACATGTACCTGAAAGAGAATAGTATTCACCCAACTGTGGAGGAGAAAAGAGTTTATTTATGATCTTGCAAGAATGGGTGCAAAGTCAATGTGTGATGGCTGGCTGGCATACCAAATGTCAGAACACAGCAAAACTTCTTTCCTAAGCCTAGCACACAGATCCCTCCCCTGTTTCTCCACTGGCTGTGTACTCCAGAGGTTACAGCTTATGTGAGAGGTTTAACTAACTTAAGCAAGTCCCATTATGCACAGTTCAGTGACCCTAGCCTTTACTTATATAAGGAATTGGCATCAGTCTTAGGCTTACATTTGAGGCCATCTCCATTCTTTTTTTAAATAGCATTTTATTGTATTTTTTTAAGATACATAGACCACAAAAAATTTTAAATGTTAAAAAATATAAGAGATTCCCATATAACCCACAGCGCACCCCACCCCATTCCTTCCACATCAACAACCACTTTCATCATTGTGGCAAATTCATTGCATTTGCTGAATACATTTTGAAGCACTGCTACACTGCATGGGTAATAGTTTACATTGTAGTTTACATTCTCCCTCAGTACATTCAGTGGATTATGGTAGGATATATGATGTCCAGCATCTGCCCCTGCAATATAATTTAGGACAACTCCAAGTCCTGCAAATGCCCCCATATCACATCTCTTCCCTCTCCCTGCCCTTAGCAACTACCGTGGACATTTTCTCCACATCAGTGCTACAATTTCTTCCATTACTAATCACAATATTTCTATAGTAGCCTACCAGTAAGTCCACTCTAATCCATATTTTATGCTTACACCCTGTGGATCCTGGGATGGTGATGTCCACTCCACCACTACATTGAGAGAGGACTTAGATCCCATATGGTTGATGGATGGGATTCTCCTGCTTGCAGTTATAGGCACTGTCCTTTCCCTGGTGTGGTTATTGACAAGCTTCACCTCCCTGTTAGCTGACCTGGGTAAGTCCAATGAACCAGAGAGTAGGAATTACAACTCTCCCCCTCCTTCTAACCACAGAGCTGATTTGAGTCAGTTTTGAACTTGGGTGAAATAATAGAACATGAGGCATTTCCGGGGGCTTTCCAGATCACTTTTATGTGAAAGCCAAACTTAACCCTTTCCTTACAAAGGCAGTCCTAATTTTTTTTTCTAAAGAATTTTCATTTAATTAGGTATACATACCTAAATTTTTAAATTTTACTGTCTAGGAGTTTCCCAGTTAGACCAGCCATCCAAAGGCCATTAAGGGATTAGAGATCAATTGTTCCAGCTAACAGGCCTTGGGGCCCCGAGGCAACAACTTCCTTGCTTGTAAAGGCATTTTCAGTTTTACAGTTTTTTTTAAAGATATCCCAAAGCATTTTAACACAAACCTGCCCCACCACCTTCCCACCCTATTCCTGAACAGGTAGACATGTGTGGTGGAGACAAAGCTGGGTCTGCAAGTCCTGGGGCTGAATCATTGCCATGCTCCTGCCAAGGGGAGAGAGCAGAAGGCAATTGCAGCTGGACCCAAGGGCAAAGCCAACTGTTGCTAAAAGGGCTTGGAAAAGCAGCCTTGCTATGCCTGTTTCTCAGCTGGGGTACATCTGTCTTGGCAGGGTCTTGCTTTTAGCCACTGCCCTGTGCCCCATCCCTCCCAGCTGTGTTCAGATCTCATGGGCCAGTGTGCACAGAATAGACACAGAGTGTTCCCATGCCCCTGTTTCATCCCTCCTGTGATTAAGTCCTGTGGGGACTCATAGGTGAACACATTTAAAACGGATAACCAAAAGAGAGCATTAAACAGGCTGCAGGCCTTAATTTCACTCACCATAACCTCCTGACTGGCTCACCAAATATGTAACTGGATTTTGTCTAGGTTCCAAACTATGCTGCAGAAATGAATTTCAAGAGCACTTCAGGTCAGTTAGGCCAGTAATTTATTAAAGTAGGGAAGGAAGAGAAATGGGAGAAAATAACAGATCATGGGTCCCAGGAAGAGAGGAAGGGGCTGAAAACTGATGAAGCAGACTAATTTAAAGACCACAATTTCTCCTTATAGATTATAAATCCCCAGGTTTACTTGTGCATTGATCCATGCAGGGGGACTCGGTGAGAGCAGAGTGAAGAAGGCAAGAAGAGGGGTCAAAAAGCAAGAGAGAGAGTTAAGCCTTTGCACTTGCTTTTTAAACCACTAATTATTCCCCTTTGGTGATAGCAGGGAAAGAGTCCCAGATGTTTGTCATTTTGATTGATCACTCCACCAATTAATCCCCCAAGAAAGTCTAATTATAAGGCCCCTGGAGATTATCCAGGGCTTCTCCTGCCTTTTGGAGGAAATATTTTTCTGAATTGGATATCTTGCAAGAGTATTCCGGCAGTCTTCTTGGGGTTATTGATGTTCAAGTGGACTTCTTGCCAGGTTCCAGATCCTTCTATTGATTCCTTATCTTACTAGCCTGCTTCAGTATGGTCTATCCTGAAGAAGTATCCAAGACCACTTGAAAAGAATGTATGCATAGCTTTTTGTATTGTAACTCTATCTACATATCTGTTCTTTCTAGTCCATTTATTTTTTTAAGATTTATCTATTTATTTCTCTCCCCTTCCCCCCCTCACCCCAGTTGTCTGTTCTGGTGTCTATTTGCTGCGTGTTCTTTGTCCACTTCTGTTGTTGTCAGTGGCACGGGAATCTGTGTTTCTTTTTGTTGCGTCATCTTGTTGTGTCGGCTCTCCCTGTGGGCGGCGCCATTTCTGGGCAGGCTGCACTTTCTTTCACACTGGGCAGCTCTCCTTACGGGGTGCACTCCTTGCACATGGGGCTCCCCTACACGGGGGACACCCCTGCGTGGCAGGGCACTCCTTGCATGCATTAGCACTGCGCATGGGCCAGCTCCACACAGGACAAGGAGGCCTGGGTTTTGAACTGCGGACCTCCCATGTGGTAGACGGACACCCTAACCACTGTGCCAAGTCAGCCATCCCCTCTAGTCCACTTATGATATTACTCAAGTATATCCCACTATTATTAGTAGAGGTATCTATTTCCCCCCTCAGTTTTGCCAGTGTGTGCCTCACATATTTTGTGGCACCCAAATTTGGTGCATAAATATTTATTGTATTTATTTCTTCTTAGTGAATTACCCCTTTGATTAATATATAATGACCTTCTTCATGTCTTATAACAATTTTGCATTAAAATGTTTGATACTACTGTTGCTACTCTAGATCTTTTTTGATTAATATTTGCATTGAATATCTTTGACCAATTTTTCACATTCAACTTGGTTGTTTCCTTACATCTGAGATGTATCTCTTGTAAACATCCATGTTATCCTGTGTTAATACTGTGTTCCTTCTTACACCTGAATAATATACTATTGTGTGCATATACCACTGTTTGTTTATCCATTCAACTGTTGATAGACAATGGGTTGTTTCCAAATTTTGGCAATAGTGATTAATACTGCTATGAAAATTGCTGTGCCTATATCTGTTTGTTTTCCTGTTTCCAACTCTTTAGGGTATATACCCAGCCGTGACAATTATGGATCATATGGCAGTTCTATAGTTAACTTCCTGAGTAATTGCCAAATTGTCCTCCACAATGGCTGCAACATCCTACATTCCCACCAGCAGTGGATAAGTGTTCCCCATCCTCCATATCCTTTCCAGTACTTGTAGTCCTCTGTTTCTTAATAACCATCAGTCTAATTGGTGTATGAGGACATCTCATTGCGATTTTGATTTGCTTTTCCCTAATAGCTAAAGATGTTGAGCATCTTTTCATGGGCTTTTCAGCCATTTGTACTTCTTCTGTGGAGTAGTGTCTATTCAAATCTCTTGGCCAATTTTTATTTTACTTATAGTTCTTTTTTAAAAGATACTTAGGTCGCATAAATATTACATAGAATATATACAGGTTTACCACATGCCCTACTCCCCACACCTCTTACATTTTCCCACATTGGCAAAATCTTTCATTAGTGTGTTACATTCATTGCAATTGATAAACACATGTTGGAACATTTCCATAAAGCATGGTTTACATTGTTGTTTACTGTCTCTCCCACTCAACTCTGTACATTATGGGAGGATATATAATGACCTGTATCTGTTGTAGTAATGTCATTCAGGATGGTTGCCAAATCCCAAAAGTGCCGCTGTATTACATCTGTTTTTCCCTCTCCCAAACCCCAGAACTTCCAGTGGACACTGCCTCCAAATCAATTATCTTTCTTCCATTGCTGGAATCACAATACATCTATGGTAGAATACAAGTAAGTCTGCTTTAGTCCATATTTCCTTCCCCAATCCTGAGGACCCTGTGATGATGATGCTCACTGCACCTTTAATTGAGGGGGACCTTCAATCCCATACAATTGATGGATAGAACTCTTACTCGCAGTTGTAGACATTCTCAGTTCCTTGCTATGTATCCTCCTTGTTAATTGTCCTGGGTGAGTCCAAAGCACTGGAGAGTAGATGTTGCAACTCTGTTGAAATTCAGGGCCCAGCTGGCACTTGGATAGCACCAAGAATTAAGTCTCTTGGATGTACACCTACTAACTCATGTACTAAATATTGGTTCAAATAGAAGGACAGAAGAGACATGTGTAGTGAAAACACAGCTGAGTCCAACTCTGGCACATTGGGCAGCATAAATTTTAAAGTAGGGCCCACTGGCAAAGTACCAAACTCCTGAACTATCTGCCCTGACTATAGTGTCTGGATGTCTCCATAGCTCTCAGGAGCCCTCTTTCTTGGGGTAGAGTCTACTTTGGTTGTCAATGAGATCCTTCTGAGATGTGCAAAAATGTGACCTCTGGAATGACATTGCAACTCACTTTGAAGTCTATTAGCCATATAAACTCATTTGTCTTTACCTTTTCCCCCTTTTGATCAAGATTCTTTCATCCTCTATTTCATTGCTTGTTGATACTTGGTAGCAATCCCTTGGTGCCAGGGAGGCTCCTTCACAGAAGTCATGTACCATGATGGGGGGAAGTTTTTGTGTTTATATGCTAAGTTTGACTTAGAGAGAGGCCACATTTGAGCAACAGGGAAGTTTCAGTAGGTAACTTTTAGGCATCCTACAATAATAGCTAAGTTTCAATTTCAGGAGCAAAGGCGCATAAGGATAGTTGTCAATATCAAGGGCCCATCATTCAGCCATCCTCCTTCACTAGTCACTGCCACAGTACTTGGGGGATTCTTGCTATTCCATTAGAGAATGTGGCAGAGCTCCCCAAGATGGGAATTTGATATACTTTTGGTTATTGTGTGAATCTCCACCCACAATTACAATGCCTGATGAACATTTGAACACATTTATATGCCTTATATGTATGCCTAGGTGAACTTCCTCCCATGTATTCCCCACCACTGACACTCCAAACAAATGATCCACCCCTCCACAGTTGTATCCCTTCTGTAATCCAAAACTTCTTCAAATATGATGCCAATAAAATGTCCAAATACAATTACTAAGAAAATGAAATAATGATTATAGTTTAAAACATAAGAAATAAAATACAGAAAATTTAAAGAAAAAACTAGAAATTAAATTAAAATAAAAGGTTGGGATATTAAAATACAATGAAAAAATATTTTTAAAATTTTTTTGACATTTTGTCTTTCATCACTGTAAGATCTGTTGTGCTGAATATACAGTGACATTATTTTCTTTCATTTATTGCCCTAGTGTCTTATTTTTTCAAATTTTTTCTTCAAAGAAGTGTTAGGTCTCCATAAACTCATACAGAATACAAGCACCACCCATATACCCAACAACCTCCCAAATTCCCCCTTCCTATATTAATAACCTTTTTATATGTGGATGATATATTTGTTATAACTGATATACAATATTGAAACATAGTTACCATGGTCAATGGATTACATTATCATTTACCTTTTGGACAATACACTTTTATAGATATTTGATGAAATTTAGCATGGTCTGTATCCATCATTATAAGTTCATGTAGAACACTTTCATCACCTCCAAAATGCCCCCTGTTCCTTCTTCTTTATTCTTCCCTCTCCCACCCCTTAGGGCCCTCGGTGACCACCAGGCTTCACTCCTTGAAGTACAAGACTAATAGTTACTAACAGCAACACTAACAGTTTGACAAACTGGTCTGTCCTCCTCTATTAGGAACAGCCCATGCTCTCAAGAGATTTCTGCCTCCTCTGTTTGAGGACATAGTGGGTCTCCCCACGATGGGCTTCCAACACGTTCCCGCACTTTATGTGGTTCTTTAGCCACTGATATAAAACACTATGTCAAAATGATTACTGGCACACCCCTAGAAGCCTGTTGAAGATGTGCCATGTCCCAAATATCCCCCCATTCATTACCCCAAACTAGTAACTCTTCCTTGTCATATTACCAAAAGAGCATTCCCAACATTGTAGTTTCACCCACATATCCACCAATCCCCAGTGTTCACCTGCTCCCTTCCCCAACCCTTTCCTCATTTCCAAGGACTGGCCAACCCTCACTCTCTCCCTTGCAATACCCAAGCCAATAGGATCATTACATCCTTGCCATGTCCCTTCACTGTACAACTACACATTTCCAGCCTATCATAGATTTTGCCCATATGGGTATTAGCTCACAACCTTCTTCTCCCTATCTATTTCCTGTAAACCTATCTTCCAGATTCTAGCTCTGTGTGTCTGCTCAATTTGCTTAATTTTATCAGTAAAGTCAGATAGTATTTGTCCTTCAATGCCTGGTTTGCTTCACTCAACATAAGTTCCTCAAGATTCATCCATGTTATCCTGTGTGTTAGTACTCCATTACTTCTTACAGGTGAGAATATACCATTGTATGTATATACCTGATTTGGTTTATCCATACATTTGTTTATGGGCTTTGGGTTGATGCCAGCTTTTGGCAATAATGAATAATGCTTCTATGAACATTGGCATGCATATATTTGTTCATGTCCTTGCTTTCAATTCTTTTCAGTATATACCCAGCAGTGGAATTGCTGGATCATATGGCAGATCTACAGTTAATATCTTGAGGAACCTCCAAACTGTCCACCACAATGGTTGGATCATTCTACAGTCCCTCCAGCAGTGGATGAGTTTTCCCATTCCTCTACATTCTATCCAACATTTGTAGTCTTCTGTTTTTTCAATAGCAGCCAGTCAAGTGAATTTAAGATGATATCAGATTTAGTTTAGATTTGAATTTCCCTAATAGCTAGTGATGTTGATCATATTTTCATGTGCCTTTTTTTGTTTCTTCAACAGTCTGTTTTTATTATCTTTCTTTTAAAGATACATAGATCACACAGAATGTTACATTAAAAAATATAAGAGGCTCCCATATACCCGACTCCACGCACATCCCATTCCTCCCACATCAACAACTTCTTTCATTAGTGTGGTCCATTCATTGCATTTGATGAATACATTTTGGGGCACTGCTACACAGCACGGATTATAGTTTACATTGTTGTTTACACTCTCTCACAGTCCATTCAGTGGGTTATAGCAGGATACATAGTGTCCTGCATCTGTCTCTGCAATATCATTCAGACAACCCCAAGTCCTGAAAATGGCCCCATATCACATCTCTTTTTCCCTTTCCCTGCCTTTGGTAAATACTATGGCCACTGTCCCACATCAATGATACAATTTCCTTCATTGTTAGAGTCACAATAATTCTGTAGTAGAATACTAATAAGCCAAATCTAATCTATATTTTACTCCTCCATCTGGAGGACCCTGAGATGGTGATGTTCACTGCACCTCTAAATTGAGATGGGGCTTACATCCCACATGGCTGATGGATAAGTTTCTCCTGCTTGCAGTTGTAGACTCTCTCAGTTCTCTGGTGTGGTGGAACCAACCTTCCTTATACCTGACCTGAATAACAACAATGAACTGGAGAGCAGGTGTTGCACCTCTGCTCAGGTTCAGGGCCCAGCTGGCACATGGACAGTTCAGAGATTCAAGTCTCCTGAGCATGCAGCAACCCCAGAGCCAACCACAGGTTCAGTAACAGTGACAGAAGAGACATGTGTAGAGAGGTCACTTCTGAGTCAAACTCCACCACACTCAGGAGCACAAGATCCAAAGTAGGGCCCACTGGCAAAGCATTGAGCCCCAGAGCCATCTGCCATGACCATAGAACCTGGGTGTCTCCATAGGCCTCAGAGCACCACTACCTGGGGTTGTATATATTAGGCTATCTCTGAGATACTGCTGAGATGTGCATGAGCTCCCAACCCATTTTGAAGTCTCCTAGCCATATAAACTCATTTGTCCTTATCATTTCACCCTTTTATTCAAGGTCTTTTTCTAGTTGCATCACCAGCTTGCGATGGTAGTAATCCCTCAGTGCCAGGGAGGCCTGTCCACAGGAGTCATGTCCCAAGCGGGGAGGAAGATAATGTATTTACATGCTGAGTTTGGCTTAGAGACTAGTCACATTTGAGCAACATGGAGGCTCTCAGGACATAACTCTTAGGCACCCTGAGGCTCTAGGCCTACTTGAACTTTCAAGCACACATATTCATAAGCATTGTCATCAGTATCAACGGCCCATCATGGGACAATCCTTCTTCACTGGTCTTTGCTCTTGCACTTGGGGGATTGTTGCTGCTCCACTGGGGAGTATGGCAGTGCTCCCCAGAATGGTAACTCAGCACTCCCTCAGTTGTAATGTGAAACTCTACCCACTATGTCAATACCCAATAAACATCTGAACATATCTATATGTGTTATATGCGTGCCTTGGAAAACTTCCTCCCACCCATGCATCCCCCATCAATGACACCCCAAATCAGTGCTCCTACCCTGTCATAGTTGAACCCCTCTGTGATCCAAAACTTGTTCAAAAATTAAGTCTAATATATTGCCAAATTCAATTAATAGGAAGATGAAATATTAATGAGAGCTTTAAAGATTAGAAATAGAATACATAAAATTTAGAAAAACTAAAATAAGTTAAAAAATAAATTGGGTTAGTAAAAAATGAAAAATATAATTTTTTTTACATTTTGCCTTTCATCACTCTAATAGGTGTTGCCTTGCATGTACAGTGGCAAGGCAATCTTTTCCAATTATCCTCAGTGCCTACATCCATTTTTTTAAATTAATTCTTCAAAAAGTTTTAGGTCACAGTAATTTCACGTAGACTATAGGGCACTCCCATATAACTGATATCACACCCTTTTCTGCCTTCCCCAGATGTTCCTTTTGATATCTTTATGTTACATTTGCTGCAACTGATGTACACATATTGAAATATAGTTACTAACATCATGTGCTCTTTATCCATTTGTATTTCTTCTTTGGGGAAATGTCTATTCAAATCACTTTCCCATTTTTTAAAATTAATTGAAGTATATCACTCACAAATAAACATACATAAACAATAAGTGGATAGTAACAGTTGTGAACTTATAAAACAAACATACATAGCATCATACAGAACTCTCCTAACTCACCCTACAAACAATACTTTTTATTGATGTTAAACATTTTAAACTAATGATTAAGGAGCATTGTCAAATATTACTACTGACCAAAGCACAATTTTCCATTTTATAAATTGGGTTCTTTGTCTTTTTATTTTTGAGTTAAAGGATTTCCTTTTACATGCTGGATATTAGGTAACTATCAGATATATGGTAATCAAATATTTTCTCCCATTGGGTGGGCAGCATTTTCACTTTCATGGCAAATTTCTTTGAGGTGCAAAAAGTTTTAATATTGATGTGGTCTTATTTGTCTACTTTTTCTTTCATTGCTTGTGCTTAGTGTGTGAAGTTCATAAAACCATTTCCTAATACAAGCTTTTGTAGATGCTTCCCTACGTTATCTTCCAAGATATTTATGGTCTTAACTCTTTTTTTTTTATTTTATTTTATTGACTTTGTAATAATATTACATTAAAAATATATATGTGAGGTCCCATTCAACCCCACGCCCCCACCCCACCTCTCCCCCCCCCCCCAGCAACACTCCCTCCCATCATCATGACACATTATGGTCTTAACTCTTATACTTAGATCTTTGCTCCATCATAAGTTAACTTTTGTATAAAGTGTGAGATGGTGTTCCTTTCTCATTCTTTTGGATATGGATATCCAGTTCTTCAAGCACCATTTATTGAAGAGGCCATTCTCTCCTGAGTTCTTGCCCATTTTTTGAAATGGATTGTTTGTCTTTTTTATTTTCAAGGTGTAGGATTTCTTTATATATGCTGGATATTAGGTTCCTGTCAGATATATGTTTACCGAGTATTTTCTCCCATTGTGTAGGTTGCCTTTTCACTTTCTTGACAATCTCCTTTGAGGTGCAAAAGTTTTTCCTTTTGAGGAGGTCCCATTTATCTGTTTTTTCTTTTGTTGCTCAAGTTTTGGGTGTAAAGTTAATGAAACCACTTCATAATACAAGATCCTGTAGATGCTTCTCTACATTATCTTTCAAGATGTTCATCGTCTTGGCTCTTATATTTAGATCTATAACCCATCTTGAGTAAATTTTTCTATAAGGTGTGAGATGGTGTTCCTCTCTCAATATTTTGAGTATGGATATTCAGTTCTCCTAACACCATCTGTTGAAGAGGACATTAATTCAATTTGAATGGGCATGGTATACTTGGCAAATATCAGTTGACTGTATATGTGAGGATCTATATCAGAAATGCTGATTTGGTTCTGTTGCTTGGTATGTGTATACTTGTGCCAATGCCATGCAATTTTGACCACTGTTGCTTTGTGGTATGTTTTAAAGGCAGGTAATGTGATTCTCCTGACTTCATTTCTGTTTTTCAACATGTCTTTGGCTATTTAGTGTCTCTTGCCCTTCCAAATAAATTTCATAGTTAGCTTTTCCAATCCAATAAAAAATGTTGTGGTAATTTATATTGGGAATGCACTGTCTGTAAATGAGGTTGGGTAGGATAGATAACTTGAAGTTTAGCCTTACTATTCATGAACATGAATTATTCTTCCATTAAATTTTGGTGTTTTTTAAAATTTCCTTCAACAGTGTTGTGAAGTTTTTCTGCATACAAGTCATTTACATCTTTAATTAAATTTCTTCATAGGTATTTGATTCTTTTAATTGCTCTTTTAAATGAGATTTTTTCCTGCTTTCTCAGATTGCTCATTATTGGTGTACAGAAATGCTAGTGATTTTGCACATTGATCTTACAACTTTCCAATTTACTGAACTTATTTATAAGTTCTAGAAGCTTTGTTGTAGATTTCTCAGGGTTTTATACACATAGGACTTTGTCATGTGCAAATTGTGAAATTTTTCCTACTTACTATACTATTTGGATGCCTTTTACATTTTTTTCATGCCTAAGTGAGCGACCAAGTAAACACAATACTAAATAAGAGTGGTGAAAAACTGAATCCTTATCTTTTTCGAGATCACAGTGGCAAAGGTTTTAGGATTTCATCATTCAATTTGATGTTAAGAAGGAAGGGTTTAATAAACATTCTTTATCCAGATCAATGTACTGCGGGAGAGTATAAACTACAATGTAAACTGTAATCCATGTGGGGTAGCACTGCTCCAAAATATATTCACCAAATGCAATGAATGGGCCACAATGGTGAAAGAGGTTGTTGATGTGAGAGAGGTGGATTGGGTGGGGTGTAGGGTATGTGGGAAACTTTTATTTTTTTTTAATGTAACATTTTTTCTGATCTATGTATCTTTAAAAGATACAATAAAAAATACTCTTTATCATCAGGAGAGGGTTCTTTGTTATGCCGAATGCTTTTTCTGCATCTATAGTCATAATCGTTTGATTTATTTATTTTTATCTGTTTATGTGATGTTGCGTGTTAGTTGTGTAGGACTGAGTGATCCTCTCTTATTGGCCTGCTTATATCACGATGGACTCCTAGAAGGATGTCCGCTCGTGGGGCAAAAGCCGAGAAGCAAGAAGAAAGGTTCTTAGAGGGGGAGAAGAGCCTCGGGGTTTGCTATCTCAACGGTCCGTTCGCTGCCTACTTCCTGCTCATCCGCTTATGCCATCCGCTCGATCCTGCTGAGGAGACAGGGGACGCGTGGAGAAGGTCAGTAAGAATTGGACCGGAGACAGCGCATCCAAGTGCTCAGAGGAGATAGAAATAAGAGAAGAAGATAGGAAAGAGTACCCAAAGTAGGTTCCCGGCAGTCTCAACTCCAGCAACGAGGTGAGCGGCAAACGGAGCAAAAGTTCTTACACAGAGTCCACTCTGGAGATGCAGCATTGGTAGCGCAGGTCTGGTTTATTGAGGAAATGCGACAGCTTTTATGGACGTTTAAGGGGAAGGACCGTGTAAGAGGTTGATTAGATGATACTGGGAGGAGTGAAACATATGTCAGAGCTCTAGTGCTGGTTGCCAGGACCTTATCAGGTCTGTGCAAGTCTGTGCTCACTTGGGTTCAGTTGCCTTTTCCTGGAAAAGGCTGGTTTCCAGTATATGCGGAGTCACTGCCCCAGGTGCTCTTTCCCGCCACCGTTTGGTTGCTCCAGGCACCATTTTGATAGCTCTAGGCGCCATCTTCCGTTAGGGACTTTCCAGTGGGGGGAATTCCCACAATGTGATATATTACATAGATTTTTTTAATGGCGAAACATCCTTTCATACCAAGAATGAAACCCACTTGGTCATGGTGTATAATTTATTTGATGTGTTGTTGAAAATGATTAGAAAGTATTTTTTTGAGGATGTTAGCATCTAGTTTCATTAGAGAGAGTGGTCTATAATTTTCCTTTCCAAGAGCATCTCTGTATTAGGGTGATGTTGCCAGCATTGAATGAGTTAGGCAATGTTCCCTCCACTTCTATATTTTTGGATGATTTTAAGCAAGGTTGGTGTTAGTTCTCTCTGGAATGTTTGGTACAATTCAACCTATGAAGACCTCTGGTCCTGAAATCTTATTTAGGAGGTTTTCTTAAAATTTATTTTTTGTCTGTTTTTTAAAGACACATAGATCACAAAAAATGTTACATTAAAAAATACAAGAAGTTCCCATATATACCACACCCCATCCCACCCCCACTCCTCCCACATCAACAACTTCTTTCATCATTGTGGCACATTCATTGCATTTGATGAATATATTTTGGAGGACTCCTGCACCACATGGACATTCTTCCCCTGTCCATTCAGTGGGCTAAGGCAGTATATATAATGTCCAGCATATGCCTCTGCAGTACCACCAAGGGCAAATCAAACCCCTGAAAATTCCCCCACATCATATCTCTTCTCTCTCCCTACCCTCAGCAGCTACCGTGGCCACTGTCTCACATCAGTGCTACATCAGTGCTACAATTTCTTCCATTAGTAATCACAGTAGTTCTATAGTAGAATATCAGTAATTCCACTCTAAACCATACTCTATTCTTCCCTCCTGTGGACCCGAGGATGGTTATGTCCACTCTACCTCTATAATGAGAGGGGGCTTAGATACCACATGGATGATGGATGCAACTCTCCTGCTAGCAGTTGAAGGCACTTTTGGCTCCCTGGTGTGGTGGTTGACCTTCACCTCCCTGTTAGATGGCCGGGGTAATTCCAATAAACCAGAGTTTAGGAGTTGCAAATCTGCTGAGGCTCAGAGCCTGGTTGTCACATGGACAGTCCAGAGATTCAGGTCTCCTGAGCATACACCAACCCCAGTGCCAACCACAGGTCCAGTAAAAGTGACAGAAGAGGCATGTGTAGAAAGGTCACATCTGTGTCCAACTCCATCGCACTCAGGAACACAAACTCCAAAGTAGGGACAACTGACAAGGCACTGAACTCCAGAGCCATCTGCCATGACCATAGAACCTGTGGGTTTCTGTAGCAGTCAGGAAAACCAGTACCTGGAGTTGTATCTACTTTGTTTGTTTCTGGAACCCTACTGAGGCATGCATAGGTGCAACCCCTCTGATGACCTCCCAATGCTTTTTTGGAGACTCATAGCTACATAAAGGCATTTGTCCTTTCCATTTCCCCCTTTTATTCAAGGTCAAATGCAATTTTTAACACATGATATTACATGAAACCTGAGATATTCTCCTGGTCTGTGTTGACCCTTTTATTCAAGGTCCTTTTTTAGTTACATCATCAGCTGGTGCTTGGTAGTATTCTCTCAGCACCAGGGATGCTCATCCCCAGGAGTCACATCCCACCCTGGGGGGGATGGAATGTATTTACATGCTGAGTTTGGCTTAGAGAGTGGCCACATTTGAGCAACATGGAGGCACTCAGGAGGTAACTCTTAGGTACCCTAGAGCTCTAGGCCTAGTTCATATCTCAGGTGCACAGGCTCATAAGCATAGTCATCAGTATCAATGGCTTATTGATGGACCACCAGTCTTCATTGGTCTTTGCCATTGCACTTGGGGTATTGTTGCTGTTCCATTGGGGAATGTGATAGAGCTCTCCTCGTTAGGAACTCAGAACTCCCTCAGTTGTCATTTTTAACTATAACTACTATAAAAATATCAAACATTTTTATATACCCTGTGTACATGCCCTGGAGAACTCCCTCCCAGCCATGTGCCCACAGCAGTAACAACCCACAGCAATGTTCCTCCCTTGCCATATTTGAACCTCTCTGTGTTCCAAAATGTCTTCAAAAATAAAACCTAATATATTGCCAAGTTCCATTAATAGAAAAATGGAATGCATTGATGGGTTTAAAGGTTAGATACAGAATACATACTAATTTAGAAAAATTCATAAAGAAAATATATATTGGGTATCAAAAAATGAAAAAATGAAAAACTTTTGTTTTTGACATTTTGTCTTTCATCACTGCAATATGTGTTGCCCTGTATGTACAGTGGAAAGGCTATTTCTTTCATTTCTTCCTCAGTGTCTACATCTTTTCTTTTTTTTCCTAATTAAGTTTATTTTCACAAAAAATTTTATATCACAGTAATTCACATATACAATATGTGGTACTCCCACATATCCAACATCAAACAATTTGTCACTTCCCAAGCAATGATTGTTTTACATTTTCATATTATATTTGCTGCAGCTGATGTACAGATATTGAAACAATAGCTTTCAAACATGGTTCCATTTGTGTTTACATTATGGTTTATATTTTAGACTATACAATTTTCTAAATTTTTGTTATCTTATGTTTTACATACTTTTTCTTATTCCTCCAGGTGTGCAGTTGGGTCTTTGATTTTAGCTCTTTCCTCTTTTATATTGTTGGCACTTATGGCTATGAATTTCCCTCACTGTACTACTTTTGCTGCATCCCACCCATTTTGATATGTTGTATTGTCACTTTCATTCATTTCAAGGTAGTTCCTGCTTTCTTTTACATTTTCCTCCTTGACCTACTTATTGTCTAAGGGTATGTTGTTTATCTTCCATATCTTTGTGCCTAATCTGTTTCTCTGCTTCTTTCTTATTTCCAGCTTCATTCCATTGAGCTCAGAAAAATTATGTTGTATAATTTCATGCTTCCTGACTCTATTGGTATTTTTTCTGTTCCCTACCATGTGTTCTCTCCTGAAGTATGATTTATGTGTGCTTGAGAAGAATGTATACTCTGCTGTATTTGAGTGTAGTGTTCTGTATATGTGTATTATGTCCATATCCTCTAATGTATTATTCAACTTCTTTGTTTCTTTATTGATCCTATGTCAAGATGCTCTATCTAAGGGTAATATTGATTTATTAAAGTCCCCCACTATAATTGTAGAGGCATTTATTTCTAAATTTAATTTTTTTAATGTTTACCTAATATATTTTGAGGCAAACTGATTAGGTGTAAAAATATTTATGATTGTTCTTTCTTTTTTAAAGATTATCACTTTTGTTAATATATAATGGCCTTCTTTTTCTCTTGCAATAGTTCACATTTAAAGTCTAATTTATCCCATATTAATATAGCTACTGCTGTTCTTTTCTGGTTATTATTTGCATGTAAAATTACTTTCTAACCTGTCACTTTCTAAAATATATTTATTTTTAAAAGATAACATAGTTTACACAAAATGTTACATTAAAAAATATAGGAGTTTCCCATAGGCCCCACTCCCCACATCCCCCAATTTTCCCACATCAACAACTTCTTTCATTACTGTGGTACATTTATTGCAATTGATGAATACATTTTGGAGAACTGCTATGCAGCATGGATTATAATTTAAATTTCAGTTTACAGTCTCACTCAGACCATTCAGTGGGTTATGGCAGGATATATAATGTCCTGCCTCTGTCCCTGCAATATAATTCAGGACAACTTCAAGTTCCTGAATGCCCCCATATCACAATATCACACCTTCTTTTCCCTCTCCCTGCCTTCAGCAACTCCCATGAGCACTGTCTCCACACCAATGATATAATTTCTTCCATTGCTAAAGTCACAATAATTCTATATTAGAATAGCAGTTAGTCCACTCTAATTCATATTTTATTCCTCCATCCTGAAGACCTTGGGTGACAATGCTCACTCCACCTCTCAATTGAGAGGGGCTTTGATCCCACATGGCTGGTGGATGGGAATCTCATGTTCTCAGCAGTAGACCCTCTCAGTCTCTTGGTGTGGTTTCCAACCATTCACTTTTAGCCTCATTGTATCCCTCGGTCTAAGATGAGATTCATGTGGACAGCATGTAGGTGGGTCATATTTCCTTATACATTCTGCCAATCTGTGTCTCTTATCAGAGAGTTTAGCCCACTAACATTCAATGTTATCATTCCTGCCAAGGAATTAAGTTTTTTCTTTAGGTCTATGTATGCAATATGTTGTTTTTCATTTCTCTTTTTATCATTTTATTTTCTCTTACACTCTCCTCCAACTCTTTCATGGCCTAATAGGGGAAGTAGGCATGTACATAGATAAGTGCAATAATAGAGATGTGTACAAAGTAGAGAGGTGACACAAAAGATCAATATTTATTTATCCAACAATTATTTATTGAGCATTTATAATACTATATGTTAGGAACTGTGCTGGTGATGGAGATGTACAGTCATAAGAAAAGAATAGACCTGACCATGACATCTTATAGTTTGCATTTTAGTGAGGGAGTCATGTAATAATCTAATAATCTCACAATGAATGTATATATTTAGACCATAAGTGCTATGATTAAAAGTTGTGCTATCAGAAAAAGAAGTTTTCTTGTGAAAACAAGTTTTTCAGGAAAGGAGAAAAGATAAAGATTCTAAGCAGCCTTTGTAGTTACTGGTGGGCTATTCCTATTTATCTTCCAACAATACCTTTCTTACCAGGAATCAGTATACTGTGTATTTCAATAATTAGTACTATTACAAGTTTTTGTTCAGACACACAAAAACTAAAGCAAAAATTGAGAATTCAGTTTCCTGAAATAATTACATTCATAAATATTTAACACCAACATTTTTCTCAGGTTCCAAGCAAAACTATCATTTTGTTTAAAATATCCAGGTACTCTAAATGAGGTCAAAGAATTAGTCTTTTTAAAATATTTACAAATTTAAAAATATAAGAGAGTTTGTTAATAAGAGACATGATCTCCAAGAAATACAAAAAGGAGTGCCGAACATTGAAAGGGAATAAACAGGAGAGAGAGAGAGAGAGATGCATGGTCCCCAGGTCAGTGTCCCCTGAGCTCCCATAGCCTGTGTTCCATGGACATATGTGCCCTGGACTGCAGAGTCCCGGACTTCCATTTCCCACCCTTTCCCAAGTCCAGCACTCCTGGTTTTGGACTGACTCCATAGGTGGGAGGGATTCTGTGGGGGTGAAGGAAAGGGGCCTGGCTAGTGTGGGATTGATTTTCTGGTGTTTTCCCCCTTTTTTCTTTTCTTTTTTTTTCTTTTTTTATGCTTGGAGGAGCATACCGGCTGGCTTTGGAAGAATCTGGGGAGAGAGGAGTGAAGAATCTGCTGAGAAAGCCGGATTCACCTAAATACCCTGGGATAGGAAACTTGGCCCGGGGGAAGGTAGAGTCAGAAAATCAACAAGCCCTCTCACAACACACCTAAAGGAGAGGGACTGTAGAAGGTGCGTTCCAAGCCTCCAATAGCATACTTGGGGTTCCTGGTGAGGTGCAGGTGCTCTCTGGAAATTAAGAATCATTGTGGAGAGGGGGAAAGATGGTGGCTGAGTGAACTTCCCTGATAGTATCTCCTGCAGGAAGTTGGCTGGGCGGCGTTGGAGGCTCTTTGGGACTGGGCTGTTCCGGGATTTTTGCTGGTAGGTAGGTGTCTGGACATCAATTTGGAGGGAAGGTAAGAGAGAGGATGCGTCTGTGAAATATACACGGAGCTTCCAACTGCACGGGGAAGATTCCTTCCTGGGGTGGATGGAGCCACGGCATTGGATGCTGGCACAGCGCAGCGCGGGGAGCCGCCGGCGCAGCACAGGGTTTTTCTTTTTTTCTTTTTTTGGAGGCTCTGAAGTACTGGGGAGTTAGTGGGTCCTGGGCGGCCTATTGGGGGGTTGGTGGGACGGGAGGTGCTTGCAGACCGATTTGGGCAGACAGATGGGAGTTTTAAGGCAAAGTGGGGGAATTTTTGATTGCGGACACAACAATAGCATTTCTGCCTAGAGCCATGCCCCCCCCCAAGCCCAGCTGCTGATCTATAGTGGTCTTAAAGTGATAGCAACAAAGAGACGCTACCACAGTCTCCTGGGTGGGAGACATTTGGAAGCTGATTAGGGGAATATTTTGTGAACCATGAGAATTTCGGGTTTGGACTCTGTAATTAGCATTTTGGGCTGGAGCCCCTCCCCCGGACCTGGCTATTGATTTGAGTCATTAAATTGGCTGCAGGCTAGAGGCGCCCCCAGGTGGCCGTTCCTGGGGACCACAGGGTGGGAGGGTTCCTGGAGTCAATTGGTGATATATCCACACAATAGACCTGAGTGAGTGAGTGAATTGTAGGGTACAGAACACAGGATAGAGCTTGTGGATGTGACCTCACCCATAGGGCTAGCACCCAGCTACAGGGATCCCAGAAGACTGTGATGCACTGTGGTGCTCCCAGGCTTCCTGTTAACCAGACTTGAAGTTGCGAGGTCTGAGTCCCCTGGACTCTGGTGGCCCACACCCCAGAGACTCACACCTCTTGAGTCCTCAATATCTCAGACTTTCCATCCCTGAATCCACCACACCCTGAGGCCCATCTGAGGTCCTTGAATGTCCTAACCCTTAAAGTTTGCAGTTTTTCTTCTTTGTTTTGTTTTTATTTTTATTCTATTTTTATTTTTTATTCTATTTTTTTAATGTTCTGATTCCTGGCATTGCATTAACCCCTAGTCTTTTCTCCCAGTGTATCTGCCAAAGTCTTTTTTTTTCCTCTCTCTCTTGTCCCCCATCTTCTTCTTATTCTATTTTATCTTAACAATACAATAGATGCTGCAGGAAACACCTCACATTTGCTGGATTTCCTCATCCTCCACTGACTCATTTCTGTGTGAATAGAGTTTGGCTATCTACACTATCCCCTTTCCCCTACATCTTGATATCCTCCATCATCTACTATCTATCCTAAATTCCACCTCCCTTTCTTTGATCCACAAAGTGTCTAACTCTTAATTTCTAATACCTTTGTTTTGTTTTCTGTCTGGTATCCACTCTTGAAACTATTACCTTTCTTTTCTCTTTCCCTCTCTCATGAAAGCAATAGCTTTTTAGATCATACCATATTCCTCCCATATTCAGTCGACTACCTCATTATAGGTACTCTACCTACTGCTATAACTCTACACAATTTGCATGAATCTAACCTCCATCCTCCCAGAACTCATATTGTTGCTTTGTTAACATATATCTCCAATACTACTTTACACTTTTTCCTTGCTTACACAATAGCCTTTCCCCACCATTAATACTTTCCTTTAAAGTGAACTTAATCAGCAACAAGAAATTAGAATAAGAAGAACAAAGTGACAAAGAGAAGATATAACACTTACGCAAAAACAACAGCTAATTAATCTCGAAGAGTAGACAAGCTAAGGAACTGATTAAACCCGTCAAGATAATATGATGACCAGACAGCAACAAAAATCTACAAACCAAACCAGTAATCAGGAAAACATGGCTGAATCCAATCAACAAACCAAAAATCAGGAAGGGGAGCAGAACTTCGCACAGGCAATGAAAGATCTCAGAACATTTATCACTGACAAATTTGATGAAGTAATGAAAGAGGTTAACAACATGAAGACAACACTTGGAGGGGAAATTGGAGCCATGCACAAAAAGATAACAGATTTGATGGGAATGAACACCACAGTTCAAGAAATCAAAAATACACTTGCAGCAAATATAAGCAGACTAGAAGAGGCAGAGCAGAGAATTAGAGATGTGGAAGACAGTACATCAGAAATCAAACAGATAGTAGAAGGGGTCGATAAAAAGATAGAAAAAATCCAGCTAGGACTTGGGGACCTGAATGACAATGCAAAATGCTCAAACATACGTATTATAGGCATTCCAGAAGGAGAAGAGAAGGGAAAGGGGTCAGAAGGAGTGTTGCAGGAAATAATGGATGAAAACTTCCCAAATCTACTGAAAGATGCAGATGTACATATCCAAGAAGCACAGCGGACTCCACTGGTCATAAACCCCAACAGGCCCACCCCAAGACATATACTTGTCAAATTATCCAATGCTCAAGACAAAGAAAAAATTCTAAAAGCAGCAAGAGAAAAGAAAACCATCACATACAAGGGAAGGTCCATAAGATTAAGTGCTGATTTCTCATCCGAAACCATGGAGGCAAGAAGGCAGTGGTATGATATAGTCAAGGTATTAAAGGAAAAAAATTTCCAACCAAGAATACTCTATCCAGCTAAACTAGCATTCAAACATGATGGAGAGTTCAAAATATTCGCAGACAAACAGAAACTGAAAGAGTATGCCAACAAGGGAGTTCCGCAAGAAGAAAGGAAAAAACAGGACAGGCAGAGTTGGAGGAGAGTATAAGAACAACAACAACAAAAAAAGACAAAAATAGAAGGGAAAAAATACAAACAAAATATGACAAACACAAATCCAATCAAAATATGGCTAACATAAAAAATTCCTTGAAAGAAATAACACTGAATGTCAACGGACTAAACTCACCTATCAAAAGATTCAGACTGGGACATTGGATAAGGAACTATGACCCATCCGTATGCTGTCTACAAGAGACACATCGTAGACCCAGAGACGCATGGAGGCTGAAAGTGAATGGCTGGAAAACAATCATACAAGCAAACAATAACCAAAAAAAGCAGGAGTAGTGATATTAATATCAGACAAAATAGACTTTATATGTGAAACAATTGTGAGAGACAAAGAAGGATACTATATTTTACTGAAAGGGAAAATCTGTCAAGAAGATCGAACAATCATAAATATTTATAATCCTAACAAGGGTGTCTCTAAATACGTAAGGCAAACGCTGGAAAAACTAAGTGAAACAATAGATGCATCTGCAATTATAGTGCGGGATTTTAATACAACACTATCTACCTTGGACAGAACATCTCAAAAGAGAATCACTAAAGAAACAAAACATTTGAACAGTATATTAGAGGAGCTGGATCTAATAGACATATATAGATCATTACACACAAACACAGCAGGATATACATTTTTCTCAAGTGCACATGGATCATTCTCCAAGATAGACTATATGCTAGGCCGCAAAGAAAGGCTGAATGAATTCAGAAAGATTGAAATCATACAAAACAATATCTCTGAACACAGTAGAGTCAAGCTGGAAATGTGCAAGGGACAGAGGCCCAGGTTTCAAACCACGATTTGGAAATTAAACAGCACACTCTTAGAAAAACAGTGGGTCAAAGAGGAAATCTCAAAAGAAATCAATGACTCCTTTGAAACAAATGATAATGATAACACAACATACCAAAATTTATGGGATGCAGCAAAAGCAGTACTGAGAGGGAAATTTATAGCCATAAATTCATATATCAAAAAAGAAAAAAGAGGGAAAATTGAAGAACTAACTGCACATTTGAAGGAATTAAAAAAACAGCAACAAAGTAACCCAACAGGAAGAAGAAGGAAGGAAATAACAAAGATAAGAGCAGAACTAAATGAAATAGAAAAAAAGAAAGCACTTGAAAAGATAAACAAGACCAAGAGCTGGTTTTTTGAGAATATCAACAAAATTGACAAACCTTTAGCGAGACTAACAAAGAAAAAAGATGCAAATACACAAAAAAAGAAATGAGAAAGTGCGGTCACCCCTCAGGCTGAAGTGTGGTTTGCTGGCCTGGCGGGGGAGCAGCCGCGGCAGGCCAAGCCGCTGCCCCCATAATAGGGTGGCTGGTCGGACTCACCGCCACCCCTGAAGGAAGCTCGGCATGGGCGCAGAGTGCCCTCGGGTCTCCCCTTCTCGGCAGCCATGCTTCCACGGCCGCCCCTCCTCCCAGATGGCGCCACCCGATGCCTTGTGGGGCGGCACCCTTCTTCTTCCTTCTCCCTGCGCAGGCGCAGGGCAGAAAATTCCAGTCTGCCCTTTTCCCCTCCCCCGACAGCAGCAACAGCCAGGTGTGGGCGGAAAAATCCAGCCCGCCCTTTTCCCTTCCCCCGACAGCAGCAATAGCCAGGCGTGGGCGGAAAAATCCAGTCTGCCCTCCACCCCAGCAACAGCAGCCACCAATCCCTAAACCCTGCCCCTTCCCCCAGCAACAGCGACAGCCAATCCCTAACCACCACCCCTCCCCCGTCCAGTACCGCCCACTGACCTTTTGCCGGCAACCAATCAGAACAGGGCGTGGCTTCGACCAATCAGCCTTCCCCAGCCCCTATAAAACTGTTGCCTCTCCCTCAGTAAAGTGGACTTGCGTGTTTACCTTGTCTCCGCGGTAGTTCTTCTGCCGTGCGCCCTCCAGTCCTGAGAGCCCCCGACAAGGGCCTGGCCTCCCTTGTCCCCAGTTCGTCGCCTGCTTCTCCGGGCGACCCCTTCGTCGCCTGCTTCCCCGGGCGACCCCTTCGTCGCCGGCTTCTCCGGGCGACCCCGTCAGCCGAACCGCGCAACCCCTTGTGAGACCGATCCCTCGTCTGCTGCCGGACCGACCCCTCGTCCCAGGTGGGACCGACCCCTCGTCCCAAGCGGGACCGACCCCTCGTCCAGAGCTGGACCGACCCCTCGTCCGCAGCCAGACCCCACCTCTACCGACCGAGCAAGCCGCCGCAGCTGGCGCCCAACGTGGGGCAAAGCAACCCCACCACAGCACAACGTGGGGCAAGGCAACCCCACCACAGCCTCACTCCATAACCTGGCAGCCCCCCCCTCCTCTCTTCTCACCTTGGGACTTCTCTCGTGCAACATTGCTGCTACCTGAGCCTTGGCTACCTCATACGATCCACGGCGGTCTGGGAGAATCGCTGGATGGCTTTCTCCTTCCATGTCGGGGGCTTATACCGACCCGCTATGATTAAGAGGAGCCTTGGATTTCTCGGGAGCGCGCGCTTGCACATCTGAAGTAATCCTACCACAGCCCTACCCCCTCCTCTCTTCTCACCTTGGGACTTCTCTCGTGCAACATTGCTGCTACCTGAGCCTTGGCTACCTCATACGATCCACGGCGGTCTGGGAGAATCGCTGGATGGCTTTCTCCTTCCATGTTGGGGGCTTATACCGACCCGCTATGATTAAGAGGAGCCTTGGATTTCTCGGGAGCACGCGCTTGCACGTCTGAAGTAATCCTACCACAGCCCTACGCTCTCCTCTCTTCTCACCCCTATCTTTTCGCTCTGCATTGCTGCTCCTGAACCTTGGCGACCTCATACGATCCACGGCGGTCTGGGAGAATCGCTGGATGGCTTTCTCCTTCCATGTCGGGGGCTTATACCGACCCGCTATGATTAAGAGGCGCCAATAAAACTCTCAGGAGCACGTGCCTGAGCACCTCCACCCCTGCCTTCACCTCTGCCTCCTCCCCTTCATGCTTGCTCCCCTTTGCCTTGCTCCACTGCTCGTCGTCCCGCCCTCCCCTCGTCGGGGCCTTCTCTTGGCCCGCGACCACCGTCGGAGCCCCACCGGCTCCGACCCCTCGTCTCACCGCGCACCTCGGCTCCCATCGCCGCGCTCTCAAGGTAAGGGCCCCTTTTCTTATCGGCTCCAAAAGGCCATTAGCAATGGGTAACATCCTATCTGCTAAGCAAGCCCCACAAGTTCGGGCTCTTGCCGGTCTCCTAGACACTCACCGGTGTAAGATCTCTTTGAAACAGCTTCAAGTGTACTGGGACCTTCTTCTCCCCTTTAATCCATGGCTAACCACGTGTCAGCTTTGGGACCCAGACACCTATACTCGCCTTATAGATAGGGTCACTTTTGCTGTGGAGCAGGAAGGTAAAAGATTCCCTCCTGGCTTATTACAGGCAACATGAAGTCCAGAAGAAATCTTGAAGGGTATAATCTATGATATGCTATATAAAAAAGGATTTAAAAGCAGCTATACCAAGAAAGTAAGAATTATGAGTCAACTGTAAATAAATTATATATTTCTGTTAATGTGTTGTAATTGTTCTGTGTTTGTCTGTCTGTTCGCTCAATGTCAACATATATTGTGATACCTCCGGATGGTAAATATAAATTACTGGAAATCTTTAAAAGAGCTCTATTCAAATGGCCAAAAATTAAATAAGCACTTATATTAATACTTAAGTTTATTATATTAATACATAAGTTTAAATGTTAATAAGATATCTACAATTAAAAAAATTGTAAGTCTTAATTAACAAAATTAACTGTACGTCTTCATAAAAAGTTGTTCTTGCCTAGATTAAAATGAATAACTTATTTTTCTTCACAGGATAATATAAAGAATGTAAAACTTATATGAATATTAAAAAGGTTAAAAGTTTGTAAAAATGCTAACGGAAATGTAATAAGTTTTGCAAAAAGACGTATTTTGTCCTAAAGTAAGATGGCTAATTTTTCATAAACTCTTGAAATTTAATTTGCATGCGGCAAGTGTAAAAGGTATTGTGATAACTTTACGTAAGGGAATGTGTTCTGTAAAGATAAAATTTATCTTCAATAGTTTACATTAAGGTATTAAATGGCTAATTCCAAAAGGTCATTCTTAAATATATATATATAAAACTAAATTGATGATAATAATAATAAAAGGTAATTTTATAACAGGAAAGATTAACAGCAACCAAGCTCCCCTACCAACTTGCTTTTAGGAAACGGTTTCTAATATTGCATGCTACTAAGTATTTAAAGAAAAGTTATTCTTAAGGAAACAGAGAATGATTTTGTCTTTGCAGCCATTGTCTATTTAGCAACACCCCTCGCTATCGGCCTAGCCACTGTTGCGCCGGACGATTGGAACCTTAAACAAAGACTCCTCCTCACTGTCATCTTCCTATCTATCGTTATTATATTTACTGCCCTCATTCTCCTTCGTTTATAAAGCAGTCTCCTACAAACCACAAAGCTTCTGTCTTAAACATACCATTCTCAACCCTATCCTCTAAATGATCTTCTCACTTCCCCCACAGCCTTTAATACTTCATTTCTTCCTCATAACCTTTGCTTTCTTGATAATATTTTCCGCCATCTGTCTAGCCACTACCGCCCCAGAAGATTGTAACCACGGCCCCCCATGCCGCCATCGCTCTCAAGCAGCTCCAGCCCCGCGAAACGGCCCGCAACCTGCTTTCCCCGGCCTGCGGCCTGCTTTCTAGCATCTAATAACGTTTCTGCTTTTAACAGCTCCCCATACTTCTGCGGAGCTTCCTCCTGTCTCGACCTCACTCCTCTTCTCAGCCATCCAAAGCGTCCTTTCTCGTCCCCCGCCCCCCTCCTTTTTTCGCTTGAACCCCTACTGCGTTGCAGATTGGGCCGCCCATGTCGGCCCGCCCCATTAACATCGGCCTCTCTCGCACCCGTGGAGACCTTGGCCTTCTTGTCCTCGCCTACGTCTCCACCACTCCCGACGCTGCTGCCACCACCGTCGCTGGTGCCCTGACGCAACTTGTCCTCACCACTGTGATCCTCCAGACCATCACACAGTCTGCCTCTGCCGCTCTTCGCCACCAAGAAGAGATCAACCACCTGTAATGCGCTATCATCCTGGACTTTTAACAACAGATAGACCTTATAGCCACCGAGATCAACGGGAATTGGACATTGGCCACCCTTGCTTGCAACAGCAAGATACCGCCCCCCAAATTGTACATTTGTATCCCCATCATACTCACCTCCCTCTTCAGCCCCGCTTCCCTCATTGCTTACTGCCTCTTGGGCCTCAGCTACTTGTTGCTGCTGCCATCCTGGTGCTTATTTGAAAAGAAGGGGGAAATGCGGTCACCCCTCAGGCTGAAGTGTGGTTTGCTGGCCTGGCGGGGGAGCAGCCGCGGCAGGCCAAGCCGCTGCCCCCATAATAGGGTGGCTGGTCGGACTCACCGCCACCCCTGAAGGAAGCTCGGCATGGGCGCAGAGTGCCCTCGGGTCTCCCCTTCTCGGCAGCCATGCTTCCACGGCCGCCCCTCCTCCCAGATGGCGCCACCCGATGCCTTGTGGGGCGGCACCCTTCTTCTTCCTTCTCCCTGCGCAGGCGCAGGGCAGAAAATTCCAGTCTGCCCTTTTCCCCTCCCCCGACAGCAGCAACAGCCAGGTGTGGGCGGAAAAATCCAGCCCGCCCTTTTCCCTTCCCCCGACAGCAGCAATAGCCAGGCGTGGGCGGAAAAATCCAGTCTGCCCTCCACCCCAGCAACAGCAGCCACCAATCCCTAAACCCTGCCCCTTCCCCCAGCAACAGCGACAGCCAATCCCTAACCACCACCCCTCCCCCGTCCAGTACCGCCCACTGACCTTTTGCCGGCAACCAATCAGAACAGGGCGTGGCTTCGACCAATCAGCCTTCCCCAGCCCCTATAAAACTGTTGCCTCTCCCTCAGTAAAGTGGACTTGCGTGTTTACCTTGTCTCCGCGGTAGTTCTTCTGCCGTGCGCCCTCCAGTCCTGAGAGCCCCCGACAAGGGCCTGGCCTCCCTTGTCCCCAGTTCGTCGCCTGCTTCTCCGGGCGACCCCTTCGTCGCCTGCTTCCCCGGGCGACCCCTTCGTCGCCGGCTTCTCCGGGCGACCCCGTCAGCCGAACCGCGCAACCCCTTGTGAGACCGATCCCTCGTCTGCTGCCGGACCGACCCCTCGTCCCAGGTGGGACCGACCCCTCGTCCCAAGCGGGACCGACCCCTCGTCCAGAGCTGGACCGACCCCTCGTCCGCAGCCAGACCCCACCTCTACCGACCGAGCAAGCCGCCGCAAGAAAGGCAATATCACCACTGACCCCACAGAAATAAAGACTATCATAAGAGGATACTTTGAAAAACTATATTCCAACAAAAATGACAATTTAGAGGAAATGGACAAATTCCTAGAAACACATAAGCAACCCATATTGACGAAAGGAGAAATTGATGATCTTAACAAACCAATCACAAGCAGAGAGATAGAATCAGTCATTAAAAATCTCCCAACTAAGAAGAGTCCAGGGCCAGACGGTTTCACAGGTGAATTCTACAAAACATTCTGGAAAGAACTAACACCAATCCTGCTGAAACTATTCCAAAAAATCGAATCAGAAGGAACATTGCCGAACTCCTTCTATGACACCAACATTACCCTAGTACCAAAGCCAAACAAAGACACCACAAGAAAGGAAAATTACAGACCAATTTCTCTAATGAAACTAGACGCAAATATACTTAACAAAATGCTTGCTAATCGTATTCAACAACACATTAAACATATTATACACCACGACCAAGTGGGATTTATTCCAGGTATGCAAGGATGGTTCAACATAAGAAAATCAATCAATGTAATACACCATATAAACAGATTGAAGGAAAAAAAATCACATGATTATATCTATAGATGCAGAAAAAGCATTTGACAAAATACAGCACCCTTTCTTGATAAAAACACTCCAAAAGATGGGAATACAAGGAAATTTTTTGAACATGATAAAGAGTATATACAAAAAACCTAAAGCCAACATTGTTTACAATGGAGAAATCCTAAAATCCTTCCCTCTAAACTCAGGAACAAGACAAGGATGCCCATTGTCTCCGCTCCTATTTAACACTGTCTTAGAAGTACTTGCTCGAGCACTGAGGCAAGAACCAGATATAAAAGGCATTCAAATTGGAAAGGAAGAAGTCAAAATTTCATTATTTGCAGATGACATGATCCTATACATAGAAAACCCTGAGAGATCTACAACAAAACTTCCAGAACTCATAAATGAGTTTAGTAAAGTTGCAGGTTATAAGATCAATGCGCAAAAATCAGTAGCATTTCTGTAACCCAATAATGAGAAAGACCAGGAGGAAATCAAGAAACAAATACCATTCACAATAGTAAATAAAAAAATCAAATACTTAGGAATAAATTTAACTAAAGAGGTAAAAACTTATACACCGAAAACTATACAAGATTGTTCAAGGAAATCAAAGAAGACCTAAATAAATGGAAGAATACTCCTTGTTCATGGATAGGAAGACTGAATATTATTAAGATGTCTATCTTACCAAAACTGATCTACACATTCAATGCAATCCCAATAAAAATCAACACAGCCTTCTTTAAGGAACTAGAAAAACTAACTATGAAATTTATTTGGAAATGAAAGAGGCCCCGAATAGCCAAAGACATATTGAAAAAGAAAAACGAAAGTGGAGGAATCACACTACCTGACTTCAAAACATACTACAAAGCTACAGTAGTGAAAACAGCATGGTATTGGCATAAGGAGAGACACACAGACCAATGGAATCGAATTGAAAGCTCTGATATAGAACCTCACATATACAGCCATATAATATTCGATAAAGCCACCAAACCCTCTCAACTGGGAGAGAGTGCCTATTCAAAAAATGGTGCCTGGAGAACTGGATAGCCATATGTAGAAGAATGAAAGAGGATTACCATCTCACACCTTATACAAAGATCAACTCAAGATGGATCAAAGACCTAAATATAAGAGCCAAGACCATAAAAACCTTGGAAAGCAGTGTAGGGAAACATCTACAGGACCTTGTAATAGGAAATGGATTCATGAATATCACACCAACAGCACAAGCAGCAAAATAACTAATAGATAAATGGGACTTCCTCAAAAGTAAAGCCTTCTGCACCTCAAAGGGGTTTGTCAAAAAAGTAAAAAGGGAGCCCACACAGTGGGAGAAAATATTTGGCAACCATATATCTGATAAGAAACTTATAACTTGCATATATAAAGAACTCATAAATCTTGAAAATAAAAAGATAAACAACACATTTAAAAAATGGGAAAAAGACTTAAACAGACACTTCTCCAAAGAAGAAATACAAATGACTAAAAAGCACATGAGAAAATGCTCCAAATCTCTAGCTATCAGGGAAATGCAAATCAAAACTACAATGAGATACCATCTTACTCCCATAAGATTGGCAACTATGAAAAAAAAAAAGAATAATACAATTGCTGTAGAGGATGTGAAGAAAGGGGAACACTCATCCATTGCTGGTGGGAATGCGGAAGGATCCAACCATTTTGGAGGACAGTTTGGCGGTTTCTCAAAAAACTAACCATAGATTTGCCATATGACCCAGCAATACCACTGCTGGGTATATACCCAGCAGAACTGAAAACAAGGACACAAACCTATATATGCACACCAATGTTCATAGCAGCATTGTTCACTATCGCCAAAAGTTGGAATCAACCCAAATGCCCATCAACAGATGAGTGGATCAATAAAATGTGGTATATACATACAATGGAATACTACTCGGCTGTAAGAACAAATACACTACAAACACACGTGAATCAAAAATGGATGAATCTTGAGAACCTAATGTTGAGTGAAGCAACCCAGGCATTGAAGGACAAATACTACATGACCTCAATGATATGAAATAAGCAAGCTGCCTCAGAGAACTAGAGTCTGAACGATAGGCTTACAGAAAATCGGGGGGTGGAGGAAGGATTTGAGCCGATGTCTGCAGGGGTGGAATTTATGATGAGCTGGGGGTAAGTAAGAACACAAAGAAGAGCTAAAATGGGGCAAGGGGTTGCCTTTGGGTTAGGCTTTGCGGGTTTGAGGGGGGCTGGGGCTGGGCGGATGGGTAATATTGCCCCAAAAGTGGGGGAAAGGAGGGGTAGCATACGAACATAGGAGAGTGTCAGGTGTTGGTTGAGAGTAAAATGCTGAGAAAATCGTATCAAAATATATTTAAGAGGGTTATCTGTTTAGGATGCTCGGAGGGGATGGTCTGATGCGGGACGGGCTCCTGGGGAATATCTGAATGCTCATTTTGCCAGAGTGGGTGGTACCATTGGGTAGAGACCCAAGTAGTGAGAGTGGGGGTGGACCCACATCCTGGGGAGGACTAATGCCATCAAATAGAGGGAACTGTATCTCTCGAGAGAAAGGGTGGCTCCCAGGGCATTGGGGCAGTTGAGCTAGTTAGGCCCTGAACACTGTTGCAAGTATCTCTGGACATGGCTCCTTGGGAAACGGAGGTTGGCTGTCACTGTGTGCACCAAGGGGAGGGGAAAATGGATGTTAAATGTGTGGAACCAAGGTAAATGTGGGGTAAGAGAGGAGTTTCGCGAGAGTACACGAGGATGAATATAAAACATGTAATATTACACCATAAACATATAGGGGATGACAGACTGATAATGTAAATCATAATGTAAAACATAGGATAACTAAAAATTTAGAAAACTGTGTGTCCTAATGTATGCACCACAATATAAGCACAGTTGTCACCTTGTTTGAAAGCTATTGTCTCAGGCTCTGTACATCACTTTAAGTAAATATGATGTGAATAGGTTGTAAGAGTATCGCTGTGGAAGGGAAAAGGTTTTGTGGTGGATGTGTGGGAGTGCTGTATATTGTATATATGAATTGCTGTGGTCTAGGGCTCTTGTGAAGAGAAGTTCAATAATTAAGAAAAAAAAAAAAAGAAAAGGATAGGATAGAAATTTTTCCAAGTCAACACGTATTCTATATCTAACTTTTAAACCCATCGCTATATGCCATTTTGCTAGTAAGGGACCCTGACATTATATTGTGCTTCAATTTTCAGGAAGTTCTGGATCACAGAGTGGTTCAACAATGGCAGTGGAGGAATACTGGTATAGGATACTATTGACAGGTGATATATGGCTGACAGGGAGCTATACAGGGCATATGTCCAGGGTGCATGGCAATGTTTGGATATACTCATAGTGGCAACAATTAAAAACTACAGCTGGGGGGGTACTTGGTGCCTGGCCGGGGGTACTCTGTCGTGGTCCCTAGGGGAGCAGCGGCAGTCCCCCAGGTGCAGCGGCAAGGACCGGGAAGGAATGAGGGTCCAACAGTGAGCCCCTGATACTAATGACTATGCTTGTGAGCCTCTATGCCTGAAATAAGAACAAGGCCTAGCACAGCACTGTGCCTGGGAATTTCCTCCTGACACCCTTCATGTTACTCAAATGTGGCCAGTCTCGAAGCCAAACTCAGCATGTAAATGCACTGCCTTCCCCCCAGCATGGGTCATGACCCGGGGAGGAGCACCCTGGCACTGAGGGATCACTATCAACTACCAACTGATGATGCAACTGAAAAATGAACTTGAATTGAAGGTTCGATGCGGATCAGCAGAATATCCCTGTCTACATATAATAACATCACTTTAAAATGCTGTTTGACCTAATGTAAGGGGGAAATGGAAAGGAGAAATGAGTTTATATGGCTACGAGTCTCTAAAAAAGAGTCTGGAGGCTGTCAGAAGGATTGCCCTTATGCACAACTGAGCAGAGTCTAAGAGACAGATAAAGTAGATACAATCCCCAGGTACTGGTTCCTTGGAGGGCTAAAGAGACCCACGGGTTCTATGGTCATGGCAGATGGGGTTCACTGCCATGTCAGATGGCCCTTCTTTGGAGCTGGTGTTTCTGCGTGATAAACCTGGACTCAGATGGGATCTCTTTTCATAAGACTTTCATGCTACTTTACTGGAATTGCAGTTGGTGTTGGGGTTTAAGATATATTTAGGGAATTTGAAATTCTGGACTGACAGTGTGATGGCTGGGCCCTGAGCCTCGGCAGACTCCAGCTCCTACAATCTGATTTATTGGACTCATCTCACTCAGCTAAGATGGAGTTGAAGAAGGACGGCCGCCACACCATGGAACCTAGAGTGCCTACAACTGAGAGCAGGGGGATTGCATCCAGTATCCATGTGGAATCTGAGCCTCCTCTTGACAGGGAGGTGCAACGGACACAGCCAATCCAAGGTGCACAGAGAAAAGGTGGCATTGGAGTGGGAAAAGTGGACATGGTGGCTGAGGGGTGTGGGGAGTGGCAGGAAGAGATGAGATGTGGGGGCGCCTTTGGGACTTGGGGTTGCCCTGGATGGTGCTTCAGGGGCAATCACCGGACGTTGTGAGTCCTCCCAGGGCCCACTGGATGGAGGGGAGAGAGTGTGGGACTTGATGTGGACCATTGACCACGGGGTGCAGAGATTCCCAGAGATGTACTTACCAGGTGCAATGGATGTGTCATGATGATGGGTGTGAGTGTTGCTGGGAGGGGTGTTGTGGGGTGGGGGTGGTGGGGTTGAATGGGACCTCATATTTTTTTAATGTAATATTTTTACAAAATCAATTTTAAAAAAAACAAATATGTGATGCTGGAAAGCATCACTCATTTGTTCTCTTAAAAAAATAAAAGAATCATTGTTTACTGTATGAAGCTGACTCAATAAGGACCCACTTGAATCTCCTATTGGACCAATCAAGCAGTTTTCCTGCTGCCTGGGAGAGAGGGAATTGAAAAAGGGAGAAAAGGGGGAATGTCAGATCCCTAAGCATTTTATTTAACTACAAACAGGATTCCTTGCTTGAATCTTTCCCTAGTATTTAGTTGGTTTTTCCCGGTTTTTCCTTCCTCTTTATCCCCCCAAGGCCCTTTTTCCTTTTTTTCCCTTTATTTTCTCTTTTTCTTTTTCCTGCTTACTTCCCCACTCCCTTTTGTCCTTTTTTTTATCTTTCTTTCTCTCTCTGCTTTCTTTTTTTTCCTTTTTTTTAATTGATTTTGTAAAAATATTACATTAAAAAAATATATGAGGTCCCATTTAACCCCACCACCCCTACCCCACCACTCCCCCCCAGCAATCCTCACTCCCATCATCATGACACATCCATTCCATTTGGTAAGCTCATCTCTGGGCATCTCTGCACCTCATGGTCAATGGTCCACATCATAGCCCATACTCTCCCCCATTCCATCCAGTGGGCCCTGGGAGGATTTACAATGTCTGGTGATTCCCCCTGAAGCACCATCCAGGGCAACTCCAAGTCCCAAAGGCGCCTCCACCTCTCATCTCTTCCTGCCATTCCCCATACCCATCAGCTACCATGTCCACTTTTCCCACTCCAATGCCACCTTTTCTCTGTGGACCTTGGATTGGTTGTGTCCGTTGCACCTCTATGTCAAGAGGAGGCTCAGATTCCACATGGATACTGGATGCAATCCTCCTGCTCTCAGTTGTAGGCACTCTAGTCTCCCTGGTGTGGTGGTTGTCCTTCTTCAACTCCATCTTAGCTGAGTGAGGTGAGTCCAATAAATCAGATTGTAGGAGCTGGAGTCTGTTGAGGCTCAGGGCCTGACTATTATATTGTCAGTCCAGAGATTCAAATCCCCTAAATATATCTTAAACCCCAACACCAACTACAATTCCAGTAAAGTAGCATAAAAGTCTTATGAAAAGAGATCCCATCTGAGTCCAGTTTCATCACGCAGAAACACCAGCTCCATCTCTCTGCTTTCTTATTATTCTTACTTTAGGTACTACAGGGAAAGCTTCACATTTGCTGTATTTCCTCATCCTCCATTTACTCTTTTCTGTGTGTATTGATTTTGGCCACCAAATCTATTCCCTTACCTCTACATCTTTCTATCATACATCATTGATTGTTTCTCTTACATTACACCTCTCTTTGTTTGCCCCCTATTTTTTGACTTTTTATTATTAATACCTTTGTTCTGTTTTCTGCCTTATATTCACTCTGTATGTTATTGACCTCTCTTTTCTCTTTCCCACTCTCCTGAACACGCAAGTATTTTAATTGACACTGTACTCATCCATGTATTCAGATTTTTAGGTACTCTACTTTTCTTACTGTTATAAGTCTACATAACTTAGATGAGTCTAATATCAATTCTCCTATATCTCACATAGTTCCTTTGTTAATATTTATTATCAATACTACTATTATTAATTTTCTTCTCTTACTCCTTTTGCTTTCTCTGGCCCTATAATTTCCTTTAAGTGAACTTACCCAAAAAGAAGGATATATGTTAAGAAGAACAAAGTGACAAAGAGAAGACTTAACATGCATGCAAAAGAAACACAGCTAATTAAACTCCAAACTAAACAAATAAGCTAAGCAACTTACTGAACTCATCACAATAAAATGATGCCCAGACACCAACCAAAAACAACACACCAAACCAATAATCAGGAAAATATACTCTAATCCAATGAACAAACTAAAAACTGGAAAGAGGAGCAGAATGTTGAACAAGTAATTAAAGATCTCAAAATATATATTGGGGGCCAGTTTGATGAGGTGAGGGAAGAGATTAAGAATATGAAGAAAACAATTGAAGAGAATACAGATGAAATTGCATTCATACACAAAAATATAGTGGATATGATGGTGATGGACAGCACAATTCAAGAAATCAAAAATACACTCTCAGCAAATAACAGCAGACTTGAAGAGGCAGAGGAGACATTAAGTCATGTGGAAGACAGTACATCTGAAATCAAACAGATAGTAGAAGTGGTCAATAAAAATATAGAAAAGATCCAGCAGGGGCTTAGGGACCTGGATGACAATGCAAAATCACCAACATATGTATTATAAGCATCCCAGATGGAGAAGAGAAGGGAAAGGGAAGAGAAGGGGTGTTGGAGGAAATAATGGCTGAAAACTTACCAAACCTATTGAGGTAGATTGATGTACATTTCCAGGAAGCACAACGCACCCCAAAGAGCATAAATCCCAACAGGCCTACCCCAAGACATATACTTGTCAAGTTATCCAACACTCAAGACAAAGAGAAAGTACTAAAAGCAGCAAGAGAAAAGAGAACCATCACATACAAAGGAGGCTCCATACAATTAAATGCTGATTTCTCATCTGAAACAATGGAGGCAAGAAGACAGCATTATGACAAAGTCAAGGTGCTAAAAGAAAAAAATTTCCAAATGAGAGAACTCTATCCAGCAAAGTTAGCATTCAAAAATGATGAAGAATTCAAAATATTCACAGATAAACAGAACCTAAGGGAGTATGCCAACAAGAATGATGCCCTTCAAGAAACACTAAAGGGAGTTCTGCAGGAAGAAAGAAAAAAAACAAGAGAAACAGAGTTGGAGGAGAGTGTAAGAGCAACTAAATATACAAAAAAGAAGAAAAAGAAAATCATACAAAATATGACAAACACAAATCCAAAGAAAATATGGCTAATATAAGTCATTCCTTGAAAGTAATAACACTGAATGTCAATGAATTAAGCTCACCTGTCAAGAGACTCAGACTGGAAGATAGGATAAGGAAATAGGACCCATCTATATGCTGTCTACAAGAAACATATCTTAGACCCAAGGATTCAAGGAGGTTGAAAGTGAATAGCTGGAAAAATATCTTACAAGCAAACAATAGCCAAAAGAGGGCAAGAGTAGCTACATGAATATCAGACAAAATAGACTAAATGCAAAACAATTGTGAAAGACAAAGATGACCACTGCATATTAGTGAAAGGTATAATCTTTCAAGAAGAAAGAACAATCATAAACATTAATGCTCCTAACAACGGTGCCTCTAAATATGTGAGGGAAACACTGGAAAAAAATAATGAAGGAATAGATGCCTCTACAATTATAGTGTGGGACTTTAATACACAACTATCAACTTTGAACAGAACATCTCAAAATAGAATCAATAAAGAAACAAAGACTTTGAACAATATATTAGAAGAGCTGGACCTAATAGACATATACAGAATATTACACCCATTTACAGTAGGATATACATTCTTCTCAAGTGCACACGGATTATTCTCCAAGATAGACCACATGCTAGGCCACAGAAAAAGCACCATTGAATTCAGAAGGATATGAATCATACAAAATAATGTCTATCACCACAGTTGAATGAAGCTGGAAATCTGCAAAGGACAGAGTCCCAGATTTGGCACCAAGATTTGGAAGTGAAACAACACACTCTTAGAAAAACAGTGGGTCAAGGAGCAAATCTCAAAAGAAATTAGTAACTACCTTGAAACTAATGAAAATGATAGCACAACATACCAAAACTTATGGTATGCAGCAAACGCAGTACTGAAAGGGAAATGTATAGCCATAAATTCATACATCAAAGAAGAAGAAAGAGCTAAAGTTGAAGAACTAAATGTACACTTGGAGAAATTAGTTAAAAAACAACAAACTAACCCCAAAGGAATAAGAAAGAAAGAAAGAAATAACAAAGATCAGAGAGAGCTAAATGAAATAGAAAATAAGAAAGCACTTGAAAACATAAACAAAACCAAGAGCTGGTACTTTGAGAAAATCAATAAAATTGACAAACCCTTAGTTAGATTAACAAAGAAAAAAAGTGAGAAAATGCAAATACACAAAATAAGAAATGAGAAAGGAGAGATCACCACTGATCACACAGAAATAGAGACTATCATAAGCGGATACTTTCAAAAACTATATTCCAACAAAAACAACAATTTAGAGAAAATGGACAAATTCCTAGAAAGACATAAGCAGCCTACATTTACAAAAGAAGAAGTTGACAATCTCAACAAACCAATCACAAGTAAAGAGATAGAATCAGTCATTAAAAACTCTGAACTAAAAAGAGCCGTGGGACAGACAGCTTCACAGGTGAATTCTACAAAACATTCCAGAAAGAACTAACACAACTGAAAGTGGGAGGATTGCATCCAGCATCCATGTGGAATCTGAGCCTCCTCTTGACATAGAGGTGCAATGGACACAACCAATCCAATGTCCACATAGAAGAGGTGGCATTGGATGGGGAAAAGTGGACATGGTGGCTGATGGGTATGGGGAAAGGCAGGAAGAGATGAGAGGTGGAGGCGTCTTTGGGACATGGAGCTGCCCTGGATGGTGCTTCAGAGGCAATCACCGGACATTGTAAATCCTCACAGGGCCCACTGGATGGAATGGAGGAGAGTATGGGCCATGATGTGGACCATTGACTATGAGGTGCAGAGGTGCCCAAAGATGTACTTACCAAATCCAATGTATGTGTCATGATGATGGGAATGAGTGTTTCTGGGGGGGGGGAGAGGTGGGGTGGGGGGGTGGGGTTGAATGGGACCTCACATATATATTTTTAATGTAATATTATTACAAAGTCAATAAAAAAATTAATTAATTAAAAAAAAAAAGAACTAACACCAAACTTGCTTAAACTCTTCCAAAAAAATTGAAACAGAAGGAACATTGCCTAACTCATTCTATCATGCCAACATTACTCTAGTACCAAAGCCAAACAAAGACAGGACAAGAAAGGAAAATTAGAGACCAATCACTCTAATGAACCTTGACGTGAAAATTCTCAATAAAATACTTGCTAATTGTATTCAACAACATATTAAACAAATCATACACCATGACCAATTGGGATTCATTCCTCGTATGCAAGAATGCTTCAACATTAGAAAATCAATTAATGTAATACACCACATAAACAGATTGAATGAAAAAAATCACATGATCATATCTATAGATGCAGAAAAAACATTTGACAAAATACGGCACATTTTCTTGATAAAAACATTGCAAAATATCAGAATAGGAGGAAAATTTCTGAACATTATAAAGAGTATATATGAAAAAACCACAGCTAACATCATTTACAATGGTGAAATCCTAAAATCTTTTCCTCTAAGATCAGGAACAATACAAGGATGCCCACTATCACCTCTCCTATTTAACATAGTATTAGAAGTATTTGCTCAAGCACTGAGGCATGAACCAGACATAAAGGACATCCAAATTGGAAAGGAAGAAGTCAAAATTTCACTATTTGCAGATGATATGATTCTATACATAGAAAGCCCTGAGAAGTCTAGAACAAAGCTTCTAGAACTTATAAATGAGTTCAATAAAGTTGCAGGTTACAAGATAAATGCACCAAAATCAGTAGCATTTCTCTACACCAATAATAAGAATCTCAGGACGAAATCAGGAATCAAACACCATTCAGAATAGTAAATAAAAAAATCAAATACCTAGGAATAAATTTAACTAAACAGGTAAAAGACTTATACACAGAAAACTACCAAACACTGTTCAAGGAAATAAAAAAGACCTAAATAAATGGAAGAATATTCTTTGTTCATGGATAGGAAGGATAAATATTATTAAGATGTCTATCCTAAAAAAACTGATCTACAGATTCAATGCAATTCCAATAAAAATCAATACATCATTCTTTAATGAAAGAGAGAAACTAACTATGAAATTTATTTGGAAAGGAAAGAGGCCCCGAATAGCCAAAGACATATTGAAAAAGAAAAATGAAATTGGAGGAATCACACTACAAGACTTCAAAATATACTACAAAGCTACAGTAGTGAAAACAGCATGGTATTGGCACAAGGATAGACACATTGAGCAATGGAACCAAATTGAGAGTTCTGATATAGATCCTCACATATACAGCCATATGGTATTTAACAAGACCACCAAATCCTCTTAACTGGGAGAGAACAGCCTCTTCAACAAATAGTGCCTGGAGAACTGGACATCCATAGGTAAAAAAATGAAAGAGGATTACCAACTCACATCTTATACAAAAATCAACTCAAGATTGAACAGAACCTAAATGTAAGAGCAACGACAATGAAGACATTGGAAAGCAAAGTAGGGTAACATCTACAGGACCTCGTAATAGGAAATGGCTTCATGAACTTCATACCAAAAGTATGAGCAGCAAAAGAACAAATAGATGAATGGGATTTCCTCAAAATTAAAGCCTTCTGCACGTCAAAGGTGTTTGCCAGGAAAGTGAAAAGAGAGTCTACACAATGGGGAAAACATTCTGTAACCATATATCTGACAGGAGACTTATATCTTGCACACAGAAAGAATTCCTCTCCCTTGAAAATAAAAAGAGAAACAGCCCATTTAAAAACGGAAAAAGATTTGAACAGACACTTCTACAAAGATGATATACAAATGGCTAAAAATACATGAACAAATGCTCAAAATCTCCAGCTATTAGGGAAATGGAAATCAAAACAACAATGAGACACCATCTTACTCCCATAAGACTGGCAGCTATTAAAAATCAGAAGACTATGAGTGCTGGAGAGGATGTTGAGGAATGGAACACTCATCCATTGCTGGCGGGAATGCAGAAGGGTCCAGCCATTCTGGAGGACATTTTGGCCGTTTCTCAAAAAGCTAGCTATAGATTTGCCATATGACCAAGCAATTCCACTGCTGGGTATATAACTGGAAGATCTGAAAACAAGGACACAAACTGATATATGCACACCAATGTTCATAGCAGCACTATTCACTATTGCCAAAAGTTGGAATCAACCCAAATGTCCATCAACAGATGAAGGGATAAATAAAATGTGGTATGTACATACAATGGAATACTACTCAGCTATAAGAACAAATACAGTACAAAGAATTGTGATAACATGGATGAATCTTGAGAACCTTATGTTGAGTGAAGCAACCCAGGCATTGAAGGACAAATACTACATGACCTCTCTGATATGAAATAAGTAAACCAAGCTGTCTCAGAGAGACAGAGACTGGATGATAAACTTTAATGTAGTTGGAGGGTAGAGGAAGATTGTGAGCTGACAGCTACTTGGGTGAAATCTTTGATAAGTTGGAGGTAAGTATTTGTACAGAGAAGGGATAAAATGGGGACATAAGGATTACTTTGGGTGGGGATGCATGGGCTTTAGGGACGCTAGGGGTCAGAGGATGGGTCAGATTGCCCAAGAAATTGGGAGGAGGTTGAGGGGAACTTTTGATCATGGGAGATTGTCAGGTATGTGGTTGAAATTGTGGTACAGAGAAAACTCTTTAGAGAGTGTAATATGGAAGGTTGCCTGTTTGGGATGCTTAAAGGTGGGTCTTCTGACACAGGCCAAGCTTCTGGGAAGTGTGTGAGTGCTTGTTTTGTCATAGTGAATTATATCATTGCGTGGAGACCCATAAATTGAGAGTGAATGTATACCCACATCCTGGGGAGGACTGATGTTCTCGAAATGAGAGAATTGTATCTCTTGAGAGAATCAGTGTCTCCCAATGGATTAGGGCAGTCAAGTATGTGAAGCCCTCAACATTTTTGCAAGTATCTCTGAATATGGTTCCTCAAGTAATGAAGATTGATTGTCATGGTGGGCCCTGAGGGGAGGGGGAAAGAGGTTTTGAATACATGGAATCAGAATAACTGTGCGGCAATGGAAGTGTTCCACAAGATCATGCTATGATGGATATAGGTCATGTTAAAGTACACCAAAAATGTATAAAAGTCTATAGGCTAAAATGTAAGCCATAATGAAAAACATAAGATAACTAAAAATTTAGAAAATTTATAGTCTAAAATATAAACCTTAATGTAAACCGAAATGGAACCATGTTTGAAAGCTATCATTTCAATATCTGTACATTAAGCTGCAGCAAAAATAATATGAACATGTAAAAAGATCACTGCTGGGGAAGGGACAAAGGGTTTGATGTTGGATATGGGAGTACCATATATTGTATATGTGAATTAATGTGACCTAAAACTCATTTCAAGAGAAACATAATCAGAGAAAAAAAAAGAAAGAAAGGAGGTAGACATTGAGTAAGAAATGGAAGAAATTGCCTTGCCACTGCACATACAGGGCAACACCTGTAGCAGTGATGCAAGGCAAAATGTCAAAAACAAAGCTTTTTCATTTTTCATTTCTTTGATACCCCAATTTATTTTTCCTTTATTTAATTTTTCTAAATTTCTATGTATTCTATATCTAACTATTAAACCCATTACTATATCCCATTTTTCTATTAATGGATACTGGCAATATATTGGGCTCCCTTTTGGAAGAAGTTTTGGACTACAGAGATGTTCAACCATGGTGGGGGAAGAGCAATTGTGTGGGGTGTCATTGGTGGGGCACACACAGTTGAGAGAATTCTCCAGGGCATGTGTACAGGGTACCTAGAAAGGTTTGGATATTTTCATAGTGGTTTCAGTTGTAAATGACGGATGACAGAGTGCTGAATTCCTCACCAGGGGAGCCCTATCACATTCCCCAATGAAACAACAATCCCCCAAGTGAAATGACAAAGACCAATAAATATGGTCCAACAATGACCCCTTGATACTGATGGCTCTGATTATGAACCTGTGTGCCCCAAATATGAACTAGGCCTATAGCTGTGGGGTGCCTAAGTGTTACCTCCTGAGAACCTCCATGTTGCTCAAAACGGGCCACTCTCTAAGCCAAACTCAGCAGGTAGATGCATTGCCTTCCCCCCAGTGTGGGACATGGCTCTCAGGGATGAGCCTTCCTGGCACTGAGGGATTACTACCAAGCACCAGCTGATAATGTAACTACAAAAAGACAATGAACAAAGAGGTCAACTCAGACCAGCAGAATATCTTAGTCTACATGTAATATCAAGTGTTAAAACCTGCTTTTTGAATTTGGATAAAAGGGGGGAAATGGAAGGGACAAGTGAGTTTATATGGCTAAGAGACTCCAAAAAAGTGTTGGGAGTTCATCAGGGGGTGATGCTTTTGCATGCCTCAGCAGGGTACCAGAAACAGCCAAGGTAGATGGAAAGCCAGGTGCTAGTTCTCCTCAGGGCTGCAGTGACCCACAGGTTCTATGGTTAAAGCAGATGGTTCTGGAATTCAGGGTCATGTCAGTTGGCCCTACTTTGGAGTTTGTGTTCCTGAGTGTGATGGAGTTGTACTCAAATATAACCTTTCTACACATGCCTCTTCTGTCACTTTTACTGGACCTGTGGTTGGTGTTTGGGTTGGTGTATACTCAGGAGACCTGAGTCTCTGAACTGTCCATGTGACAGCCAGGCCCTGGGCTTCAGCAGACTTGCAGCTCCTACCCTCTGGTTTATTGGACTTACCCTGGCCAGCTGACAGGGAGGTGAAGAGGGTCAACCACCACCACACCAGGGAGCCAAGAGTGCCTACAGCTGCAAGCAGGAGAATTGCATCCATCATCCATGTGGAATCTAAACCCCCTCTTAATGTAGAGTGGACTGGACATAGCCATCCCAGGTCCACAAGATGGAGGAATAGAGTATGGATTAGAGTGGTCTTACTGGTGTTCTGCTGGGGAACTATTGTGATTAGTAAGGGAAGAAATTATAGTAGTGATGTGGAGAGGGTGCCCACGGTGGCTATTGATGGTTGGGAGAGGGAAGAAGAGATATGGTGTGGGAGCATTTTCAGGATTTGGAGTTGTCCTAGGTAGTGCTGCAGGGACGGATGCTGGATGTTGTGTGTCCTGTAGTGGTCCACTGGGTGGACTGGGGTGAGTGTGGACTACAATGTAGACCACTGTCCATGTGCTGCAGTGGTTCTCCAGAGTGTATTCGCCAGGTGCAGTGGTTGTGCCACAATGATGGAAGAGTTTGTTGATGTGGGAGGGGTGGCATTGGTGGGGTGGGGGGTATATGGGGACCTCATATTTTTTTAATGTAACATTTAAAAAAATAAAGAAGGAAAAAAATCGTAAATTTTAAAGAAACCTTCTTTGATTCTCCCATATTCTAGTAAGAATAAATATTTTCCTTCTCCACACTCTGACAGCCTAAGCGTTCTTTCTATCAGTATTGTTGAAATATGAATCTGTCTCCCACATTAGACTGTGAACTTCTGAAAGTCAGGAAATATCTTGGTCTCCTCTGTAGCAGGTCCACATAGGAAAGGCATTTTTGAAATGCAAAAGAGGTTAAAGAAAAACAGTATGAGGCCTTGCTAGCTGGACTTTCAGCCTAGGTGCAGAACATGGCTTGAGGAGACCAATTGGAGGCTCTTGAAATTGTCTAGGTGAGAAATAATGAGTGTCCCAACAAGGAGCAGTGAAAGGAGGAAAGGAGTGAAGGGAATAGATACAAGAGCTTTATTTATGCATGCATTCACTCATTCAACAAATATTTATTGAGCACCCTCTATGTTCCAGAGAACAAATTAGCTGGTGAAGATACAGCATTGAACAAGAGAGATATAGTTCCAATAACAATGAAATTGGATGCAGTATATAACATGGTGCTTCAGAGCACTGGCTCTGGAATTGCTACATTTGAACCCAGGTACCATTACTTGCTAGTCTTGTGATCCAACATAAGCTACTTAAACTTTCAAAGCCTCATCTATTAAATACAGATACAAATATCATTTCATAATACATTCTCAATATATATTAGTAATAATTATTAGAGATAGGTAATAAAAAGTAAAATACAGTGTGCTTTGAAAGTAGTTGGCAGAAGACTCTAATCCAGTGGAAGGAATGGGTTAAAAAAGGTTTTCTTAAGGAAAGGAAGGGATAATTTTGATTGGACCCCAATGATTAGAAGAAATTAACTAATTAGCTAATTCTGAGGCATAAGGAAGAAGGGATAAAATTCTGGGGCATAAGGAAGAAGGCAAATATTGAGGTAAAACAGTCAATGTAGCTAGAATTTAGAATACATGGAAAACTTAAATATGAAGCTGGAGAGATAGGCACGTTTGCCAAGAACTGACCAAATTTGCTAATTTAATATGTGAATGAGGAAGATGGAGGAGTTAAAAATAACTGCAGGAAGCGGACTTGGCCCAGTGGTTAAGGTGTCCATCTGCCACATGGGAGGTCCGCGGTTCAAACCCCAGGCCTCCTTGACCCATGTGGAGCTGGCCCATGTGCAGTGCTGATGCGCACAAGGAGTGCTTTGTCATGCAGGGTGTCCCCCTGTAGGGGAGCCCCCGCGCAAGGAGTGCACCTCTTAAGGAAAGCCATCCAGCACGAAAGATAAAGTGCAGCCTGCCCAAGAATGGCGCTGCACACACAGATAGCTGAAACACAGATTCCTTATGCTGCTGATGAGGATAGAAGTTGTCACAGAAGACAATGTTAAATAGAAGAGGTGATAGTGGGCATCCTTGTCTTGTTCCTGATCTTAGAGGGAAATATTTTATGATTTCACCATTGTAAACGATGTTGGCTGTGGGTTTTTCATATATACTCTTTATCGTGTTCAGAAAATTTCCTTCTATACTGATATTTTGCAGTGCTTTTATCAAGAAAGAGTGCTGTATTTTACCTTTATCAAGAAAGAGTGCTACTTTTGCTGCATCGCATAATTTTGGTATGTTTTATTATCATTTTCATTAGTTTCAAGTTAGTTATTAATTTCTTTTGAGATTTCCTCTCTGACCCACTGTTTTTCTAAGAGTGTGCTGTTTAACTTCCATATCTTGGTGTGAAATCTGGGCCTCTGGCCCTTGAAGATTTCCAGCTTCACTCCACTGTGGTCAGAGATATTATTTTGTATGATTTTCATCTTTCTGAATTCATTGAGCCTTTCTTTGTGGCCTAGCATACGGTCTATTGTGGAGAATGATCCAAGTGCACTTGATAAAAATGTATATCCTGCTGTATTCAAGTGTAATGATTGATATATGTCAATTAGGTCTGGCTCCTCTAATATACTGTTCAAAGTTTTTGTTTCTTTATTGATCCTCTATTGAGATGTTCTTTCCAAAGATGATAGAGGTGTATTACAGTTCCCCACGATAATTGTAGAGGCATCTATTCTTTCACTTAGTTTTTCCAGTGTTTGCCTCACATATTTGGCAGTGCCCTTGTTAGGAGCATAAATATTTTTGTCATTGTTCATTCTTCTTGAAAGTTTATCCCTTTCACTAATATGTAGGTCCATCTTTGTCTCTCACAATTGTTTTGCATTTAAAGTCTATTTTGTCTGATATTAATATAGCTACTCCTGCCTTTTTTTGGTTATTGTTTGCTTGTAAGATTGTATTCCATCCATTCACTTTGAACCTCCTTGAATCCCCCAAAATCAATACACACTTGAATCCTCCTTGAATCTAAGATGTGTTTCTTGTAGACAGCATATAGATGGGTCATATTTCCATATCCAATCTTCCAGTCTGAATCTTTTGACAGGTGAGTTTAAGCCATTGACATTTAGTGTTATTACTTTCAAGGAATTTTTTATGTTAGCCATATTTTCTTTGAAATTGTGTTTGTCATATTTTGGGTTTTTTTTCCCCTCTCTTTCTGTCTTTTTTATTGCTCTTACACTCTAATCCTACTCTCCCTCACCTGTTTTTTTCTTTCTTCCTGCATAATTCCCTTTAGTATTTCTTGAAGGGCAAGGTTCTAGTTGGCCTCCTCTTTTAGTTTCTGCTTATCTGTGAATATTTTGAACTCTCCATCATTTTTGAATGCTAGCTTAGCTGGAGAGAGTATTCTCTGTTGGATTTTTTTTTTTAGTGCCTTGACTATATCATATCACTGCCTTCTTGCCTCCATCATTTCAGATGAGAAATCAGCACTTAATATAATGGAGCCTCCTTTGTATGTGATGGTTCTCTTCTCTTGCTGCTTTTAGCATTTTCTCTTTGTCTCGAGCATTGGATAATTTGACAAGTATATGTCTTGGGTTAGGCACATTAGAATTTATGCTGTCTGGGGTGTGCTGTGCTTCCTGCACATGTACATTCATCTCCCTCAGTAGATTTGGAATATTTTCAGCCATTATTTCCTCCAACAACCCTTCTGTCCCCTTTCCCGTCTCTTCTTCTTCTGGGATGCCTATAATGCATATGTTTGTTCATTTTGCATTGTTATTCAGGTCCCTAAGTCCCAGCTGGATTTTTTCTTTTTATCAATCAGTTCTACTACCTGTTTGATTTCAGATGTACTGTCTTCCACATCACTAATTCTCTCCTCTGCCTCTTCTAATCTGCTGATATTTGCTGAAATTTTATTTTTGATTTCTTGAATTGTTTTTTTCATCCCTATGTTATCCGTTATCTTTTTTTGTATGACTGCAATTTCTTCTGTATTCTCTCCAAGTGTTTTCTTCATATTGTTAATCTCTTCTTTACTTCATTAATTTGGTCACTAATATATGTTTTGAGTGCTTTAATTACTTGTCCAATGTTCTGGTCCTCTTCCTGCTTTTTAGTTTGTTCATTGCATTGGCCATGTTTTCCTGATTTTTGGTTTGGTTTGTAGTTTTTTGTTGCTGTCTGGTCATCGTTTTATCTTGACAGGTTTAATCAGTTCCTTAGCTTCTTGGTCTAGTCTTGGCATTTAATTAGTTGTTGTTTCTACATAAATGTTATGTCTTCTCTTTGTCACTTTGTTCTTCTTACTCTATTTTCTTGTTGCTGGCTATGTTCACTTTGAAGGAAAATATTAGGGCCTGGGAAAGCAAAATGAGTAGGAAAAGAAAATGTGTAAACTAGTATTGATAATAAATGTTAACAGAGCAATAATGTGAGATCTAGGAGAATGGATATTAGACTCATGTACATTGTGTAGAGTTATAGCAGTAAGTAGAGTACCTATAATGAGAGTCTGCTGACTATAGGGAGGAATATAGTATGAATTAAAAGGCCAGTGTTTTCATGAGAGAGGGAAAGAGAAAAGAAATACAATAATATAAAGAGTGAATAAAACACAGAAAACAGAAAAAAGGTATTAGAAATAAAAATTCAGACAATTTGGTGGCCAAACAAAAGGAGGTGGAATGTAAGAGTAACAGTAAATGATGGAGGATAGGAAGATGTAGAGGAAAGGGGATAGTGTAGGTGGCCAAAATAAATACACACAGAAAAGAGGAAGTGGAGGATGAGGAAACACAGCAAACATGAAGTGCTCCCTATATCACCTATTATATAAAAAATAAAATAAAAAAGAAGAAAAAGAGAAAAAAGAGAGAAAAATGGGGGGACAAAAAAAGGGGGAAAGCAAGCAAGGATAAGAAATAGAGGGATAAAAACAAAGAAAAGAAAAAGGGCCTTGGGGGACAAAACAGGAGAAAAAAACAAGGAGACCATGCAACTTTAGTTACCACACACACACACAAAAGAGCCAACCTTTCAAGATAGGAATCTTCATTGCAGTTAAATAAAATTCTTAGGGATCTGATGTTCCCCTTTTCTCCCTTCCTCACTTCTCTCTCTCCCAGGACAACAGGAAACCTGCATGAGTGTTCCAGTATGAGATTCAAGTGGGTCCTTGTTGTACTAACTCAACATGGAAGACAATGACTCTGAAACCCCAAATATGCTATTGGTAGCTTGGATAGCATACCCTACAGTCCCTCTCTCTTAGGTGTGTTAGGGGAAGGCTAATTGATTTTCTGACTCCACCTTCTCCTAGACCAAGTTTCCTATCCCAGGACATGTAGGTAAATTGGGCTTTCTCAGCAGATTTGCCTCTCCTTTCTTCCCAGACTCTCCCCAAGTCAGCTGGTATGCTCCGCCAAGCTCAAAGACAAAACAAAAACAAAAAAGAAAAGGCGGAGGACTAGGGTAATCATGGACCTCAGATGAACCTCAGGGCACACTGGTTCCAGGAATGGGAAGTCTGGGATATTGCAGATTCAAGGTATGTGAGTCTGTGGAGCATGGGCTGCTACTGTTTAGGGGATATGGACCTGGAAAGCATGCATCAGGTAAATCCAAGGTTTGGGAACATTGAAGCACAACAAAGTTTTCAGGGATCACTGTGGCTGGGCTGCCAGCCCTAGGGGGAAAGGTCCCACCCACAACTTCTGACCTCTGTCTCAGAAACCCAAAATTCCACCTCTTGCAAGAATCTCTTCTGTCACGGTCTCACCAAACCAACATCCAGACACCTTCTGCCCTGCAACCCCCAAAACAGCCCACTCAGGGGTTTGGGAACACCACAGCACAACAAAGTTTTCAGGGATTATTGTGGCGGGGCTGCCAGCCCTAGTGGGAAGGGTCCTGCCCACAACTTCTGACCTCCAGTAAGCGGGCCAAAATTATACCTCTTGCAAGAATCTTTTCTGTCACTTTCTCACCAAATCAACGTCCAGACACTTCCTGCCCTGCAAGTCCCTGAAACAGCCTGCCCCAGCAGGACTCTGACCCTACACAGCCGCTTCTTTGCAGGAGAGATTATGAGGTGCACTCACTCAGATGCCATCTTGCCCTGCCTCCAATATAGTCTTCATCAAGGAAAATGCCTTAGTTTCCTAGGGGTGCTGTAGCAAACTACCACAAACTGGATGGCTTACTAAAACAGAAATTTATTGCCTGGTAATTTTAGAGGCTGGAGGTTCAAAATCAAGGTGTCAATATAGTAATGTTCCATCTGAAACCTGTAAAGAGGAATCCTTTCTTGCCTCTTCTAATTTCTGGGTTTGCCAGTAATCTTCAGTGTTTCTTTTCTTATAGGTGAATCACTCCAATCTCTGCCTCCTTCATCTTCACATGGCCTTCTCCTCTGTGTTCATCTGTGTATCTTCCTCCCTTCTTATAGACAACAGTCATATTGGATTAAAGTCCTATATTACTCCATTAGGGCCTTATTTTAACTTAACTAATTCCATTTGCAATTACCTATTCCCAAATTCACAGATACTAGGGGTAAGGATTGTAACATATCTTTTGGAGGGGGCTAAATTCAACCCATAACAGAGAATTTTTATCTTTCCTATAGTGGTATAATTATAAACTAGATTTGAGAGTTCAACTACAGTGTAATTACTACACGAAGTTAAAAAAAAATTGAAGTTTCATGTTACACTTTATATTATTCCTTCACCAATCATAAAATCAGATGTTCAAAATGTCTCTGAAGGTCAATTGAAAAAGTGATCCTTTGAAACTTTAAAACTACAACACTAAATGAAATAATAATCCTTTGATTTTATGCTGCTTTGTTCTTTGGAATGCCTTTTCACCTGTTTTATTTTATTTGAAAATTAAAACAAAACTATGAGAATTTTTAATACTAAATATTAAAAAACACTTTCCCCAGAAACAGTGATATGGTAATGCAGATTTAATAAAATTTACAAATAAATGTGTACCTGTCAAACACAGCACCCAAGCAGTGGAAGCTAATGAGTATTGGCTATGCTGACAAAGCTTAGGTGAAAAAAGCAGAACCGAGGTGAAACTCTTGATGATTCTTACACTTATATAAATTAGTACATTTTGGAATGAAGAGTTCATAAATAATATGGCCAAAATAAAGCTCTTGGAAGGTAATTTCTATTGCTATACAGAATGAATATGTATAAGACAGAAGCTTGCACCCAGGTTGGGGGCTAGGATCTTCTCTGTGGAGTGGGTTCCAAGCTAGTTCATAGAGGATAACACAAATGAATAATCAAAAGTAATAGGTTAAAAACTGCTCAACAACAGATGAAAAAAATAAATAAAAAGTGTTATATACATACAATGGGAAATTATTTGGCTGTAAAAAGGAGGGAAATTGTTACATGCGACAACACAGAAGAACCTTGAAGACATCATGTTGAGCGAAATAACCCAGACACAAAAGGACATTTTATGATTTAGCTTTTATGAAGTACCTAGAATAACCAAATTTATAGAGACAGAAACAAGATTACAATTTACTAGGGCCTGAGGTGGGGAGGAGGGAATAAGGAGCTTTTGCTTGATGGATGCAGTTTCAGTTTGGGGCCATGAAAAAGTTTTGGTAATGCATGGTGGTTATGGTGGTACAATATTGTGAATGTGGTTTATATTGTTGAATTGCACACATATAAGTAGCTGAAATGTGAGGTTTTGTGTTATATATATGTTCCCACAATATTTTTTTTTAAATTAATAGTCAGACAGAGATTAGTTTCAATCTGGAAGGAACAGACAATAAAGGAACCCCTGTGTAAATAGGGTTTTCTTTGTGGAAGAAAAAGTAAACGGATGGCATGGAGGGTGGGATTTGGCAGAGATTTCTTTCTTTAACTGAGGTTATAGCAAAACAACAGCTGTTTCTAGTAGACCAAATGCTGCAATGGGGAATTCCCAAATGGATACAGAAGTTTGTAGCCAAATATTGCTGGGAACTGGGTGGCTAAGGCCTTCTTTTTTTCATACTATGCACAGAGTAAGATATACTGGTTTTAGAGGGTCACAGCCTTTGGGGTACAAAGTGTAAAAATTCTCATATTCTAATATATCATACAAGCGATATCATATAATACTTGTCCATTTGTGTCTGGCTTATTTCACTCAACATGATGTCTTCAAGTTCAGCCATGTTGGAGATCATAACAGAACTTCATTTCTTTATATGTTTGAATAATCATACATTTTATGTATACACTGCAATTTGTTTATCCATTAATCTATGGATGGACACTTGGGTTGCTTCCATCTTTTGGCCATTGTGAATAATGCCACTATAAATATCAGTGTGCAATTATCTGTTGATGCCCTGCTTTCATTTCTTTGGGTTATATACCCAAAGTGGGATTGCTGTGTCATAAGGTAGTTTTATGTTTAAATTTTTATGGAACTGACAAAGTTTTTCACAGCAGCTGAACAATTTAACATTCCAACAATGAAGAATGTTCCTGTTTCTCCACATCTTTGACAACACTTGCCTTTTTCCTTAAAAAAAAAAAAAGGTCCTCTAGTAGTTGTGAAATGGTACGTCATTGCAGTTATTTTCATTTTTGTTTTTTAATTTTTTTTATTTTAAAAGATACTTAGGTTACATAAAATGTTATATAAAAAAATATAAGGATTTCCCATATGCCCCCCTTCAAACTCCTCCCACCCTTCCCCACATTAACAATTTCTTTCTTTAGTGTGATTAATTCATTACAATTGATGAACACATTTTGGAGCATTACCACTAAGCATGGATTATAGTTTACACTGTAGTTTACACTCTCTCCCACTAAATTCTTGTGTAATAGCAGGGTGTTAATGGCCTGTATCTGTCATTACTATGTCATTCAGGTCAATTCCAATTCCTGAAAATGGCCCCATATTATACCTCTTTTTCCCTTTCCCTGACTTCAGCAACTCTAGTGGCCACTGTCTCCCCATCAATGATATAATTTCTTCCATTGCTAAAATACCAGTAAGTGTGAGCAGGGGCTTTGATCCCATATGGCTGATGAATGGGACTCCCTTGCTTGAAGTTGTAGAACCTCTCAGTTCCTTGGTGTGGTGGTTATCCATTCTCACTCCTTGTTAGCTGTTGTGGGTAAGTCCAATGAACTGGAGAGTAGGTATTGCAATTCTGCTAAGGCTAAGGGCCCAGCATGGGACATGACTCCTGGGGATAATCCTCCCTGGCATGGAGGGATTACTACCAAGCACCAGCTGGTGATGTAACTGGAAAAAGACCTTGAATAAAAGGGAAAAAGGTAAAGACAAATGAGTTTATATGACTAAACAACTTCAAAGTGAGTCAGGAGGTCATCAGAGAAGTAACACTTATGCAAATCTCAGCAGGATCTCATAGATAGCCAAGGTAGATAGTATCCCAAATAGTAGGGCTCCCAAGGGCTCCAGAGGCACCCAGGTCCTATGGTCATGGTAGATAGCTCATTGCAGTTTTGCTTTGCATTTCCCTAATGGCTAATGGTGTGTAGTATATTTTCCTGTGCTCTTTTGGCTATTTGTATTTCTTTGGAGAAATGTCTATTCTAAACTTTTGCCCAAATTTATTATATCAATATTACAAATTACTCAATTAAAACAAAACAATAACTACAATAAAAATAAAAGTGCTTTAGTCAGTGATTACACCCCCACCCCCTTATAAAAATAAGTCTTGAGGGATTTGGGATGCTGTCCATTCTGATTCCTTCAGGCTGAGAATGCCATAGATACTATGAGGGAGAGGAATGTAATTGCTTTCTTGCAGTTGAAGCTACTCCTTGCTTTGTGGATGGGCCTGGTCCATTGTCATCATTTTGTTCATTGTCCAGGGAAGGCCTGAAGAACTGGAAAGGAGTTGATCACATACTTGCTGGGTTTCAGGGTCCAATAAGCATAGGAACAATCCAAAGAATTTTAAGTCTCTGAGAAATAAACTAAAGTAAATTGAAAGTTATGGGTTCAAGCAAAAGAAGTAAAAGTATCATGATTAAGGGATTTATAAATGTGTGCAACTATGATATGTTGGGGAAATATTTTTCATATATTCCTAGATGGAGGCAGCTGAGGAAGTATTGGTTTCATGTAGTTATGTGGTTTGCCTTTGTTATCCAGATGTACTTGGGGTCCTCAGGAACACTTTTCTTTGAATCTTTGCTTACTGTGACAGTTTGTGAAGTCGGGCTGAGATGTGCATAAGCATAACTTCTGGAATGACTTCCCAACTCTCTTTGAAATCTCTTAACCATAAAAACCCCTTTTAATTTAATATTTCCCCTTTTGATCAAGGTCTTTCTCAGTATGCGTTGCTAGTTAATGCTTGGTAATAATTTTTCAGCACTAGGGTGGCTCATCTCTGCCTTTGGTCATTTTTAATTTGGGTTGTCTTCTGGTTTTTCAGTTGTAGGAATACTTTATATATTTTGAATATTAAATACCAATCATATATTGGCTTCCAACTATTTCCTCCCATACTTTAGATTTTCTTTTCATTTTTAGATAATGCCCTTTGATGCACAAAAATGTTTAATTTTTTATGAAGTCCAACTTATCTATTTTTTTGTTCCTCAGGCTTTTAGTATAAAGTCAAAGAATTCATTGCATAATATAAAGTCTGAATATGTTCCCTATATTTTCTCCTAACAGTTTTATAGTTTTAGCTATTAAATTTAGTTCTTTTATACATTTTGAGCTAATTTTTGTGTAAGATATGCTGTAAGAGTCCACTTTCATTATTATGTCTTTAGTTATCCAGTTATATTAGCACCATTTGTTGAAGAGACTGTTCTTTCCCCTTTGAGTGGACTTGGCACTATTGTGAAAAAGTAATTGGCCATAAAATCACCTAATACTTGCAAAGAACCATGTTACATTTGGCACTCTGAGTTTTAAAGAAACACCCTCGTTGTTGAAATTGATGTATTCTTAGGGTCTGGATATTAATATTCCAATAAGCATGTAATTATTTTAAGGTAATGATAACAATAGTAATACAAAGATAATCTTGATTTCATTGGTAATCTCAGGTTCTCAAAATTTATTACAAAAATTATTTTCTTCTGGTACTGTTGAAGTTTCTTTGTAGTAAACATCATCTTTCTAAAACAGAAAGCATAATGGAGAAATCAAATCTGTAATTTACTTATATATTTGGGGATTGTATAACCTTCTTAAGAGTTTTAAAGTTCTCACTGTCTCTTCAATCCTAATACTGATCTGCATGATTATATTGTTGGTTATAGTTTTAGTCATTCTTAGAAAAATGTGACAGTATGAAAACAACCAAAATCTCTTTACTCAGTTTACTTTGATGCTTCTATAAAAGAGCATGCAGTCACCCAATCTTCAATAAAAAGGGACTATAAAGGAAAGCAAGGCAAGAGTCTATAAGTTATGTTTTGCTAGTTAATTAACATTCTTGGTAAAAGTGAGAAGGTAAAGTGGAACAAAACTCTTACTCTGGTCTATAGTTAATGATCTCTAGAAACAGCTTATTTAAAATACTCATAAGAAAAGTAAAGCCTAGATTGTAAGCTCTTGCAGCAGTCATATTTATACCTGAGCTCTGATTTCTAATTGTTACTTCTCAATCCTAAATTGCTTAACTTTTTGTGTATGACCTAATAGCTCTCTAGAATTTTTAAGGACCAGTATGACACTAGGAATTCAGAGCTTAGGATAACTAGATCTAAAGGTCCTGAAAAAGTAGTATATATTCTCAAAGACCACCCCAATTAAAGAAGCTACAAGGAGGCAGGGCAAGATGGCTTATGAGTGAGTGCACCTTACAGTCTCTCCTGCAAAGAAGTGGCCAAGTGGGGTTGGTGTATTGCCGGAGTGGGCTGTCTTGGGGGCTTGCAAGTCAGGAGGTGTATGGATGAAGATTTGGAGAGACAGTGACAGAAGTAGTGCTTGATAAAGGTAGAATTGTGGGTTACAAGTACAGAGATCAGAAGCTGTGGGCTGGTGGGATGCATCCCCTAGGGCTGGTGGCCACAGTATTCCCTGAGAACTGGTGGTTGTGCGGCAGCATTCCTGGGCCTTTGATCCCCTGAAGCATGGTCCCCAGGTCCATGTTCCCTAAGCCCACATAGCCCCCATTCCACAGACCTACGTACAATGAGTCTGCAGTGTCCCAGACTTCCCTTTCCCAAGTACAACACTTCTGGAGGTCCAGGATTGCCCTAGCCCTCTGCTTTTGGACTGAATGTGTCAGTGAGAGGGATTCAGTGGGAGGTGCAGCAGAGGGACTGGGCTAGTGTGGGTTCAAATTTCTGGTATCCCCCTTTTTTTTTTTACTTTTTTTTTTACACATGAAGGAGCATACCAGCTAGCGAGGGGAGAGCCTGGGAAGAGAAGAGTGGTGAATCTGCTGAGAAAGCCCAATTCACCTAAATACCCTGGGATAGGAAACTTGGTCTGGGAGAAGGTGGAGTCACAAAATCAACTAGTCTTCTTGTGGCACACCTAAAGGAGAGGGACTGTAGGAGGTGCTTTCCAAGCTTCCAAAAGCATACTTGGGTTTCCTGGTGAGGTGTGGGTCCTCTCTCTCTGGAAATTTTTTTTGTCTTTATTTTTTTAATGTTACATTCAAAAAATATGAGGTCCCCTTATACACCCCACCCCCCTCACCCCACTCATCCCCATATAACAACAATCTCCTCCATCATCATGAGGCATTCATTGCATTTGGTGAATACATCTCTGAGCACCGCTGCACCTCCTGGTCAATGGTCCACATCATAGCCCACACTCTCCCACAGTCCACACAGTGGGCCATGGGAGGATATACAATGTCCCATAACTGTCCTTGCAGCACCACCCAGGACAACCCCAAGTCCCAAAAACACCCCCACATCTCATCTCTTCCTCCCACTCCCTACCCCCAGCAGCCACCATGGCCACTTTCTCCACACCAATGCCACATTTTCTTTGATTACTAATTACAATAGTTCATGAATAGAATATCAGTAATTCCATTCTAATCCATACTCTATTCCTCCATCCTGTGGACCTTAGAATGGTTGTGTCCACTCAACATCTATATCAAGAGGGGGCTTAGATTCCACATGGATGCTCCTGCTTTCAGTTGGAGGCACTCTTGGATCCCTGGTGTGGTGGTTGACCTTCTTCACCTCCATGTTAGCTGAGTAGGGTAAGTCCAATCAACCAGAGTGTAGGAGTTGCAAGTCCGTTGATTAAGAATCATTGTTTTCTGTGCTGAGCTGATTCAACAAGGACCCACTTGAATCTCCTACCAGACCTCTCAGGCAGCTTTCTGCTACCCTGGGAGAGAGGGAAGTGAGGAAGGGAGAAAGAGGGAATAAGATTCCTAAGCATTCCTTGATTGAAAATTTTCTGGTATTTTTTTGGTTGGTCCTCTTGTTTTTCTGTCCTTTTATTCCCTCAAGGCCTTTTTATTTCTTTTTCTTCTTTCTCTTCTTCTTTTATTTGCTTGCTTCCTCCCCTCCCTTTTGTCCCTTTTCTTTGCTTTGATTTGTTTTTTTTCTCTTCTTTTTTATTCTATTTATTAAGTGTTGCAGGGAGCACTTCACATTTGCTGTATTTCCTCATCTCCCATTTCCTCTTTTCTTTGGATATTGATTTTGGCCACCAAATCTCTGCCCTTTCCTCTACATCTTTCTATCCTCCATCACTTATTGTTTCTCTTACATTACTCCTCTCTTTGTTTGCCCCTCTATTTTTCTGGCTTTTTATTTCTAATACCTTTGTTCTGTTTGCTGTCTTATTGTCACTCTTTATATATTGTCTTTTCTTTTCTCTTTCCCTCTCTCCTGAACACACTGGCGTTTTAATTCTCACAATATTCCTCACCATATTCAGTTTACTGTCTCATTATATGTGCTCTACTTTTCTTACTATTATAACTATACACAGCTTATACAAGTCTAATATCAATTCTCCTAGATCTCACATGGTTCCTCTGTTAAAATTTACTTTCAAAACTACTATACTTGATTTTCTTTTCTTACTCCTTTTGCTTTCTCTGATCCTAATATCTTCCTTCAAGTGAATTTAGTCAATAACAAGGAAATAGAATGAGAAGAAAAATATGACAAAGACAAGACTTAACACATACACAAAACAACAATTAAACAAACCCCAAACTAGACAAAGAAGCTAAGCAGCTGACAAAACTTGTCAAGATAAAATGATGACCAGACAGCAACAAAAAACTACAAACCAAACCAATAATCAGGAAAACATGGCCCAATTCAATGAAAAAGCTAAAAACCAGGAAGAGGAGCAGAACATCAAACAAGTAATTAAGGCTTTCAAAACATATCTTAGGGACCAATTCAATGAAGTGAAGGAAGAGATTTAAAATAAGAAGAAATACTTGGAAAGAATACAGAAGAAATTGTAATTATACCAAAAAGATAATGGATATGATGGTGATGAACAGCACAATTCAAGAAATCAAAAACAAACTCTCAACAAATAACAGCAGACTCAAAAAGGCAGAGGAAAGAATTAGTGACATGGAAGACAGTACATCTGAATTGAAACGGATAGTAGAACAGATGGATAAAAAGTTATAAAAAATCCAGCAGGGAATTAGGGACCTAAATGACAATGCAAAACATGCAAACATATGCATTATAGGCATCCCAGAAGGAGAAGAGAAGGGAATGGGGACAAAAGTGGTGTGGGAGGAGATCATCGCTGAAAAGTTCCCAAACCTACTGAGGGAGATATATGTACATGTCCAGCAAAAATCCCAAACGCCTGCTCTAAGACTTGTACTTGTCAAATTATCCAATGCTCAAGACAAAGAGAAAATAGTAAAAGCAGCAAGAGAAAAGAGAACCATCACATACAAAGGAGACTCCATAAGATTAAGTGATTTCACATCTGAAACCCAGGAGGCAAGAAGGCAGTGGTATGACATAGTCAAGGTACTAAAAGAAAAAATTTCCAACGAAGAATACTCTATCCAGCAAAGTTAGCATTCAAAAGTTATGGAGATTTCAAAATATTCACAGATAAAAAGAAAATAAGAGAGTATGCCAACAAGAATCCTGCCCTTCAAGAAATACTAAAGGGATTTCTACTGGAAGAAAGAAAAGAACAAGAAAAACAGAGTTGGGGAAGCGTGTAAGAGCAACTAAAAAGACAAAAACTGAAAAAGGAAATCAAACAAAATATGACAAACACAAATCCAAAGAAAATATGGCTAATACAAGTAATTCCTTAAAAGTAATAACACTGAATGTCAATAAATTAAACTCACCTGTCAAGAGATTCAGAATGGAAGATTGGGTGAGGAAATATGACCCATCTATAGACAGTCTACAAGAAACACATCTTAGACCCAAGGATTCAAGGAGGTTGAAAGTGAATGGCTGATAAACAATCTTACAAGCAAACAATAAGCAAAAAAAGGCAGGAGTAGCTATATTAATATCAGACAAAACAGACTTTAAATATAAAACAAATGTGAGAGACAAACATTGACACTACATATTAGTGAAAGGGATAATCTTTCAAGAATAAAGAACAATCATAATCATTAAAGCTCCTAACAAAGATGCCTCCAAATACATGAGACATACACTGGAAAAACTAAGTGAAATAATAGATGCCTCTATAGTTATAATGGAGGACTTTAATACACCACTATCAACTATGGAGAGAACATCTCAAAAGAGAATCAATAAAGAAACAAAGACTTTAAACAATATATTAGATAAGCTGGACCTAATAGACATATACAGAACATTACAACCAAATATAGCAAAATATGCATTCTTCTCAAGTGCACATGGATCATTCCCCAAGATAGACCACATGCTAGACCACAGAAAAAGTCTCAGTGAACTTAGAAAGATTGAAATCATACAAAATAATTTTTTTGACCACAGTGGAATGAAGCTGGAAATCTGTAAGGGCCAGAGGCCCAGATTTGGCACCAAGATTTGGAAGTGAAACAACACACTCTTAGAAAAACAGTGAGTCAAGAAGGAAATCTCAAAAGAAATTAATAACTACCTTGAAATTAATGAAAATGATAACACAACATATCCAAACTTATGGCATGCAGCAAACACATTACTGAGAGGGAAATTTATAGTCATAAATTTATACATTAAAAAAGAAGGAAGTGCTAAAATTGAAGAACTAACTGCACACTTGGAGGAATTATTTTTAAAAAACAAGAAACTAACTGCCAAAGGAAGAAGAAAGAAAGAAATAACAAAGATCAGAGGAGAACTAAATGAAATAGAAAATAAGAAAGCAGTTGAAAAAAATAATCAAAAGCAAGAACTAGTTCTCTGAGAAGATCCATAAATATTGACATACCCTTAGGTAGATTAACAAAAAGAAAAAGAGAGAAGATGCAAATACACAAAATAAGATATGAGAAAAGAGATATCACCAATGACCCCATAGAAATAAAGACTCTCAGAAGAGGATAATTTCAAAAATTATATTCCAAAAAGAAGGACAATTTAGAGGAAATAGACAAATTTCTAGAAACACATAAGCAGCCTACATTGACAAAAGGGAATTTATGATTGCAACAAACAATTCAAAGTAAAGAGAGAGAATGAGTCATTGAAAACATCCCAACCAAGAAGAGCCCTGGACCAGAGGCTTCACAGGTGAATTCTACGAAACATTCCGGAAAGAACTAACACCAATTTGCTTAAACTCTTCCAAGAAATTGAAACAGAAGGAACACTGCATAACACATTCTATGATGCCAACTTTGCTCTAGTACCAAAGCCAAAGAAAGACACCACAAGAAATGAAAACTAAAGAAAAATCACTCTAATGAATGTAGACATGAAAATCCTCAACAAAGTACTTGCTAATCATATTCAAAAACACATTAAACAAATTATACAATATGAACAAGTGGAATTCATTCCTGGTATATAAGAATGGTTCAACATAAGAAAATCAATTAAAGTAATACACCATATAAACAGATTGAACAAAAAAAATCACATGATTATATTTACAGATGCAGAAAAAGCTTTTGACAAAATAAAGCACCTTTTCTTGATAAAAATACTGCAAAGGATTGGAATACAAGGAAATTTTCTGAACATGATAAAGAGTATATATGAAAAATCCACAGCTAACAACATTTACAATGGTAAAATCCTAAAATCTCTCCCTCTAAGATCAGGAACAAGACAAGGATGCCCACTATCACCCCTTCTATTTAATATATTCTTGAAGTACTTGTTGAAGCACTAAGGCAAAAAGCTCACATAAAAGGCATCCAAATTGGAAAGGAAGAAGTCAAAATTTCACTATTTGCAGATGATATGATCCTATACATAGAAATCCCTGAGAAGTTTACAACAAAGCTTCTAGAACTTATAAAAATAGTTCAGTAAAGTTGTGGGTTTCAAATCAATGTGCAAATATCAGTAGTATTTCTGTACACAAATAATAAGCAATCTGAAGAGGAAATCAGGAAGCCAGTACCATTTACAATAGTAAATAAAATAATCAAATACCAAGGAATAAATTTAACTAAACAGGTAAAAGACTTATACACAGAAAACTACACAACACTGTTCAAGGAAATCAGAGAAGACCTAAATAAATGGAAGAATATTCCCTGTTCATAGATAAGAATACTAAATATTGAAAGATGTCTATCCTTCCAAAACTGGTCTACAGATTCAAAGCAACCCCAATAAAAATCAACACAGCATTCTCTAGTGAACTAGAGAAATGAACTAAGAAATTTATTTGGAAAGGAAAGAGGCCCTGAATAGCCAAAGACATATTGAAAAAGAAAAATGAAATTGGAGGACTCAGACTACCTGACTTCAAAACATACTACAAATCTAGAGTAGTGATAACAGCATGGTATTGGCACAAAGATAGACACACTGACCAATGGAACTGAATTGAGAGTGCTGATATAGATCCTCATATATACAGCCATATGGTATTTGACAAGGCCACCATACCCACTAACCTGGGAGAGAATGGCCTCTTCAGCAAATGGTGCCTGGAGAACCAGATATACATATGTAAAAGAATAAAAGAGGATTATCAACTCACACCTTATACAAAAATCAACTCAAGATGGATCAAAGACCTAAATATAAGAGCCATGACCATAAAGACTTTGGAAAGCAATGTAGAGAAGCATCTACATGACTTTGTAATAGGAAACATCTTCATGAAATTCACACCAAAAGTATGAGCAGCAAAAGAACAAATTGATAAAAGGGACTTCCTCAGAAATAAAGCCTTCTGCCCTTCAAAGAAGTTTGTCTAGAAAGTAAAAAGATAGCCTACAAAATGAGAGAAAGTAGTTGGTAACAATATATCTCATAGGAGACTTATATCTTGCATATATAGAGCACCTATATCTCAAAAATAAGAAGACAAACAGCCCATTTAAAAAATATGGAAAACAAACTTGGCCCAATGGATAGAGTGTCTGCCTACCATATGGGAGGTCAGCAGTTCAAACCCCAGGTCTACTTGAACCATGTGGAGCTGGCCCTTGCACAGTGCTAATGAAGGAGTGCCGAGCCACGCAGGGGTGTCCCCCACACAGGGGACTGTGGGAGGAGGGGCACCTGGCTTGCCTCAGTGGCAAACAGTGCGGCAAGAGGTGACACCGCCTCTGCCCACTGGGCCTAGACAAGGTGACCACGCCTGACTAGGCCTTTGCTGCTAACGGCTAGCCGGCACCGCCCTCCCCCTTCCTATCTCCTGCCTAGCCCAGCTCTCACTTCCCCTCCCCCCTCCCTTAAACCTAATCTCTTAGTACGCTGTTTGCCCAGCAACAGCTTACAACCACCTATCAGCTTAGTAACAGTGTCAGCCTATCAAGAGTTAGCATATACTCTACTGGCCAATCACTAGCCCAATGCCAGAACATTGCCTTATATGGAAACAGCATTTGCCCTAGCCAATCAGAACCCGCCACACCACTCCCCAATCCTATAAATCTGCATCCCCTTCTGCAATAAACCAGACTTGTGCCATCAACCTGTCTCCGTGACTCCTTCCTGGGTCGTGCGCCCTCCACGCCTTCGGAGCCCCTGAGGAAAGCCTCAGCGGCCGTATGAGGCTTTCTTCCCCACGCCAGGGACCCCTCTCACCCCACAACGGGACCCCACTCATCCCTTAACAGGGTCCCCGCTCGTCCCACAACGGGACCCCACTCGTCCCGCAACAGGGACCCCACTCGTCCCATAACAGGGACCCCGTTTCGTCCCTCAACTGGTGCCCAACGTGGGGCAAAGCAACCCCACCACAGAACAACGTGGGGCCAAAGCAACCCCACCACTGCACCGCTCCGAGGGTAAGGGCCCCAAGAACCTCCGCCGCCTCACTCCATAACCTGGCGCCCCCCCCTCCTCTCTTCTCACCCCTATCTTTTCGCTCTGCATTGCTGCTCCTGAACCTTGGCGACCTCATACGATCCACAGCAGTCTGGGAGAATCACTGGATGGCTTTCTCCTTCCATGTCGGGGGCTTATACCGACCTGCTATGATCAAGAGGCACCAATAAAACTCTCAGGAGTGCGTGCCTGAGCACCTCCACCCCTGCCTTCACCTCTGCCTCCTCCCCTGTTCTCGTCACCTTTGTGTTCGTAGTCCTACTCTCTGCCTTTTGCCTTGCCACTACTGCTCTGCCGTGGGATGCTCATGAGCCCCAGCAACCTTTTCCCTTGCCTCCTCCTTTCGCCCCTTTGCACCCTTCTCCTCGCTTCCCTCCTCTGGCAGGTAAGGACTCTCGTCCACTGGACTCTCGTCCATCCCTGGGACCTCTAATCGCCCGGGGCAGGACTCTTGCCGTCCGACCCTTTCAGGCCAGACTCGCGTCCCCCTCTCGCTGAGGTGCGGACTCTCGCTGTCTGATTCTAGGAACCGGACTCTTCGTGTCTGCCCTCTGGGCTGGACTATGGCACGTCTTCCCCCTTCCCCTAGTCCTTACCTATCTCCGCTCCCGGCATGGGGTCCTCCCTTTCCCGTAGCCTCTATGGCTCTGCTCCGCCCGGTTCTGCCCCCCCTGCTACTGCTTACGCTTGCGAGAAGGATGGCTCCGCTGCTCCTGACGACGACGAGGTCTCCCTCGTGTCGCAGGTTGACAGCCTCTTAGAAGAGACGCCCCCCGCCCAGTCGCGCCCGCCAGCTCCTAGCTCCCCTCCTTCCGTGCCTTCCATGCCATCTGCCCCTGCTACTCAAGATGGCGGACTTCTGCCTTCTTCATGGTCTGCTCCCACACCCCGAAATGGCGGGTTTCCGCCTTCCTCTTGGCCTGAGCAGACCGCCGCCAAAAATGGCGAGCTTCTGCCTTCCGCCGCTGCCGCGTCCCCAGCTGCCGGGCATGAGCCTGCCCCCTGGCCCGGATTTGGGCCTCCTGGCCCTCCTCCCCCTCCTCCTCCAGCATATAATGCTGCAACTGCCAACGCAGGCTCATCCTGGGGGCTACCTAGTGCCCCTTGGACTTCGCACCCCCCCCCGCTAGTTCCCTCCTGGCCCCTCCTACCGACCTCCCAGTCGCCCTCATTCGCATGCAATGCCAGCAGATCTCTCGCGGAGCCCCCGCGCCTCGCACGACCCCCCAGTTATACCCGCTTAATCTTGCCCCCTCTCTGCAACGACCTCTTGCCTGGTACCAGCATGACGCCGATGATATTAAATGCCTCCGGAAGGCTATTAAGGAGGACGGTCTGAATAGCCCATACGCTCGACAGTTGATAGATGATCTGTCCGGTCACCTGAATCTTCCCTACGACTGGTTCTCGATGGCCCACGCCATCCTTACTCCCAGCCAGTCTGTAGATTGGCAAGCGCACTACCAGGATCAGGCTGAGCAGCAGGCCGCCGCCAACAGGCGGCTTAATATTCCCTACCTGCTTGAGAGTTTCCTAAGCACCGGCCCTTACGCCGACCCTGCGGCATACTATCAGGCCCCGCCCCAGTTCTGGGAGCAAATCCGCTCAGTCGCTTTGCGTGCCTTCCACAATTGTTCAGCCAGCAAGGCCGACAGCCTTGCCAAACTTATTCAGAAGGGGGATGAGGATTTCGCCTCCTTTGTCTCGCGGGTCCAAGAGGCTTGTGAGCGCAGGGTCGAGGCCAGTCGGGCCCGGCGCACCCTGGCCAGGGAGCTTATCCTTGAGGGGGCCAACTCGGTCTGTAAGCAGGCCCTGCTGCCCATCCGGGACAAGGAGTTCCACGACTGGATACTGGCATGCAGAGACTTAAACCCCTCTTCCCAGGCCCTGGCCACCTCCTTAGGTCAGTCCCTTGCAACGGCCCTCGCCCTCAACACTGGCTGCTTCAAGTGCGGCGAGTCGGGACATTTTGCACGCAACTGCACTAGCGGCCCCCCGCCTCCTGGCGGCGGCCGCAGGCCAGACAGGCCCGCCACGCCCTGCCCTAGATGTGGGCACGGCTATCATTGGGCCAGAGATTGCCAGGTGCACCCCAGCAAGACAGGGAGGCCTTTAAACTTCCAAGGGGGCAAGCCTCAGCCCCGCCACCAAGATGTCACCCGCCCACTGCCAAAACCCTGATGTGGACGCTTCCAATAAGCAAGGACCGACCCTCCCTGGCATTAAGAATAGATGGGCATTGGTTTCGTGGTACATTGGACTCGGGGGCAGAAGTCTCCTGCTTCCCCATCTACTATGAAAGATACTGGAATCTGGTCGAGGGCCCCCAGTGCAGGGCACCACGGGAGCAGCGTCCTCCCAGCAGGTCAGGGACTCCCTAACTTGGGAAGATGAGGAAGGGCACATGGGCAGTTTCCAGCCCCTCCTCCTCCCTAACTTGCCCACCATCCTTTGGGGAAGAGATGTCCTCTCACAGAGTGGAGCTTTCATCGCCACGGCTCCCCCCCAATAGGATGGGCCATTGCTCGCGGCACTCAGCCAAAACCCGCTCCCCTGCAGTGGGACACAGAGGAGCCCATATGGGTTGAGCAATGGCCTTTACCACCCCACAAACGCGAGGCCTTGTTGTTACTGGTACAGGAACAATTGGAAAAGGGACATATAGAGCCTTCCACCAACCCCTACAATTCGCCTGTCTTTGCCATTCACAAAAAATCCACAGGCAAATACCGGCTTTTACATGACCTCAGGGAAATTAACAAACACATTATTCCCATGGGCTCGGCACAGCCCGGCCTACCCCACCCATCGGCCATTCCTGTGCACTATCATATACTCATCTTAGACATCAAGGACTGTTTCTTTTCTATTCCTTTGCACCCTAGGGACAAGCACAGGTTTGCCTTCACTATACCCCTAGGCAATCACAAAGGGGCTAACCCCCGGTATCAATGGCGCGTCCTCCCACAGGGCATGCGCAACAGTCCCACCATCTGCCAAAACTTTGTCAATCTGGCCGTCGAACCATTGAGGCAGGAGGCATATATCATCCATTACATGGATGATATCCTCCTGGCCCATCCAGACTCACAGCATCTACAAGACACCATGACCAAACTCCTCACAGGCTTGCTGGCTCTTGGCCTAACCGTTAGCAGAGAGAAGGTGCAACATGCACCCCCATTCACCTTTCTCAGCTTCCATATCACATCTCACGTGCAGCCTGTGGCCCCACAGTTAAGCATTCCCAACAGCCTAACCCTGGCCGAGCTGCAGCAGCTATGCGGAAACATTAACTGGGTACGCACGGCTATCCCTGTCACCACTGAGCAGCTTGAGCTGCTGTTCTCCCTCTTACAAGAGCCATGCCAACCAACATCCATGGTGGCTCGGCGCATAAAGATTACTCCAGAGGCCCGGGCTGCCCTAGAGCGGGTCAACAGAGCCATAGCTACCATGTCACTGCAGAGACACGATCCGGAAAAACCTATCCTCGCCCTCGTCCTCCATACCCCTAAGACGCCTACCGGCGTCCTCTGGCAAGAGGGCCCTCTCCAATGGCTACACTTATCCAAAAGCCGGATCCCCAAAATCTGCCCGATCTTCCAGGCCTTCATCAGCCTGGCGCATGACCTCCTAACACTCTGCCTTCACACCTACAACACACAACTGGTTTCCATTCTCTGGCCACTCTCTACAGGGACCATTGATTACCTCATACAAGAAAACATATCCATGCAGGTGCTGCTGGAGCGTTACTCGGGGACCTTTGACAACCACTACCCCAGTCATAAGCTTCTCCAAGGGCTGATCCATATGCCCTTGGCCAGCCAACATCACCCTTTTCCTAGCTCCACACCACTGCCACACTGCACCACCGCATTCACGGATGCCTCCAAAACTAAGTTTGCATTTATTGCTTACGTCAAACACCAAAAGCAGCCCATACGGCGAGTCTTTAAAAACCCTAACTCGGTACAAGCAGGCGAACTTTCAGCCGTCGTCGCCTGCCTCCACGCTTTTGCAGACCAGCCCATAAACATCTTTACGGACAGCCTATACACCATACAGGTCTGTAAAGCTCTCGCCTACGCCACCTTCTTCCCCAAGGATACGCCGCTCAATCTAGCACTCACTGCGCTGCAATAGCTTCTTGAGGGAAGGTTCCACCCATGGTATATTGCACACATTCGGAGCCACACATCCCTACCGGGACCCCTGGCTGCTGGTAATGATCTAGCAGACCGTGCTGTCTCCGCTCACACCCTTAACATGGCGGGAGACCACATAAATCAAGCAAAGTCCTTGCACGCCAGGTTTCACTTCTCGGCCACCTCGCTGAAACACCTACCAGACTTGCCCATAGAAACCTGTAAAAACCTCGTGCGCTCTTGCCAAACCTGTGTGCCATTCCTCCCACTTGGGCCCCTGCAGCCCCAAGGGGTGAACCCCCGAGGGCTCAAGCCCAACTCCCGGTGGCAAATGGACGTAACTCACGTCCCCTCATTTGGGAGGCTTAAGTATGTCCACGTCGTTATCGACACCTACTCACATCTCACTTATGCGGCCGCCCTCCCGGGGGAATCTGCAAAGTATTCCATCAAAGCCTTGAGACAGGCCATTCTGTTCATGGGCGTCCCCTGGGACTTAAAAACTGACAACGGGCCCGCATATCGTAGTAAAAGCTTCCAGCTCTTCCTTCAGAACTATAATATCACACACCACTTTGGCATCCCTTACAATCCACAGGGACAGGCCATGGTGGAGAATACCCACCACCGCCTAAAGGCATTAATACAAAAGGAGAGGGGTATACACCCCCAAAACTCTGCAGATGAGGTCATTACGGCATGTCTCATCCATCTTAACCTCCTCACATTTGACAGCAAGGGCCTCTCGGCCACGCATAAACACTGGGGACCATCATACTTACCTACACCTATGCCTATGGTCTACTGGAAAGACCCAGAAACTAATGCCTGGAAAGGGCCCAGTCCCCTCCTCACCCAAGGGAGAGGGTTTGCTTGTGTCTTTCCAGAAAATGCCTCACAACCATTCTGGATCCCAGGCCGAAACATCAAACCTGCCACCACAGTCCAAATTAGGGAGGAGGAAGCGCCACCGCCTGAAGGCCCTACAGCGTCGGGAACCCCACAAAATGCCTCCCAGCCGCTCTGGATCCCCGGGAGAAACATCAAATCCGCCACCCGCCAGCAGCAGGTCCCAACGACGGATGATGAGAGCACTCACCCATCGGATGGAGAGGCTGAACGTGGCCGCGGATCCAGTTCATGACACCCTCCTCCTTGGACAGCTAGTACAACTTGCTGTCCGCACCTTGGCTTCAAACAAGAAACCTAAAAATCTACACTCTCTCCTGCTTTTCATGTTAGCCCTGTTCCCCTCCGCATCCTCCCCCCCCAACGTCGAGAGCCCCGGCATATTAAAAACAAAGGGGGAGATGTGGGAGGAGGGGCACCCTGCTTGCCTCAGTGGCAAACAGTGCAGCAAGAGGTGACACCGCCTCTGCCCACTGGGCCTAGACAAGGTGACCACGCCTGACTAGGCCTTTGCTGCTAACGGCTAGCCGGCACCGCCCTCCCCCTTCCTATCTCCCGCCTAGCCCAGCTCTCACTTCCCCTCCCCCCTCTCTTAAACCTAATCTCTTAGTACGCTGTTTGCCCAGCAACAGCTTACAACCACCTATCAGCTTAGTAACAGTGTCAGCCTATCAAGAGTTAGCACATACTCTACTGGCCAACCACTAGCCCAATGCCAGAGCATTTGCCCTAGCCTATCACAACCCGCCACACCACTCCCCAATCCTATAAATCTGCATCCCCTTCTGCAATAAACCAGACTTGTGCCATCAGCCTGTCTCCGCGACTCCTTCCTGGGTCGTGCACCCTCCACGCCTTCGGAGCCCCTGAGGGAAGACTCAGCGGCCGTACGAGGCTTTCTTCCCCACGCCAGGGGCCCCACTCGTCCCTTAACAGGGACCCCGCTCGTCCCACAACGGGACCCCACTCATCCCGCAACAGGGACCCCGCTCGTCCCATAACAGGGACCCCGTTTCGTCCCTCAGGGGACCCCCACATGCAAGGAGAGTGCCCTATAAGGAGAGCTGCTCAGTGTGAAAGAAAGGGCAGCCTGCCCAAGAATGGTCCTGCACCCAAGGGCTAACACAACAAGATGGTGCAACAACAACAAAAAAACAGATTCCTAATGCCGCTGATAAAGATAGAAATGGTCATAGATGAACACACAGCAAATGGACACATAAGAACAGACATCTGGGTGGGAAAGGGGAGAGAAATAATAAATAAACAAATTAATTGATTTATTGATTGATTGATTGATATGGGGAAATGATTTAAACTGGTTTCAGGGGCTTGCAGGCTTGCAGTGCAGGAGGTGTCTGGAAGTCAGTTTGGAGAGACAGTGAGAGAGGTGTTGCTTGCAAGAGGTAGAATTTTGGGTTTCTAACACATAGGTCAGAAATTGTGGGCAGGGCCCTTCCCCCTAGGGCTGCCAGCCCAGCTGCAGGGATCCCTGAAATCTTTGTTGTGCTGAGGTGCTCCCAAAATCTGAGCAGGCTGTTTCAGGGGCTTGCAGGGCAGGAGGTTCTGGATGTCGATTTGGTGAGACAGCGACAGAAGAGATTCTTGTGAAAGGTGGAATTTTGGGTTTTTGACATGGAGGTCAGAAGTTGTGGTCAGGATCCCTCGCCCAAAGGCTGGGGGCCCAGCTGTGGCAATGCCTGAAAACTTTGTTGTGCTGTGGTGTTCCCAAACACCATGTTTACCAGATGCGTCGTTCCCAGGTCTGCATCCCCTAATCCCTGGTAGCCCATGCTCCAGAGACTCACATACCTTGAGTCTCCAATATCACAGACTTCCCATTCCTGAATCCACCACGCCCTGAGGTCTGTCTGAAGTCCTTGATTACTTTAGCCCTACACTTTTTTTGTTTTTTGTTTGTTTGGTTTTTTTTTCTTGAGCTTGGAGGAGTGTACCAGTTGTCTTGGGGAGAGTCTGGGAAGAAAGGAGAGTCGAATCTTCTGAGAAAGCCCAATTTACCTAAACATCCTGGGATAGGAAACTTGGTCTGGGAGAAGGTGGAGTCAGAAAATCAACTAGATCTCCCCTAGCACACCTGAGGGAGAGGGACTGTAGGACATGCTATCCAAGCTTCCAAGAGCGTATTTGGGGTTTCTGGTGAGGTGAAGGTGCTCTCATGCTGGAAATAAAGAGTCATTCTCTTCTGTGTTGAGTTGGTTAAACAAGGACTCACTTGAATCTCCTACTGAACCTCTCAGGCAGCTTTCCTGCTGCCCTGGGAGAGACAGAAGTGAGAAGGGAGAAAGGGGGAATGTCAGATCCCTAAGCATTTGTTTAAATGCAAAGGGGATTCCTAGCTTGCAACTTTGGTTCTTTTTTGTTGTTGTGGTTGTTGCTGTTGCATTGTCTCCTGGTCTTTTCTTCCGTTTTCTTCCCCAAGGTCCTTCTCCATTTATTTAATATTTTTCTCTTATTTGTTTTCTGGCTTGTTTCCCCCTTTTTCTTTGACCCCATTTTCTCTCTTTTTCTTCTTTTTTATTTTATTTTCTTTATATAATGGGTGATGTAGGGAGCACTTCACATTTGCTGTGTTTCCTCATCCTCCATTTCCTCTTTTTTGTGTGTATTGATTTTGGCCACCTACACTATCCCCTTTACCCTAAATCTTTCTATCCTCCATCATCTACTGTTTCGTTTACATTCCACCTCCCTTTCTTTGCCCCCAAATTTTCTGATTTTTATTTCTAATACTTTTGTTATGTTTTCTGTCTTTTATCCACTCTTGATATTATTGTCTCTTTTCTCTTTCCCTCTCTCATGAAAACACTGGCTTTTTAATTGATAGTATATTCCTCCCCATATTCAGTTGACTGTCTCATTATAGGTACTCTACTTACTTCTATAACTCTATACAATGTACATGAGTCTAATATCCATTCTCCTAGATCTCACATTGTTGCTCTGTTAACATTTATTACCAATAATACTTTATACATTTTCTTTTCTTATTCATTTGTTTTCCCTGGCCCTAATATTTTCCTTCAAAGTGAACATAGCCAGCAACAAGAAAATAGAGTAAGAAGAACAAAGTAACAAAGAGAAGACATAACACTTATGCACAAACAACAACTAATTAATCCCAAGAATAGACCAAGAGGCTAAGGAACTGATTAAGCCAGTCAAGATAAAATGATGACCAGATACAATAAAAAACTACAAACCAAAGCAATAATCAGGAAAACATGCCCAAATCCAATGAACAAACAAAAAACCAGGAAGAGGACCAGAACTTCAGACAACTAATTAAAGTTCTCAAAATGTATATTAGAAACAAACTTAAGGAAGCAAAGGAAGAGATAAACAATATGAAGAAAACACTTGGAGAGAATACAGAAGAAATTGTAGTCATACACAAAAAGATAACAGATATGATGTTGATGAACAACACAGTTCAAGAAATCAAAAATACACTCTAAGCAAATAACAGCAGATCTGAAGAGGCATAGGAAAGAATTAGTGACATGAAAGACAGTACATCTGAAATCAAACAGATAGTAGAACTGATCAATAAAAATATAGAAAAAATTCAGCTGGGACTTAGGGACATGAATGACAATGTAAAATGTACAACCATATGTATTACAGGCATCCCAGAAGGAGAAGAGAAGGGAAAGGGGACAGAAGGGGTGTTGCAGGAAATAATGGCTGAAAACTTCCCAAATCTACTGAGGGAGATGGATGTACATGTCCAGGAAGCACAACATACCACAAACGCCATAAATCCCAACAGGCCTACTGAATATATATACTTGTCAAATTATCTAATGCTCAAGACAAAGAGAAAATGCTAAAAGCAGCAAGAGGAAAGAGAACCATCACATACAAGGTAGGCTCCATAAGATTAAGTACTGATTTCTCATCTGAAACCATGGAGGCAAGAAGGCAGTGGTATGATATAGTCAAGGTACTAAAAGAAAAAATTTTCCAATGAAGAATACTCTACCCAGCTAAGCTAGCATTCAAAAATGATGGAGACTTCAAAATATTCACAGATAAACAGAAAATAAAAGAGTATGCCAACAGGAATCCTGCTCTTCAAGAAATACTAAAGGGAGTTCTGCAGGAAGAAAGAGAAAAACAGGAGAGGCAGAGTTGGAGGAGAGTGTAAGAGCAAATAAAAGACAAAAAGAGAAGAAACAAACAAACAAAATATGGCAAACACAAGCCAAAAATTATGGCTAACATAAATAATTCCTTGAAAAAATAACATGGAATGTCAGTGGCTTGAACTCACCTGTCAAAAGATTCGGACTGGAAGATTGGATAAGGAAATAGGACCTATCTATATGCTGTCTACAAGAAACACATCTTAGACACAGGGATTCAAGGAGGTTGAAAGTGAATGGCTGATAAACAATCTTACAAGCAAACAATAGCCAAAAAAAGGGAGGAGTACTATATTAATATCAGACAAAATAGACATTAAATGCAAAACATTTGTGAGAGTCAAAGATGGATACTACAATTAATGAAAGGGATAATCTTTCAAGAATGAACAATCATAAATATGTTTTAAATATTTATTTTATTTATTTCTCTTTCCATCCCCCCACCCCCTCTGTTCTCTGTGTCTGTTTGCTGCATGTTCTTCTTTGTCCACTTCTGTTGTTGTCAGTGACATGGGAACCTGTGTTTCTTTCTGTTGTTTCACCTCCTGTGTCAGCTCTCCATGTGTGTGGCACCATTCCTGGACAGGCTGAACTTTCTTTCATGCTGGGTGGCTCTGCTTACAGTGTGCACTTCTTGTGCGTGGGGCTCCCCTACACAAAGACACCCCTGCATTGCAGGGCATTCCTTCAATGCATCAGTGCTGCATGTGGGCCAGCTCCACACAGGTCGAGGAGGCCCAGGGTTTGAACAGCATACTTCACATGTGGTAGATGTATGCCCTCACCACTGGGCCAAATCTGCTTCCCCATAAATATTTAGGCTTCTAACAAGGGGACCACCAAATATGAGAGGCAAACACTGGAAAAATTAAGTGAAAGAATAGATGCCTCTAAAATTATAGTGGGGGACATTAATACACCACTATCAACTTTGGACCGAACGTCTCAAAAGAAATTCAATAAAGAAACAAAAACTTTGAACAGTATTTTAGAGGAGCCGGACCTAATAGACATATACAGATCATGACACCTGAATACAGCAGGATATACATTTTTCTCAAGTGCAAATGGACCATTATCCATGATAGACAATATGCTGGCCACAAAGAAAGGCTCAATAAATTCAGAAAGATCAAAATCATACAAAATAATTTCTCTGAACACAGTTGAATGAAACTAGAAATCTGCAAGGGCCAGAGGCACAGATTTCACACCAAGATATGGAAATTAAATGGCACATTCTTAGAAAAACAGTGGGTCAAAGAGGAAACCTCAAAAGAAATTAATAACTACCTTGAAACTAATGAAAATGATAACACAACATACCAAAACTTATGGGATGCAGCAAGAGCAGTACTGAGAGGGAAATTTATACCCATAAATTCTTACATCAAAAAAGAAGAAAAAAACTAAAATTGAAGAACTAACAGCACATTTGGAGGAATTAGTAAAAAAAACAACAAAGTAACCCCACAGGAAGAATAAAGAAAGAAATAACAAAGATCAGAGCAGAACTAAATGAAATCGAAATTTAGAAAGCACTTGAAAAAATAAACAAAACGAAGAGATGATTCTGTGAGAAGATCAAAAATATTGACAAACCCTCAGCTAGACTGACAAAGAAAAAGACGGAGAAGATGCAAATACACAAAATAAAAAATGAGAAAGTACATATCAACACTGACCACACAGAAATAAAGACTTATCACAAGAGATACTTTGAAAAACTAAATTCCAACAAAAATGACACTTCAGAAAAAAATGGACAAATGCTTAGAAACACATACGCAGCCTATATTGATGAAAGAAGAAATTGATGATCTCAACAAACCAATCACAAGTAAAGAGATAGAGTCAGGCATTAAAAACCTCCCAACAAAGAAGATCCCTGGGCCAAATGGCTTCACAGGTGAATTCTACAAAACATTCCAGAAAGAACTAATGCCAATATTGCTGAAACTCTTCCAAAAAATAGAAACAGAAGGAACAGGACCTAACTCATTCTATGATACCAAAATTACCCTAGTACCAAAGCCAAACAAACACACCACAAGAAAGGAAAATTACAGACCAATTGCCCTAATGAACCTAGATGCAAAAATCCTCAACAAAATATTGCTAACCATTTTCAGCAACACATTAAATGAATTATACACCATAACCAACTGGGATTCATTCCAGGTATGCAAGGATGGTTCAACATAAGAAAATCAATCAATGTAATCCACCATATAAACAGATTGAATGAAAAAATCACACGATTATATCTATAGATGCAGAAAAAGCGTTTGACAAAGTACAGCACACTTTCTTGATAAAAACACTGCAAAAGATTGGAATACACGGAAGTATTCTGAACATGATAAAGAGTGTATATGAAAAACCCACAGCCAACATCGTTTACAATGGTGAAATCATAAAATATTTCCCTCTAAGATCAGGAACAAGACAAGGATGCCCACTATCACCTCTTCTATTTAACATTGTCTTAGAAGTACTTGCTCAAGCACTGATGCAAGAAGCAGATATAAAAGGCATTCATATTGGAAAAGACGTCAAAATGTCATTATTTGCAGGAGACATGATCCTATACATATAAAATCCTGAGAAGTCTACAGCAAAGCTTCTAGAACTCATAAATGTGTTTAGTAAAGTCACAGGTTATAAGATCAATGCACAAAACCAGTAGCATTTCTGTAACCAATAATGAGCAAACTCAGGAGAAAATCAAGGAAAAAAATACCATTTACAATAGTCAATTAAAAAATCAAATACCAAGAATAAATTTTACTAACAATATAAAATATTTGTACACAGAGAACTACACAACACTGCTCAAGGAAATCATAGAAGACCTAAATAAATGGAAAAATATTCCCTGTTCATGGATAGGAAGACTAAATATTATTAAATGTCTAAACTACCAAAATTGATCTAAACATTCAATGTAACCCCAATAAAAATCAACACAGCATTCTCTAAGGAACTAGGAAAACTAGATATGTAATTTACTTGGAAAGGACAGAGGCCCCAAATAGCCAAAGAAATATTGAAAAAGAAAAATGAAATTGGAGGAATCACACTACCTGATTTCAAAATATAATACAAAGCTACAGTAGTGAAAACAGCATGATATTGGCACAAGGAGAGACACACTGACAATTGGAACCGAATTGAGAGTGTTGATATAGGTCCTCATATATATTGTAATAATATTCAATAAAGCCACCATACCCTATCAACTGGGAGAGAATGGCCTATTCAAGAAATGGTGCCTGGAGAACTGGATATCCATAGGTAATGAATGAAAGAGGATTACCAAATCACACCATATAAAAAAATCAATTCAAGATGGATCAAAGAACTAAATATAAGAGCCAAGACCATAAAGACTTTGGAAAGCAGTGTAGGGAAGCATCTACAGGATCTTGCAGTAAGAAGTGGCTTCATGAACTTCAAACCAAAAGCACAAGCAGCAAAAGAACAAATAGAAAAATGGGACTTGCTCAAAATTAAAGTCTTTTGCACCTCAAAGGAGTTTGTCAAGAAAGTGAAAAGAGAGCCTACACAATGGGAGAAAATATTTGATAACCATATATTTGATAGGAGACTTATATCCTGCATATATAAAGAGCTCCTGTATCTTGAAAATAAAAAGACAAACAACCCATTAAAAATATGGGAAAAAGATTTAAACAGAAACTTCCCCAAAGAAGAAATAGAAATGGCTAAAAAGCACATGAAAAAAATGTGCAAATATCTAGCTTTTAGGGAAATGCGAATCAAAACTATAATGAGATACCATCTTACTCCCATAAGATAGGCGGCTATCAAAAAATCAGAAGACTACAAGTGTTGGAGAGGATGTGGAGGAATGGGAACTCTCATCCACTGCTGGTAGGAATGCAGAAGGATCCAGCCATTTTGGAGGACAGTTTGGCGGTTTCTCAAAAACTAGCTATAGATTTGCCATATGACCCAGCAATTCCACTGCTGGGTATATACCCAGTAGAACTGAAAACAAGGACACAAACCTATATATGCACACCAATGTTCATAGCTGCATTGTTCACTATTGCCAAAAGTTGAAATCAACCCAAATGTCCATCAGCAGATGAATGGATAAATAAAATGTGGTATATACATACAAAAGAATACTACTCAGCTTTAAGAATGCATACACTACAAACACATGCAATAACATGGATGAATCTTGAGAACCTTATGTTGAGTGAAGCAACCCAGGCATTGAAGGACAAATACTACATGACCTCTCTGATATGAAATAAGTAAACCAATCCACCTCAGAGAGCTAGAGACTGGATGATAGGCTTAAAGGAAATTGGGGGATAGAGGAAGGATGTAAGCTGACACCTACATGGGTGAAATCTATGATAAGCTGGAGGTAAGTATTTGTACAAGGAAGGGATAAAATGGGGGCATAGGGTTAACTTTGGGTGTGGCTTTGTGGGCTTGAGGGGGGCTAGGGATGGGAGGATGGGTAATATTGCCCAAGAAATTGGGGCCAGGTTGGGGGAACATATGAGCCTAAGAGGTTCTCAGATATTTGGTTGAGAGTATAATGCTGAGAAAACTTTTTCAAAAATATAATAAGGAATGTTACCTGTTTAAGATGCTTAAAGGGGATAATCTGACACAAGGCAGGCTTCTAGGGAGTGTTTGAGTGCTTATTTTCTCATAGTGGGTTATATCCTTGGATAGAGACCCATATAATGAAAGTGAAGGAATACCCACATCCTGGGGTGGACTGATGTTCTCAAATAGAGGGAATTGTATCCTTGAGAGAAATAGTGCCTCCCAATACGTTAGGGCATTCTAGCATGTCAAACCCTCAACATTGTTGCAACTATCTCTGAACATGTCCCTTCAAGGAATGAAGATTGAATGTCACTTTGGGCTGTAAGGGGGGAAAGAGGTATTGAACAGATGGAATCAATGTGACTGTGTGAGCAATAGATGTGTTCACAAGATAATGCAAGGATGGATATAAGACGTGTTAAATTACACCAAAAATGTATAGGTGTCGATAGACTAAAATGTAAACCATAATGTAAAACATAAGATAACTGAAAATTTAGAAAAATATATAGTCTTAAATATAAACCACAATCTAAACCCAAATGTTACCTTGTTTGAAAGCTATTGTCTTAATATCTGTACTACTGTTTCAGTAAATATAGTATGAATATGTAAAAAGATCATTGTTGTGGAAGGAAAAAGGTTTCTATGTTGGATATGTAGGAGTACTGTTTATTGTATATATGAATTACAGTGATCTAAAACTTTTGTGAAGACAAGCTTAATAATTAGGTGAAAAAAAGTAAAAGAAAGGACGTAGACACTGAGGAAAGGATGGAATAATTGCCTTGCCAATTTCCATACAGGTCAACACTTATTGAAGTGATGGAAGGCAAAACATCAAAAACAAAGCTTTTCATTTTTTAATTTTTTCATACCCCAATTTATTTTTACCATATTTTTTCTAAATTAATATGAATTCTATATCTAACCTTTAAACTCATCACTATATTCCATTTTACTATTAATGGAACTTGACAATATATTGGGCTTCATAATTGAAAAAGTTTTGGATCACAGAGAGGTTTAACAATGGTAAAGGGAGGAATACTGATGTGGGATGTTATTGCAGGGGACCCATGTGTGGTAGGGTGTTCTCCAGGGCATGTACCAAGGGTACATAAAAATGTTTGGATATTTTCATAGCGGTTACAATTAAAAACAACAACTGAGGGAGTGCTGAGTTCCTAGCCAGGGTTGCTCTATCACATTCCCCAAAGAAACAGCAACAATCCCCCAATGGCAAGGGCAAAGACCAAAACAGAAGGAAGGTCCAACAATGAGCACTTGATACTAATGACTATGCTTGTGAGCCTGTGCACCTGAAATAAGAACAAGGCCTAGAGCTGCAGGGTGCCTAAGATTTACCTCCTGAGAGCCTCTGTGTTGCTCAAATGTGGCCAGTCTCAAAGTCAAACTCAGCATGTAAATGCGTTGCTTTTCCCCCAGTGTGGGACATGACTCCCAGGGATGAGCCTCCCTGGCCTCATGAGATTACTACTAAGTACCAGCTGATGATGTACCTGGAAAATGACCTTGAATAAAAGGGTCAACTCGGACCAGCAGAATATCTCAGTCTACATAAAATACCAGGAGTTAAAAATGCTTTTTGACCTGAATCAAGGGGGAAATGGAAAGGCCAAATGAGTTTATATGACTATGAGTCTCCAAAAAGAGCTGGGAGGTTATCAGAGGGGTTGCCCTTATGCACACCTGAGCAGAGTCTCAGAGACAGATAAAGTATATACAACCCCAGGTATTGGTTCTTCAGAGGGCTACAGAGACCCACAGGTTCTATGGTCATGGCATATGGAGTTCAGTGCCATGTCAGTTGGCCCTACTTTGGAGTTTGGGTTTCTGTGTGATGGAGCTGGACTCAGATGTGATCTTTGTTCACAAGCCTCTCCTGTTACTTTTACCGGATATGTATTTGGATCTGGGGTTTAGTATATACCCAGGGTACCTGAATCTCTGGACTGATCATGTGATAGCCAGGCCCTGAGCCTCAACAGACTTGCAACTCCTATACTCTGGTTTATTGGACTTACCCCACTCAGCTAACATGGAGGTGAGGAACGTCAACCACCATATCAGGGAGCCAAGAGTGCCTAAAACTGAAAGCAGAAGAATTGCATCCAGCATCCATGTGTAATCTAAACCCCCTCACGATATAGATGTGGAGTGGACACAACCATTCCACGGTCCACAGGATGGAGGAATAGAGTAAGGATAGAGTGGACTTACTGATATTCTATTCATGAAGTATTGTGATTAGTAATTAAAGAAAATGTGGCTTTGCTGTGGAGAAAGTAGCCATGGTGGCTGCTTAGGGTAGGGAGTGGGAGGAAGAGATGTGATGTGGGGGCGTTTATGGGACTTGGAGTTGTCCTGGGTGGTGCTACGGGGACACTTACCAAACATTGTATGTCCTCCCATGGCCCATTGGGTGGACTGTAGGAGAGTGTGGGCTATGGTGTGGACCATTGACCTTGAGATGCAGGGGTGATAAGAGATGTATTCACCAAGTGCAATGAATGTATCACGATGATGGAGGAGGTTGTAGTTATGGGGGGAGGAATGGGGTGAAGGTGGAGTGGGGTATATGGGGACCTCATACTTTTTTAATGTAACATTAAAAATAATGACAAAAAAAGACTTAAACAAACACTTCTCTGAAGATGATATACAAATGGCTAAAAAACACATGAAAAAATTCTCAAAATCACTAGCTATTAGGGAAATGCAAATCAAAACTACAATGAGATACCACCTTACTCCCATAAGATAGGTGGCTATCAAAAAATCAGAAGACTACAAGTGTTGGAGAGGATGTGGAGGAATGGGAACACTCATCCACTGCTGGTAGGAATGCAGAAGGATCCAGCCATTTTGGAGGACAGTTTGGCGGTTTCTCAAAAACTAGCTATAGATTTGCCATATGACCCAGCAATTCCACTGCTGGGTATATACCCAGTAGAACTGAAAACAAGGACACAAACCTATATATGCACACCAATGTTCATAGCTGCATTGTTCACTATTGCCAAAAGTTGAAATCAACCCAAATGTCCATCAGCAGATGAATGGATAAATAAAATGTGTTATATACATACAGTGAAATATTCCTCAGCTGTAAGAACAAATACAGTACAAAGACATGTGATAACATGGATGAATCTTGAGAACCTTATGTTGAGTGGAGCAACCCAGGCATTGAAGGACAAATACTACATGACCTCTCTGAAATGAAATAAGTAATCCAGGCTGTCTCAGAGAGCTAGAGACTGGATGATAAACTTAAAGGAAGTTGGGCAGTAGAGAAGGTTGCTAGCTGACACCTACATAGGTGAAATCAATGATAAGCAGGAGGTAAGTATTTGTACAGGGAAGGGATAAAATAAGGGCACATGGTTACCTTCGGGTGGGGCTTTGTGGGCTTGAGGGGGGCTAGGGATGGAAGAATGGGTCAGATGGCCCAAGAAATTTGGGGAAGATTAGGGGTAACATTTTAACATAGGAGATTGTCAGGTATGTGGTTGAAATTATAATGTAGACAAAACTCTTTATAATATATTATACAGAAGGATACGTGTTTAAAATGCTTAAGGGGGACATCTTACACATGGCAAGCTTCTAGGAAGTGTGTGAGTGCTCATTTTGTCATAGTGGTTTATATCATTGGGTGGAGACCCATACAATGAGAGTGAATGTATACCCACATTCTGGGGAGGACTGACGTTCTCAAACACAGGTAATTATATCTCTCCAGAGAATTGGTGGCTCCCAATGGGTTAGGGCAGTCAAGTATTTCAAGCACTAAACATTTTTGCAAGTATCTCTGAATACGGCCCTTCAAGCAATGAAGATTGATTGTCATGGTGGACTCTGAGGGGGGGGGGAAAAGGTGTTTTACAGATTGAACTAGGTTAAATGTTGGGCAATAGAAGTGTTCCATAAGATCATTCAATGATGGATATATGACATGTTAAATTACACCAAAAATGTATAAAAGTCTTTAGGCTAAAATGTAAACAATAATGTAAAACATAAGATAACTAAAAAATTTTTAAATTGTGTAGTCTAATATATAAATCATAATGTAAACCGAAATGCAACCATGTTTGAAAACTATTCTTTCAATATCTGTACACCAGCTGCAGCAAATATAGTATGAACATGTAAAAAGTGCATTGATGTGGAAGGGACAAAGGGTTTGATGTTGGATATGTGGGAGTATCATATATTGTGTATGTGAATTACTGTGATCTAAAACTTTTATGAAGACAAACTTAATAATTAGAAAAAAAGAAAAAATGATGTAGACACTAAGGAAAAATGGAAGAAATTGCTTTGCCACTGTACATACAGGGCAACACCTATGGCAGTGATGAAAGGCAAAATGCCCAAAACAAAGCTTTTTCATTTTTTCATTTTTTGATACCCCAATTTATTTTTCCTTTATTTTTTCTAAATTACTATGTATTCTATATCTAACCTTTAAACCCATCACCATATTCCATTTTAGTATTAATGGAACCTGGCAATATATTAGGCTTCATTTTTAAAGAAGTTTTGCACCACAGAGAGGATCACCTATGGCAGGGAAGGAACACTGGTGTGGGGTATTATTGATATGGAGCACATTGTTGGGAGGGAGTTCTCCAGGGCATGTATACAGGGCACATAATAATGTCTGGATATTTTCATAGTGGTTTCAGTTGAAAATGACACCTAAGAGAGTGCTGAATTCCTAGCAAGGGGAGCTCTATCACATTCCTCAATGGAACCACAACACCCCCAAGTACAATGGCAAAGACCAATAAAGAAGGAAAATCCAACACTGTGTCCTTGATGCTGATGGCTCTGATTAGAGCTTGTGTGCCTGAAATATGAACTAGGCCTAGAGCTTCAGGGTCCATAAGAGCTAACTCCTGATAGCCTCCATGTTGCTCAAATGTGGCCACTCTCTAAGCCAAACTCAGCATGTAGATGCATTACCTTCCCCCCAGTGTGGGACATGACTCCCAGGGATGAGACTTCCTGGTGCCTAAGGGTTACTACCAAGCAGCAGCTGATGATGTAACTAGAAAAAGACCTTGAATAAAAGGGTCAACTCAGACCAGCAAAATATCTCAGTCTACGTGTCAGGTGCTAAAAACTGCTTTTTGACTTTGGATAAAAGGGGGAAATGGAAAGGATAAATGAGTTTATATGGCTATGAGTCTCCAAAAAAAAAGTCAGGCGGTCATCAGAGGAGTAATGCTTACACATGCCTCAGCAGGTACCAGAGACAGGCAAAGTAGATAGAAACCCAGCTACTGGTTCTCCTGAGGGCTACAGAGACCCACAGGTTCTACAGTCATGGCAGCTGACTCTGGAGTTCAAGGTCATGTCAGTGTGGTCCTACATTGGAATTTGTGTTCCTGAGTGTGATGGAGATGTACTCAGTTATGACCTTTCTACACATGCTTCTTCTGTTACTTTTACCGGACCTATAGTTAGCAATGGGGTTGTTGTATACTCAGGAGACCTAAATCTCTGGACTGTCCATGTGACAGCCCAACTCTGAGCCTCAGCAGACTTGCAACTCCTACTCTCTGTCTTATTGGACTTACCCTGACCAGCCAACAGGGAGGTGAAGAAGATCAACCACCACACCAGTGAGCCAAGAGTGCCTACAACTTTAAGCAGGAGAATTACATCCATCATCCATGTTCAATCTAAACCCCCTCTTGATATAGAGGGGGACTGGACATAAGCATCCCAGGGTCCATAAGATGGATGAATAGAGTTTGGATTAGAGTGGACTTACTGCTGTTCTTCAGGGAACTATTGTGATTAGTAATGGATAAAATTCTAATATTGATGTGGAGAAAGCGGCTATGGTAACTGCTGATGTTAGGGAGAGGGAAGAAGAGATAGGATAGGAAGAAGAAGAAGAGGGGGCATTTTCAGGACTTGGAGTTGTCCTGGGTGGTAGTGCAGGGACAGATGCTCAACATTGTGTGTCTTTCCATTACCCACTGGATGGACCAGGGGAGAATGTAGACTACAATGTATACCACTTTCCATGTGGTGCAGCAGTGCTCCAAAATGTATTCACCATGTGCAATGAATATGCCATGATGATGAAAGAGGTTGTTGATGTGGGAGGAGTGGGGTAGGGGGATGAGGGGTATATGGGGACCTCATATTTTTTGAATGTAACATTTAAAAGAAAAATAAAATAAAAAGAATGTGGTTAATATGAAAAAAAATAAGCTAAAAGGATCAGACTTCAATTAAAAAGTAAATGGGAGGAAGTAGATGTGGCTCAACTGATTGGGCTCTACCATATGGGATGCCCTGGGTTCACTTCCCAGGACCTCCTTGTGAAGGCAATCTGACCCACACCAATGGAGAACTGACAGCCCATGCCTGCAGAAAGCTGATGGCCCATGCCTGTGGAGAGCTGAAGGCCCATGCACACAGAGAACTGGTGGCCTGCACCCATGAGAGGTGACAGTCTAAGCCCATGAGAGCTGATGGCCCATACCCACAGAGAGCTGGTGCAACAAGGTGATGCAACAAAGGGCAACAAGCAGACACAGAAGAACAAGCAGCAAATGGACACAGAGAGCAGACATCAAGCAAGCATCAGGGGAGTGGGGAATAAATAAAATAATAAATCTAATAAAAGGCAAAAGGGGCCAATCTAAAGATTAGGGAGAATCAAGATACAAGGAAAAATGTATATTATCAGTATTTTAAAACTTTAAGAACTATGAGGACCAGAAAGGAGAAATTTATTTTGTCAAGAAAATTCTGTAAATTTTTCTGTAGTACTATCTAATTTAACCTGATACTAGTCAGCTTATTTAAATGGCATTGCAAACATGGAACCTCTAAAATAGTGAATGAGATTGTGCTGTTTTTACAGAGTTGTGATACCCTGGCAAATTTCAAAGTGTTTTATGCATAAGATAGAAAAGTATTTGCAAAGTTCCCTTAAGGACTGGGAAAAAGGTAGAAATATTAAACTTCTTCATCATGGAAATTCATACTGCGCTCTCAAACAATAGGAGCTCCCAATTTATTGCAATGGTAGGACTATGCAAGGTTAACCTTTGAAAAAGAAATGTGCTAATAAGTTTAGCCCTCGATCTTGAGGCTGGCACTCATGAAACTTATTTCTGTAATGACAAAGCGGGACCTAAATATAGTTAATGCTATATATAATGCTAAGAGTCACCTCTAAAGAACCCCTTTGTTACTCAAATGTGGCCTGCCTTTCTAAGCCAAACTCTCACTACCCCCCAAACATGGGACAGAACTTCCTGTGATAATTCTCCCTGACAACATGGGAATTGATTTCCAGAGATTTTTCCTGGCAATGCAGGATTTGACAACTCTCAGTGATAGGCCTTCCTGACAACATGGACTTAGACCAAAAGGGGGAAAAGGAACAGGACAGAATAAAGTTTTAATGACTAAAATATTTCAAATAGAGTTGAGAGGTCATTCTTAAGGTTTCTCTTAAGTAGCTTTCAGCCAGGTAGTACAAAAAAGTCACAGTAGAAAAAGCGCAGTTACTGAGCACACATCATTGTGCTAAGTACTGTCCTAATAACTTCAAAAACATAAAACTTAAAAGTTCACAACTGTGTGACATGGTATTACAATTAATGCTAATTATTAAATGAGGATACTGAGTAATGAAAAAAAGATACTCTGAACTATATCTAAGAAAAGTTATAAAATCATTTCCCCAATGTAACATGGTTATTTAAGCCTATAATTCTTAATTTATGTATTGTTTGTTTTTCAAAAAGTCTCTGAAGTAGTCCTATACCAGATGAGAGACCAAAATGACAACTACCTTCCTTTCTTCTCCATAATGTTGATGCCCCTTTTCAGCATGAAGAAGCCATAAAGACCTGACATCCAGATTATCCCCAAGATTGGGAATTTTTTTTAAGTGAGGGAGAAGTTGTAACCAAGGATTAAGAATTTAAAAATAATTATGATTATTAAAGCATTATATAGATGCCTTTATATTATAAATTAGCAAAATTTTAATACCTGAAATTGGCTAGAGTGGTCTCAACCCTGTTTATGGTTACTCTAGACTTAACCTCACCCTGGTGTATGCTTACTTTTGTGATAGTAATTCTAGATTATACTTACCCTTGTGTATACTTAATATTGGATGATAACCACTTCACCTACCTCTGTTTAGCACCCATGTTAAAGACCTTGAAACTGACCTATACCAAATCCTTGTGGCTGACCCTGGTTTGCTACCTGATCCCTGCCCATTCTGTTCAGCCCCTTAATGTTTATTTATGAAGGAACCTGTGTTCAGCTCCACCCCAATTATTCATTGGCCCCCACATGTTTAAAAATCTTAGAATTTCAGCAGATCAGGGAGGTAGTTTTTGGACCATACGGCCACCATTGTCCCTTGCTTGTGCAACCAATAAAATACTTTCTCTCTGAAAAAAAATCAACTGGCCATAAATGTGAAGCTTTATTTCTGAACTCTCAGTTCAATTTCATTTGTCTATATATCTACCACATTATTTTGATCACTGTAGCTGTGTTGTAAGTTTTAAAGTTGGGAAAGTGAGTCTTCCAACTTTGTTCTCTCTCCAGATGATTTTTAACTATTTGGGACCATTTACACTTCCATATAAATTTGATAATTGGCTTTATCATTTTTGCAAATAAAGCCATTGGAATTTTGATTGGGATTGCATTGAATCAGTAAATCACTTTGGGTAGAACTGACATATTTATAATATTTAGTTTTCAAATCCCCAATCATGGAATGACCTTAATTTATTTAGGTCTTCTTAAATTTCTTTCAGAAATGTTTCAACTTATTCTGTATATAAGTCCTTTACATCCTTGGTTAAATTTATTCCTATATATTTGATTATTTTAGTTACTATAGTAAATGGAGTTTTTTCTTGATTTCCTTTTCAGATTAATCATTGTTAGTGTATAGAAACATCACTGATTTTCTTATATTGATCTTGTAGCCCACCAAATTGCTGATATTATTAGGTCTAGGAGCTTTGTTGAGAATTTTTCAGGATTTGCTATATATCATGTCTTCTGTAAATAGGGAAATGTTTACTTCTCCCTTTCTGATTTGGAAGCTTTTTATTTCTTTTCTGGACTAATTTCTCCACCAAAAATTTCTGGTACAGAGTTAAATAATATTCGTGACAGTGAACATCCTGATCTTAGAGAGAAAGTTTTCAGGCTTGCCCCATTTATTATGATGTTAGCTGTGGGTTGTTCATGTATACCATTTTTCATTTTAAGGAATTTTCCATCTATTCCCAGTTTTCTGAATTCTTTTTATCAAGAAGGGGTGCTAGATTTTGTTAGATGACTTTTCTGTGCTGATATAGATGATCATTTGTTTTTTCCACTTCATTCTGTAAATGTGGTCTATGACATTCATTGATTTTTCTTTTGTTGAATGAACTTTAATTGCTATGGTAAGTCCCACTTGATCTGGGTGTAAATTTCTATTATTATGATTTTGGATTCAGTTAATTTGCATTTTGTCAAGGTATCTTTGCATCTATGTTTAGCTTATATTCATAGGGGATATTGGTCTGCAATTTTCATTTCTTCTGTCATCCTTATCTTGCTTTTGTATTTGGGTGATGTTGGTCTCATAGGATGTTAGGAAATGTTCTGGCCTCTTCAATATTTTCAAAAGTTTGAGTAGGTTTTTCTTAATTATTCTTTGAATGATATACTTAATTCATGAGTGCAAACATCTGGTCCTGGACTTTTCTTTGTCAGCAGGTTTTTGATTACTGATTCAATCTCTCTGTTTGTTCGTAGTCCATTGAGATTTTCTCTTTCTTTTTGGTTCAGTGTAGATATTTTATGCTTCTAGGAACTCATGTTTCATCTATCTCTGGATTAGACAACCTGATGTTGGCATACAATTTTTCATAATATACTCCTATAATCATTCTTATTTTGGTGGGGTCAGTAGTAATAACCCCCTTAACATTCTGATTTTATTTGTTTGCTTCTTCTTTTTTTCTTTGCCAATCTAGCTAAGGTTTGTTATTTTATTGATCTCTTCAAAGAACTGACTTTTGGATTCATTGATTCTAATATTTTTTCTATTCCACTTACCTTTGCTCTAATACTATTAACTCACTTTGCTCACTTTGTGTTTCATTTGCTTTTCTTTTTCTAGATCTTCCAGTTGTGAGGTAAGTTTTCTGACTTATATTTATTCTTTTTTAAAAATATGAATATATTTTTATTAGAGAAGTGAGCTTTCAAAACAATCATGCATAACATGCGGAGTTTCAATACATCACCCCTCCACCAACACCTTGTATTGTTGTAGAATATTTGTTACAGATTAAGAAATAACATCATAAAAGTATTAGTACAAACTGTGCTCTAGAGCTAACATTTGGTATCTTTTCTTCATACCAATCTTTATTATTAAAATAATGTATTAGTACTCTACATTTGTTATACCTCATGAGGGAATGCTCTAATATTTGTAGTGTTAACCAGAGTTCATCATTCTCCACAAGGTTCACTGTGCTACACGGTCCCATGCCTTGAACAATCTATCCATTTGTACACTCAGTGGCTCTCAATTTAATCATGGAGGTAGGCAGTCATTGCCTCAGTAAATTTTTGAACATTTGACTTAATCCAAAAGAAAAAATCCCATAACCCCCTATTATTGACACCTAGCATTATATAGTACCATCTTTGACATTGATGCAAGGGGGAAAAGTAAAGGCAAATGAGTTTATATAGCTAAAAGACTTCAAAGTGAGTTGGGAGGTCATCAAAAAGGTATCACTTACGCACATCTCAGCAGGATCACACAGACAACCAAAGTAGTTACTACCCCAAATAGTGGGGTTCCTGAGGGTTCTGTAGACACCCAGGTCCTACAGCCATGGCAGATAGCTCTGGAGTTTGGTGTCTTTCTAGTGGCCCATACTTTGGAATTTGTGCACCTGAGTGTGACAGAGTTGGACTCAGATGTGACTTCTGTACACACACCTGAGATTCAGGGCACATGGACAGACCAAAGATTTTAGTCTCTTGGGCATACACGTATCAATATAGTATTAACTCTAGGTTAAAATAGAAGGGGAAGAAAAGCCATGTCTAGGGAAACCACAACTGAGTCCAATTCTATTACCCAGGGGAGCATAAACTCCCAAGTAGGGCTCACTAGCAGGGTACCAAACTCCAGATCTGTCTGCCCTGCCTATAGTTTCTAGATGTCTCCCCTATTTGAGGCAATATTTACTTTGACAGTCAATGAAATACTGCTGAGAACTGAAGGATAAGTGTAACCTCTGAAATGACCTCATGACTCTCTTTGAAGTCCTTTAGCCATAAAAACTAATTTTTCTTTACAATTTTTCTTTACAATTTCCCCTTTATGGTCAAGATCCTTTCCCAGGTGCATGGCTACTTGGCACTTGGTAATAATCCCTCAGTGCGAAGGAGGATCATCCCTGGAAGCCATGTCTCACACCTGGGAGAAGGTAGTATATTTATATGCTGAGCTTGGCTTAGAGGAAGGCCACATTTGAGCAATAAGGAGGCCCTCAGGATGTAACTCTTAGGCAACATATAATACTAGGCTAAGTTTCAATTTCAAAAGACAAGATTCATAAGTATATGCATCAGTATCAAAAGCCAGACACAATGATCCATCCTCTTTCACTAGGCATAGATCCTGTACTCAGGAGATTCTTGCTTTCCCATTACAGAATGTAGCAGAACTTCCCAGGAAGGGAATTAAATATTCTTTTGGTTATTGTGTGGATCTTCACCCACCATGACAATACTCTAAGAACATTTGATCACATTCATATGCCTTAGAGGCTTGCCCGAGATGATCCCCCCCATCCCCATCACTGACACCTCACAACAGTGATCCTCTCACCACAGCTGTGACTCTTCTAAGATCCAAAACTTCTCCAAAGATGAAATCAAGGTAATAACCAAATAAAATTGATAATAAAATGAAATAATAATGATAATTTTAAAAATAACATAAAACCAAAAAAAATTTAAATTTAAGTAATAAAAAAATTTGACGTTATGTCTTTCATCACTGTAAGATCTTTTGTCTTGTAGGTACAGAGACATTTTCTTCCATACATACCCCAGTGTCTCTTCTTTTTTCATTCTTTCTTCAAAGAAGCTTCAGGTTACTGAAAAGTCATGTAAAGAACACAGGGGATTCCCATACACCCAACTCCTTCTCCCTTTTCCCTCTCGTATATTAATAATATTTTACATGTGGATGGTTTATTTGTTACAATTGATATGCAAACACTGAAGCATTGCTATTAACCATGGTCAATGGTTTACATTATGGCTTACATTTTTGACTGTGCACTTTTATAAATTTTGATGAAATAGAAATAGCCTGCACCCATTATTGCAAGACCATGCAGGACAATTCCAAAGTCCCCAAAATGCCCTATGTTACTTCTATTTTTCCTTCCCCCTTCCCTTGGGAACTACGGTAACCACTAAGTTACATTTTTTGAAGAACAAGATTCATAGTTGCAGTAATATTGAGGGCTTGACATATTGGTCTGTTTTCTTTTATTAGGCACTCCCTATGGTCTCAAGAGATTCTTGCCTCACTTTTGAGACCATAGCATGATGCCCCAGGTCGGTAGTTCAATATATTCCTGTTTACTCTGTGGGTCTCCACCCACTGATACAACCCACTATGACAAGATGAACAATTACATATTCCACAGAAGTGTGCCCCAGGTGCATCCTCTTCTGTATGGCCTTACACACATCCAACAACCTACAACAGTACTCCTCCATTCCATATTTGTCAAAATAACATACCTAAAACTGTAGTTTTAACCACAGACCTGCAAATCTACAGAGTTCATCTGATCCTTCACCTGACCCTCTCACCAGTTCCATGGATAGTCCAACACAAACCCTCCACCCTACCCCCCTCAAAGACCAGCACCAATGAACCCAATAGCATCACTGCAACATGGTCATACCCATCCACTGAAGAACTACACCCTTCCACCTGGGCGAATATTTTGCCCATATGGGCATTGGTGCACAACCCTCTACTACATTTCTGTCTCCAATAAACCTATCTTCCACACTAACTCTGAGCATATGCTCAATTTTATTATTTTTAATTTTAATTTTTTTAAAGATACTTAGATTACATAAATGTTACATAAAAATTATAGAGGATTCCCACAAACCTTGCTCCCCATATCTCTCAAACATTCCCGTGTTAACATCATCCCTCATTAGTGTAGCATATTCATTGCAATTGATGAACACATTTTGCAGCATTGTCCATAAGCATGGATTACAGTTTACAATGTAGTATACACTCTCTCCCAATCAACTCTGTAGGTTTTGGCAGGATATATAATGGCCTGTATCTGTCATTGCAATATCGTTCAGCAAAATTCCCAAGTCCTGAAAATGCCCTTAATTTGCACCTTTTTTCCCCTCTCTCTACACCCAGAACCTCCAATGGCCACCATCTCCACATCAATGATATAATTTCTTCCATTGCAGGACTCACAATAAGTCTACAGTAATATACCTGTAAGTCTACTTTAGTCCATAGTTCATTCCCTAATCCTAAGGATTCTAGGATGGTGATGTCCACTCCAACTCTAATTGACAGGGGCCTTTACTCTCCTAGGGCTGATGGATGGAACTCTCTTGCTTGCAGTTCTAGACACTTTCAGTTCCTTGGTATGGTCATTATTCATTATCACCTCCTTGTTGGTTCTCCTGGGTGAGAACAATGAACTGGAGAGTAGGTGTTGCAAGTCTGTTGTGATTCAGGGTCCAGCTGGCACATGGACAACCCAAAGATTTAAGTCTCTTGGACATACACCTACCAACTCTAGTATTAATTACAGGTTCAACTAGAAGGATAAAAGAGCCATGTTTAGGGAAACCAAAACTGAGTCCAACTCTGTCACAATGGGGAGCATAAATTCCAAAGTAAGGCCCACTGGTAAGGCACCAAACTCCTGAACTATCTGCCCTTCCTATATAGTGTTTGGATAACTCCACAGTCCTCAGGAGTCCTGCTCTTTGAGCGTGGTATCTACTTTGGCAGTCAATGAGATTCTGCTGAGATGTACATAATTGTAACCTATGGGATGACCTTCTGACTCACTTTGAATTCTCTTAACCATATAAACTAATTTGTCTTTACATTTTCCCGTTTTTGGTCAAGGACTTTTTCCAGTTGCATTGCTAGTTGATGCTTTGTTATAATCCATCGATGCCAGGGAGGCTCATTCCCAGGAGCCATGTCCTATACTGTGGGGAAGGAAATGCATTTATTTGATGCATTCGGTTTAGAGAGAGGTCACATTTGAGCAACAAAGAGGGTCTCAGGAGGTAACTCTTAGGAACTCTATAATACTAGGCTAAGTTTCAATTTAAAAAGTAAAGGTTCATAAGCACAGTCATCAATATCAAAGACCCATCAATTGACCATCCTCCTTCACTAGTTATTGCCCCTGTACTCAGGGAATTCCCACTGATCCATTAGAGAATGTGGCAGAGATTTCCCAAGTTGGGAATTTGATAATCTTTTGGTTATTGTGTGAATATTCACCCACCTTGACAATGCTCGATATACATCTGAACATATTTTTATTCCTTATATTTAAGCCTAGGTGAACTTCCTCCCATGTATCCCCATCACTGGCACCCTATACAAATGGTCCTTCCCTGCCACAGTTGTAACCCTTCTGTGATCCAAAACCTCTTAAAAAATGAAGCCAATAAAATAACAAAAGTCAATTAATAAGAAAATGAAATTGTATTCATGGTGTTAAAAATAAATAAAATACAAAAAAGTAAAAAGATAAAAATTTAAAATTTGGGGGGATAATAACTAGAAAAATATTTTAGAAGTTTTTTTTCATATTTTGCCTTTTTCATTGTATGACCTGTTGTCTTGTATGTAGAGTGACATTTTTTTCCCATTTATTCCCCCATTGTTTTAGTTTTCTCATTTTGTCTTTGAAGAAATTTTAGGTTACAAAAAAGGCATCTACTGAATACAGGGGGCTCCCATATACCCAACATCCTCCCCCTTTTCCCTCGTCCCCTTTTAATAACATTGCATATGTGGATAGAACATTTGTTACAATTGATGTTCAAGTATTGAAACATAGTTACTAACCATAGTCAATGGTTTACATTATGGTTTACATTTTGGATTATATACTTCTGTATATTTTGATGAAATTTAACGTGACCTGTATCCATCATAGCAAGATCATGTAGAACACTCCCATTGTCCCCAAAGTTCCCCCTTTTCCATCGATTCCACTCTTCCCTCCCCCTCCCCTCAGGACCCATGGCAACAACCAGGCTTCACTCCTTTGAAGGAAATTTTTCTTAATTCATATCAGTGAGGTCATGTAATATTTGTCCCTCAGTGCCTGTCTTACTTCACTTAAGAGAGCTCTCCTAGATTCATACATGTTATCGCGTGTGTTAACAATGCCTTACTTCTCACAGCTGTGTAATATTCCATTGTAGGTATATACCTCAATTTGCTTAGCCATTAATATGTTAATGGACATTTGGGTTGCTTCGAACCTTTGGCAAAAGTGAATAATGTTGCTGTCAACATTGGTGTGTATATATCTGTTTACATTACTGCTTTAAATTCTTCTGGGTATATACCCAGCATTGGTATTGATGGATCACATGACATTTCTATATTTAGCTTTGTGAGGATCTGCCAAACATCCTCCACAATGGCTGCATCATTCTACATTGAATAAGTGTTGTTTTTCCTCCACATCCTCTGTAACACTAGTAGTTCTCTGTTTTTTTTTAATAGCAACTGGTAAAATTGGTGTATGATAATATCTCATTGATATATGAAGTTTCAAATTGCATGCTTCTATTAGCTAATGATGTTGAGCATCTTTTCATGTCCTTTTTAGGCAACTGTTTTTCTTCTTTTGGGAAGTGTCTATTCAAATCACTCGCCAATTTTTAAAATAGGTTGTTTGTGTTTTTATTTTCAAGGCGTAGGATTTCTTTATATATGATGGATATTAGGCCCCTATCAGATAGATGTTTACCAAATATTTTCTCCCATTGAGAAGACTGCCTTTTCATTTTCTGGACAAAGTCTTTGATGTGCAAAAGTTTTTATTTTGAGGAGTTCTCATTTATCTATTTTTTTATTTTGTTGCTTGTTCTTTGTATGTAAAGTTTCTGAAACAATTTTCTACTACAAGATCTTGTAGATGCTTCCCTACATTATCTTCCAGGTGATTTATGGTCTTGCCTCTAATATTAAGATCTTTAATCCATCTTGAGTAATTTTTGTATAGGGCATGAGCTGGCAATACTCTCCCGATCATTGTATATAGATATCCAGTTCTCCAAGAAACATTTTTGAAGCAAGCATTCTCTCCCAGTTGAGTGAGCTTGGTGGCTTTGTCTAATATCACCTAGTGGTATATTCAATGATCTGTATCAGGACTCTGAGTTAAGTTCCATTGATCAGTATGCTTAACATTGTGCAAATACCATGCAATTTTGACCACTGTAGCTTTGTAGTATCTTTTTTTTTGTATTTTAAATATACAGTAGGAATATTTATTTTAACACTTCTAAAAGATATTTATTTCTCCATGCCTGCTGATTTGATATAAAAATCAAACTCATCATACTTTCCCCATCAGTCTCAAAAATATGGAACACTTCACGAATTTGCGTGTCATCCTTGCACAGGGGCCATGCTAATCTTCCCTGTATGGTTCCAATTTTAGTATATGTGCTGCCGAAGCAAGCACTGCAGTATCTTTTAATGTCGGATAGTGTGATTCCTCCAATTTCCTTTTTCTTTTTCAATATGTCTTTGGCTATTCAGCACCCCTTGCCCTTCCAAGTAAATTTCATAGTTAGAATTTCCAATTCAGTAAAAAATGCTGTGGTAATTTTTATTGGGATTGCATTAAATCTGTAAATCAGTTTGAATAGGATAGATATCTTATTGATCTTTAATCTTCCTATCCATTAGCAGGGAATATTCTTACATTTATTTAGGTCTTCTTTCATTTCTTTTAACAATGTTCTGTTATTTCCTGCATACAAGTCCTTTACATCATTAAGTAAATTATTTGTAGTCATTTGATTATTTTAGCTGTTATTGCAAATGGAATTATTGGTATACACAAATGCTCCCTATTTTAGCACATTGAATTTATATCCTCCTACTTTGCTGAATTCATTTATAAGTTCTAGAAGCTTTGTTGTGTACTTCTCAGAGATTTCTATGTATAGGATCATGTCACCTGCAAATAATGAAAGTTTTACTTCCTTTCCATTATATCTTTTTCTTGCTAAGTGCTTAAGCAAGTTCTTCTAACACAATGTTAAGTAAGAATGGTGATAGTTGGCATCCTTGTTTTGTTCCAGATCTTAGAGGGAAGGTTTGAGCATTTAAACAGTGAATATGATGTTATAAGTTTTTCATATATCTACTTTATCATATTGAGGAAGTTTCTTTCTATTCCTATCTTTTGAAGTGTTTCTCAGGAATGTTGGCTGTATTTTGTTGAATGCTTTTTCTTCTTCAATAGAGATGATCATGTGATTTTGTTCTTTCGATCTCTTAATGTAGTGTATTACATTTGTTGATTTTCTTATGTAGAACCATCCATGCATTCCAGGGATGAAACCCACTTAGTCATGGTGTATAATTCATTTGATGTATTGTTGAATATGATTATGTTGAGCATTTTAGCATCTAGTTTCATTAGAGAGATTGGCCTATACTTTTCCTTTCTTGTGGCATCTTTGTGTGACTTTGGTATTAGGGTGTTGTTGGCATCATAGAATGAGTTAGGCAATATTCCCACCACTTCTATTTTTCAGGAGAGATTAAGCAGGGTAGTTGTTAGTTCTTTCTGAAAGTTTTGATAGAATTAATATGTGAAACCATTTGTCCCTGGGCTCTTCTTGGTTGGGGGCTTTTTTTTTTAAAGATTTATTTATTTATTTAACTCCCCCCCTCTCCCAGTTGTCTATTCTCTGTGTCTATTTGCTGCGTCTTGTTTCTTTGTCCACTTCTGTTGTCATCAGCAGCACGGGAAGTGTGGGTGGCACCATTCCTGGGCAGGCTGCACTTTCTTTTGCGCTGGGCGGCTCTCCTTATGGGGCGCACTCCTTGCGCGTGGGGCTCCCCTATGCAGGGGACACCCCTGCGTGGCAGGGCACTCCTTGCGTGCATCAGCACTTCACATGGACCAGCTCCACATGGGTCAAGGAGGCCCGGGGTTTGAATTGCGGACCTCCCATGTGGTAGATGGATGCCCTAACCACTGGGCCAAGTCCGTTTCCCAGTTGGGGACTTTTTGATAACTCATTCTATCTCATTACTTGTGATTGTTCTATTGAGTTCATCAGTTACTTCTTTTGTCAATGAAGGCTGCCTGTGTGTTTCTAGGAATTTATCCATTTCCTCTATGTTATCCATTTTGTTGCCATACAGTATTTCTAAATATCCTCTTATGATACATTTTGTTTCTGTGCAGTCAGTGGTGATATCTCCTTCCATGGTCCTCTTTTGTCCTTTGTTTGACTAGTTAAGGGTTTGTCAATTTTATTAATTTTTTCAAAGAACCACCTTTTGCTTTTTTATATTTTTTATCTCTCTCTTCTATTATCTGTCTGATTTCAGATGTACTGTCTTCCACATTGCTGATTCTTTCCTCATTACAAATCTGCTCTTAGGTGCTTCCAGTGTATTTTTTTATCCCCCCGCCCCTTGTGGCTTTTTGCTTGCTGTCTGCTTTCTGTGTCCATTCACTGTGTGTTCTTCTGTCTGCATTTATTTTTATTTATTTATACCCCCCCCAGCAGCTTGCTTGCTGTTTGCTCTCTGTGTCCATTTGCTGCACATTCTTCTGCAGTTTTTGCTTGTCTCCTCCCCTTTTATTTTGCATCACCTGGCTGAGTCAGCACTTTGCAGCACTTGTGGGCCAGCAGCTCTCCATGATGCTTGAGGGCTGGTGGCTCTCCATGGTGCTCACAGGCCAGTGGCACTCTGCAGAGCCCAGGCTGGTGGCTCTCCTCAGCATGCAGGTGAGCCTGCCTTCACAAAGAGGCCTTGGAACTCGAACCCAGGGCATCACATATGGTAGATGGGAGCCCAACTGATTGAGCCACAGCCACTTCCCCCAGTGTATTTTTTATTTCTTCCATTGTGCATTCACCACCATCATACGCATTATCTTTTTATGTATGTTTACAGTTTCTTTGGTATGTTCTTTCACTTTCTTCTTAATATCCTTAGTCTTTTCCTTCACTTAATTAAGTTGATTCATGATATTTTTTAGCCATGTCTGATTAATTGTTCCATGTCCTGCATCTCCTCATGTTTTTTAGTTTGTTCACTAGTCTGGGACATATCGTCCACTTTCCTAGTATGACTTGTAATTTTTTGTTTGTCTCTAGGCATCTGTTTATCTTGATGGGTTTATTCAGTTGATTAGCTTCTCTTTCTATACTAGCATTTTATTTTTGTTTGCTTTTGTATGTGTGGTAAAATTTCACTTTGACACTTCATTGCTCTTATTCTTTTTCCTTGCAGTTGTCTCTGTTCCCTTGAGAAAATCATTAGGACCAGAGTAAAGGAAAGAGATAAGAAGAAAAAAGAATAATAGTAATAATAATAAAAAGGTATATGAAGAGCAATAGAAGACCTAGGAAAATAAATAACTAACATGGGTAAAAAAAATAATAAGTTGTACAGATGAATAAGTATTAAAAAGTGAAATAGAATGAATGAAATGAGAAACAAAATAGAGAATATTATATATAATGAATTAAAAGGCCAGAATGATGAGAAGTGTGGAAAAGAGAAAAGAAAAAAGAAAATAATATAATGTAAAAAAAAAAGACAGCAAAGACAGGAGAAAAGAGTGAGAGAGAGAATCTTTTTTTAAAATTGAAGACCAAAGAAAAAGAGTTGGAATGAATGAAAAGCAACTGAAAAGAGGAGATAGAAAAATAAAAGAAAGAAATGGAATACCATAGGTAGAAAAAAATTGGTAAAAGAAAAAAATAAGGAGAAACAAAGTAAAGGGAAACACAACAAACAAAAAACAAAACAGCAGCACCCACAAAAAAATACTCAAAGAAACCAGTCTTCCTTCTTACACCCCTAAATAGTTTCACAGGCTGCCTGTGTTCATCAGTCACTCTGCAGCCTTCCCTCTATAGGTGATGTACTGGGTTTTAGCTAGTAAAATAAAGGGAGAGGGGAAGTAACAATTCTTTACCCTCTTTATTTTTTTTTAAATGTTACATTGAAAAGTATGCAATCACTATATACCCCCCACCCCCCCTCACCCCACTCCTCCCACATCAACAAACTCTTTCATCATTGTGGCACATTCATTACATTTGGTGAATACATTTTGGAGCACTGCTGCAACACATGGATATTGGTTTACATTATAGTATACACTCCCCCTCAGACCACCCAGTGGGCCATGGCAAGACATACAATGTCCAGCATCTGTCCCTGCACTACCACCCAGGACAACTCCAAGTTCTGAAAATGCCCCCACATCATATCTCTTCTTCCCTCTCCCTACCCTCAGCAGTTACCATGGCCACTTTCTCCACATCAATGCTACAATTTCATCCATTACTAATCAAAACAGCTCCATAGCAGAATATCTATAAGTCCACTCTAATCCATACTCTATTCCTCCATCCTGTGGACCCTGGGATGCTTATGTCCACTCCCCCTCTATATCAAGAGTGGGTTTAAATACCACATGGATGATGGATGCAATTCTCCTGCTTGTAGTTGTAGGCACTCTTGGCTCCCTGGTGTGGTGGTTGACTTTCTTCATCTCCCTGTTAGCTGACCAGGGTAAGTTCAATAAACCAGAACTTAGCAGTTGCAATAAAGAAAGCCTAAGAGGCAAGATGGTGTCTGAGTGAGTGCACCTTATAGTCTCTTCTGCAAAGAAGTGGCTAAGCAGTGTTGGAAATTATTCAGGACCAGCTGTTTTGGGATTTTGCAGGGAAGGAGGTGTCTGGACATCGATTTGGTGGGACGGTGATAGAGAAGATTCATGTAAAAGGTAGAATTGAAGCTCTCTTTCATGGAGATAGGGGCTGCAGGCAGGACACTCCCTCTTGGGGCAGGCGGCATGGCAACGGTGATTCCTGGAGGCTCTGCGGTGCTGGGGAATTCATAAGCCCTAAACGGGCTATTCAGGAGATTGCAGGGCAGGAGGTCTTTGGAAAATGATTTGGTGAGACAGAGAAGGAGTTTTTGCGAGGCATGGAATTTTGGGTTTTTGACACAGAGATCAGCACTTCCGGCTAGAGCCCCACGCCCTAGGCCTGGCTGCCGATCTGCAGTGTCCTTAAATTGGCTGCAATATAGAGGCACCCCAGCTGGCTGTTTCGGGGGCTTGCAGGGCAGGAGGTGTCCTGAAGTCGAATTGGTGACACAGCGACAGAAGAGACTCTTATGAGAGGGGGAATTTTGTGTTTCTGACTCAGAGGTCAGAGTTTGCAGATGTGACCCACCCCCATAGGGCTGGCACCCAGCTGCAGGGATCCCTGAAGGCTGGGTTGCACTGCAGTGCTCCCAGGCTCCCTGTTAACCGGATTTGAGGTTGCCAGGTCTGTGTCCCCTAAACCCTGGTGGCCCACACCCCAGAGACTCACACCTCTTGAGTCTGCAATATCACAGACTTCCCATCCCTGAATCCACCATGCCCTGAGGTCCATCTGAGGTCCTTGATTGTCCTAGCCCTTGACCTTTGCTGGTTTTTCTTTCTCTTTCCTTTTTTCTTTTTTCTTTTTTCTTTTTTCTTATCCTGGTTGCTAATATTGCATTATCTCCTAGTCTTTTCTCCCATTTTATCCACCAAGGTCTTTTTTCATTTATTTAGGGTTTTTTTTCTTTCTTTTTCTTCTTTTCTTTTTCTTTCTTGTTTCCCTCCCTTTTCTCTGCCCAACCCCTCCCCCATTTTTCTTCTCTTTTTTTTTGCTTTTCCTTCGTTTTCTTCTTATTTTATGTGATCTTAATTATACAATAGGTGCTGCAGGGAACACTCACATTTGCTGGGGTTCCTCAACGTCCATTGCCTCATTTGTGTGTGAATTGATTTTGGCCACCTACACTATCCCTTTTCCCCCACATCTTGATATCCTCCATCATCTACTGTCTCTGCTATATTCCACCTCCCTTTCTTTGGTCCCCAAGTTGTCTAACTTTTAATTTCTAATACCTTTGTTTTGTTTTCTGTCTTTTATCCACTCTTGACACTGTTGTCTTTCTTTTCTCTTTCCCTCGCTCATGAAAACACTGGCTTTTTAATTCATGCTATATTCCTCTCATATTCAGTCAACTACCTCATTATAGGTACTATATCTACTGCTATACCTCTACACAACTTACATGAATCTAATATCCATCCTCAAAGATCTCATAATGTTGCCCTGTTAACATTTATTACCAATACTACTTTATACATTTTCCTTTTTTGCACAATTGCCTTTCCCTGGCACTAATATTTTCCTTTAAAGTGAACTCAGCCAGCAGCAAGAAATTAGAATAAGAAAACAAAGTGACAAAGAGAAGATATAACACTTACGCAAGAACAACAGCTAATTAACCCCCAAGACTAGACAAAGAAGCTAAGGAACTGATTAAACCTGTCAAGATAAAATGATGAACAGACAGCAACAGAAAACTATAAACCAAACCAGTAATCAGGAAAACATGGCTGAATCCAATGAACAAACTAAAAACCAGGAAGGGGAACAGAAGTTCAGACAAGTAATTAAAGATCTCAGAACATATATCAGAGACAAACTTAATGAAGTAAAGGAAGAATTTAACAATATGAAGAAAACACTCAGAAAGTTAATTGCACACATATGCAAAAAGATAACAGATATGATGGGAAGGAACACCACAGTTCAAGAAATCAAAAATACACTCAGAGCAAATAGCAGCAGATTAGAAGAGGCAGAGGAGAGAATTAGTGATATGGAAGACAGTACATTGGAAATCAAACAGATAGTAGAATTGATCAATAAAAAGATAGAAAAAAATCCAGCTAGGAATTAGGGGTCTGAATGACCATGCAAAATGCACAAACATACATATTATAGGCATACCCAGAAGGAGAAGAGAAAAGAAAGGAGTCAGAAGGGCTGTTGCAGGAAATACTGGCTGAAAAACTTCCCAAATCTACGGAGAGACACAGATGTACATATCCAAAAAGCACAATGCAGCCCAAACATCATAAACCCCAGCAGGCCCACCCCAAGACATATACATGTCAAATTAACCAATACTCAATACAAAAAGAAAATTCTAAAAGCAGCAAGAGAAAAGAAAACCATCGCATACAAGGAAGGCTCCATAAGATTAAGTACTGATTTCTCATCTGAAGCCATAGAGGCAAGAAGGCAGTGGTATGATATAGTCAAGGGACTAAAAGAAAAAAATTTCCAACGGGGAATACTCTACCCAGCTAAACTAGCATTCAAAATTGATGGAAAGATCAAAATATTCACAGATAAACAGAAATTGAAAGAGTATGCCAACAAGAACCCTGCCCTTCAAGAAATACTAAAGGGAGTTCTGCAAGAAGAAAGGGAAAAACAGGACAGGCAGAGTTGGAAGAGAGTGTAAGAGCAACAAAAAAGACAAAAAGAGAAGAAAAAACAAAAAACAAACAAAATATGACAAACACAAGTTCAATCAAAATATGACTAACATAAAAAATTCCATGAAAGTAATAACACTGAATGTCAACGGATTAAACTCACCTATCAAAAGATTCAGACTGGGACATTGAATAAGGAAATATGACCCATCTATATGCTATCTACAAGAGACACATCTTAGACCCAGAGATTCAAGGAGGCTGGAAGGTAATGGTTGGAAAACAATCTTACATGCAAACAATAACCAAAAAAAGGCAGGCGTAGCTATATTAATATCAGACAAAATAGAATTTAAATGCGGAACAATTTGTGAGAGACAAAGAAGGATACTACATATTAGTGAAAGGGACAATCTCTCAAGAAGAACGAACAATCATAAATATTTATGCTCCAAACAAGGGCACCTCTAAATACGTGAAGCAAATGCTGCAAAAACTAAGTGAAAGAATAGACGCATCTACAACTTTAGTGGGAGATATTAATACACCACTATCATTACTAGACAGAATATCTCAAAAGAGATTCACTAAAGAAACAAAATATTTGAACAGTGTATTAGAGAAGCTGGATCTAATAGACATACAGATCATTACACCCAAACACAGCAGGATATACATATTTCTCAAGTGCACATGGATCATTCTCCAAGATAGACCATATGCTAGGCCACAAAGAATGGCTTAATGAATTCAGAAATATCGAAATCACACAAAATAATATCTCTGACCAGAGTGGAGTGAAGCTGGAAATTTGCAAGGGCCAGAGGCCCAGATGTCACACCAAGATATGGAAATTAAATAGCACACTCTTAGAAAAACAGTGGGTCAAAGAGGAAATCTCAAAAGATATCAATTACTACCTTGAAACAAATGATAATGATAACACAACATACCAAAACTTATGGGATGCAGCAAAAGCACTACTGAGAGGGAAATTTATAACCATAAATTCTTACATCAAAAAAGAAGAAAGAGCAAAACTTGAAGAACTAACTGCACATTTGGAGGAATTAGTAAAAAAAACAAGAAAGTAATCCCGCAAGAAGAAAAAAGAAAGAAAGAACAAAGATAAGAGCAGAAATAAATATAATCGAAAATAAGAAAGGACTTAAAAAGATAAACAAGACCAAAAGCTGGTTTTTTGAGAAGATCAATAAAATTGACATACCCTTAGTGAGACTAAAAAAGAAAAAAAGAGAGAAGATGCAAATAAACAAAATAAGAAATGAGAAAGGAGATATCACCACTGACCCCACAGAAATAAAGACTATCATAAGAGGATACTTTGAAAAACTATATTCCAACAAAAACGACAATTCAGAGGAACTGGACAAATCCCTAGAAACACATAAGCAACCTATATTGACGAAAGAAGAAACTGATGATCGCAACAAACCAATAACAAGTAAAGAGATAGAATCAGTCATTAAAATCCTCCCTATTAAGAAGAGGCCTGAGCCAGACGGCTTCACAGGTGAATTCTACAAAACATTCCAGAAAGAAGTAACACCAATCTTGCTGAAACTCTTCCAAAAAATCGAAACACAAGGAACATTGCCTAACTCATTCTTTGATGCCAACATTACCCTAGTACCAAAGCCAAACAAAAACACCACAAAAGGAAAATAACACACCAATTTCTCTAGTGAACCTAGACACAAAAATACTTAACAAAATACTTGCTAATCATATTCAACAACAAATAAAATGAATTATATACCACGACCAAGTGGAATTCAGTCCGGGTATGCAAGGATGGTTCAACATAAGAAAATGAATCAATGTAATACACCATATAAACAGATTGAAGGAAAAAAAATCACATGACTATATCTATAGATGCAGAAAAAGCATTTAACAAAATACAGCACCCTTTCTTGATAAAAACACTCCAAAAGATTGGAATACAAGGAAATTTTTTGAACATGATAAAGAGCATATATGAAAAAACCACAGCCAACATCATTTACAATGGAGAAATCCTACAATCCTTCCCTCTAAAGTCAGGAACAAGACAAGGATGCCCACTATCTCCCCTTCTATTTAAAATTGTTTTAGAAGTACTTGCTCGAGCACTGAGGCAAGAACCAGATAAAAAAGCATTCAAATTGGAAAGGAAGAAGTCAGAATTTCATTAGTTGCAGATGACATGATCCTATACATAGAAAACCCAGAGAGGTCTACAACAAAGCTTCTAGAACTCATAAATGAGTTTAGTAAAGTTGCAGGTTATAGCATCAATGTGCAAAAATCAGTAGCATTTCTATACACCAAAAATGAGCAAGATCAGGAGGAAATCAAGAAACAAATACCATTTACAATAGCAAATGAAAATCAAATATTTAGGAATAAATTTAACTAAAGATGTAAAAAACTTATACACTGAGAACTACACCAGACTGTTCAAGGAAATCAAAGAAGACCTAAATAAATGGAAGAATATTCCCTGTTCATGGATAGGAAGACTAAATATTATTAAGATGTCTATCCTACCAAAACTGATCTACACATTCAATGCAATCCCAAAAAAATCAACACAGCCTTCTTTAAGGAACTAGAAAAACTAACTATGAAATTTATTTGGAAAGGAAAGATGCCCCGAATACCCAAAGACATATTGAAAAAGAAAAATGAAATTGGGGGAATCACACTACCTGACTTCCAAACATACTTCAAAGTTACAGTAATGAAAACAGCATGGTATTAGCATAAGGAGAGACACACAGACCAATGGAATCGAATTGAAAGTTCTGATATAGAACCTCATTTATATAGCCATATAATATTCGATAAAGCCACCAAACACTCCCAACTGAGAGAGAATGGTCTATTCAACAAATGGTGCCTGGAGAATGAGATATCCATACGTAGAAGAATGAAAGAAGATTACCATCTCACACCTTATACAAAGATCAACTCAAGATGTATCAAAGACCTAAATATAAGAGCCAAGACCATAAAGACTTTGGAAAGCAGTGTAGGGAAACATCTAAAAGACCTTGTAATAGGAAGTGGCTTCATGAACATCACACCAAAAGCACGAGCAGCAAAAGAACAAATAGATAAATGGGACTTCCTCAAAACTAAAGTCTTCTGCCCCTTAAATGAGTTTGTCAAGAAAGGAAAAAGGGAGCCCACACAATGGGAGAGAATATTTGGCAACCATATATCTGATAAGAGACTTATAACTTGCATATATAAAGAACTCCTATATCTTGAATATAAAAAGATTAACAACCCATTTAAAAACTAGGAAAAAGATTTAAACAGACACTTCTCCAAAGAAGAAATACAAATGGCTAAAATACATATGAAAAAATGCTCCAAATCTTTAGCTATCAGGGAAATGCAAATCAAAACTACAATGAGATATCATCTTACTCACATAACATTGGCAGCTATGAAAAAAATAGAAGAATACAAATGCTGGAGAGGATGTGAAGAAAGGGGAACACTCATCCACTGCTGGTGGGAATGCAAAAGGATCCAACCATTCTGGAGGACAGTTTGGCGGTTTCTCAAAAAACTAACCATAGATTTGCCATATGACCCAGCAATTCCTCTGCTGGGTATATACCCAGCAGAATTGAAAACAAGGACACAAACGTATATATGCACACCAATGTTCATAGCAGCATTGTTCACTATCGCCAAAAGTTGGAATCAACCTAAATGCCCATCAACAGATGAGTGGATCAATAAAATGTGGTATATACATACAATGTAAATCTACTCGGCTTTAAGGACAAATACACTACAAACACACGTGATAACATGGATGAATCTTGAGAACCTTATGTTGAGTGAAGCAACCCAGGCATTGAAGGACAAATACTACATAACCTCAATGATATGAAATAAGTAAAACAAGCTGCCTCAGAGAGCTAGTGACTGGAAAATAGGCTTACAGGAAATCGGGGGGTAGAGAAAGGATGTAAGCTGACATCTACGTGGTTGAATTCGATGATAAGCTGGAGGTAAGTATGTGTACAAGGAAGGGATAAAATGGTGACATAAGGTTACATTTGGGTGGGGCACTTCATGCTTGAGGGGGGCTAGGGATTGGTTGATGGGTAATATTGCCCAAGAAATTGGGGGAATGGTAGGGCACCATAGGAACATAGGAGATTGTCAGGTGTTCGTTGAAAGTACAATGCTGAGAAAACCTTTCCAAATATAATTAGGAAAGCTGTCTGTTTAAGATACTCAAAAGGGATAATCTGATGTAAGACAGACTCCTAGGGAATATGTGAATGCTCATTTTGCCAGAGTGGGTTATACCATTGTGTAGAGACCCATATAATGAGAGTGAAGGTATACCCACATCCTGGGGAGGACTAATGCCATCAAATAGAGGAAAATGTATCTCTCAAGAGAAATGGAGGCTCCCAGGGCATTAGGACAGTTGAGTAAGTCAAGCCCTCAACACTGTTGCAAGTATCTCTGAACATGGCTCCTCAAGAAATGAAGATTGACTGACATTGTGGGCCCCAAGGGGAGGGGGAAATAGATATTGAATAGATGGAACCAATGTAACTGTGAGAGCAATAGAAGTTTTTCACAAGAGTACACAAGGATAGATATAAAACATGTAATATTACACCAAAAACATATAGGGGCCGACAGACTAATAATGTAAAGCATAGGATAACTAAAAATTTAGAAAATTGTATAACCTAAAGTATAAACCACAATGTAAACACAAATGTTACCTTGTTTGAAAGCTATTGTCTCAATATCTGTACATCAGTTTCAGTAAATACCATGTGAATAAGTTAAAAGATTATCTCTGTGGAAGGGAAAAGGTTTTATATTGGATATGTGGGAGTACTGTGTATTGTATATATCAATTACTGTGATGTATAGATCTTGTGAAGAGAAGCTCAATAATTAGGAAAAAAGAAAAGAAAAAGATAGGATGTAGAATTTTTCCAGTTCAATATGTATCCTATATCTAACCTTTAAACTCATTGCTATATTCCATTTTACTATTAAGGGAACCTGACATTATATTGGGCTTCACTGTTCAGGAACTTTTGGATCACAGAGTGGTTCAACAATGGCAGCAGAGGAATACTGGTATGGGGTGTTATTGACAGGGGACATGTGGTTGACAGGGAGTTATACAGGGCATGTGTCCAGGGTGCATGGAAATGTTTGGATACACTCACAGTGGAAACAATTCAAACAACAGCTGGGGTGGTACTGGGTTCCTGGATGGGGGGGGTGGTTCTGTCATGGTCCCTAGGGGAGCAGCGGCAGTCCCCCAGGTGCAACGGCAAGGACCAGGAAGGAATGAGGGTCCAACAGTGACCCCCTGATACTAATGACTATGCTTGTGAGCCTATACACCTGAAATAAGAACAAGGCCTAAAGCAGCACTCTGCCTAAGATTTCCCTACTGACATCCTCCATGTTACTCAAATGTGGCAAGTCTCAAAGCCAAACTCAGCATGTAAATGCAATGCCTTCCCCCCAGGGTGAATGAGACATGACACCCAGGGATGAGCCTCCCTGGCGCCGAGGGATCACTAACAAGTACCAGCTGATGACGAAACTAGAAAATGACCTTGAATTAAAGGTTCAACATGGACCAGCAGAATATCCTTGTCTACATATAATAACAGGAATTAAAAATGCTTTTTGACCTAAATTAAGGGGGAAATGGAAAGGATAAATGAGCTCATATGGCTATGAGTCTCTAAAAAAGAATCTGGAGGTTGTCAGAAGGATTGCCCTTATGCACACCTGAGCAGAGTCTCAGAGACAGATAAAGTAGATAGACAACCCCAGGTATTGGTTCTTCTGAGGGCTAAAGAGACCCACAGGTTTTATGGTCATGGCAGATGGAGTTCACTGCCATGTCAGTTGGCCCTTCTTTGGATTTGGTGTCTCTGCATGATGGAACTGGACTCAGATGTGATCTCTTATCACAAGCCTTCCCTGTTACTTTCCTGGAATTGTAGTTGATGCTGGGGTTTAAGATATATCTAGGGGATTTGAATCCCTGGACTGACAATATGATAGCCAGGCCCTGAGCCTCAACAGAATTCAGCTCCTACACTCTGGTTTACTGGACTTACCCCACTCAGCTAACATGGAGTTGAAGAATGTCAACCACCATACCACAGAGCCTAGAGTGCCTACAACTGAAAGCAGGAGGATTGCAGCCAGTTCCATGTGGAATCTAAACCCCCTCTTGACATAGATGTTGAATGGACACAAGCAAGCCAAGGTCCACAGGAAGGAGGAATACAGTAAGGATTAGAGTGTACTTAATGATATTCTATTCATGAACTATTGTGGTTAGTAATTGAGAAAATGTGGCATTGGTGTGGAAAAAGTGACCATGGTGGCTGCTGGATGCAAGAAATGGGAGGAAGAGATGAGATGTGCAGGCATTTTCGTTACTTGGAGTTGTCCTGGGTGCTGCTGTAGGGACAATTACCGGACACTGTAGATCCTCCCATGGCCCACTGGATGGAACTTGGGAGAGTATGGGCTTGATGTGGACCATTGATCATGAGATGCAGTGATGCCCAGAGATGTACTCACCAAATGCAATGGGTGTGTCATGATGATGGGGGGAGAGTGTTGCTGTGGGGGGAGTGGTGAGATGGGGGCGGTAGGGGTGAATGGGGACCTCACATTTTTTGAATGTAATATTTTTTTTAAAAAAATGAAAAAAATAAATAAAATAAAAATTTTTTAAACAGTTCTAAAAAAAAAGAAGAAAAGTTAACATTTGTTGTTTGCCTGCCTTTTTTTATTGTTGTTAGAGTAGAAGCACCATTCTTTCCAGCTTTCTACATTATTGGCTGAAATGGAACTCTGTTTGATATCTTCTTTAAAAACTAACATTTTAAAAAGAATCTTGAAGGAGAGAATATATGGGAGTCTCCCTTGGTCTCATACCTCCCTGAGGATAGTCCTAATTATCTATTTAATTGTAAGATATGCTACAATATTCTTTTGTTATTTTTAAATGTTGCTAAATCTCCTCTGACTTAAGGTATAGTACTTATGTTCTTATTTAGACTTCTTTTTTCTCCTTTCAATGACAGATGATAAACATCAACAGAGATTCTAGTATATTATATTCGATTTAGTTTTAATAATTTTTCATTTAAGGTAAGAATTTATTTAGCTTAAATTCTTTTCTTCAAATGGATAAAAATTTATAAGACAAGAAATACAATCGTTGGACCTCTAATAAAGAGTACGCTTTATTCTTGCTTTAAGTAAATTTTCAATCAAATATATTTGATTATACTTAAAGATGTAAACAGAAGAAATCAGGTTCCTCATCTGTAATTACAGACAATATAAATTTTACAAATTGTTACCAGCACTAAATGGATTCCTAAAGAGCATGTGCCTATAGTGTAGTGGGCTGTCAATAAAAAACAGCGGTTAGTATTAATTGATTTTAAGAATACATTGTCAAAAATGAGCCACAAGGTGGTGGCAGGAAGCTCTGATAATCAGCTCCTCCCACAGGGAAACTAATAATCAAGCAGGATCTATCCAGATCAACAGTTTGGGGGAATCCAAAGACTAGAAGAACAGAGTGCACAATACAGGGAAGAAAAGAAAGAGGAAATTGGCCATCTGAGTTGAAGATTCCTGAGTAGATTCCTCCATGCTGCAGAGGAAGTTACCCAAACCTCACTGGTGAGGCAGGCCACCTCAGTACTCATGCCAACTTGGAAGTAGGACTGGCAGCTGTATTTGGACTGGCACCAAATACAGCTGTTGATTGTCAAATTCAGCTACCTGGATTCCAATCTTGACCACAGCTGATGTTTAAACTTGCCCAGGTCACCAAGAAGACAGGAGCATTTTTGCTATTTCCATCTCTGACAGGAATGAAAGCAGGGGTGACTGAAAAACACCAGTACCCTGGGGCAGTAGGGATCAGATCCAGCATGCCCAATTTGGAAAGCCACTGCTCAGGCTCTCACATCCAGAAGAAGTGGAAATTGGGCTCAGTTTGAGCACTTTCTTGGGGCAAAGTAGGCAGATTCACACTGGGCCCCAATGCCCCCTGGAATGAGGGGAGGCATGCACTCTCTCATGTGCAGTGCAGGCAGAGTCACTTGACCCACCTTGAAAGGCTATTGCACACTAAGCTCCAATGTGCCCATGGACAGAGGAAACACAAACTCTTTAGTGGGCAGATTCACCCCATGAATCCTGAAGGATTGTTTCATACAGTGCACCCTTAATCAGAAAGGAAGAATGCACTCTGTTGTGGACAAGGAAAGCATATTAACCCTGCACACCTTTAAGGGCTGCTGTACACTGGACTCCAGGGTGCTCATGGACAAAGAAGTGCACACTTTCTTGGGCAGTGGGAGCATAGTCACCCTGGCCACTTAGTTTTTTTTTTAATTCATTTTTTTTAAATATTACATTAAAAAAATATGAGGTCCCATTCAACCCCACCTCCCCCACCCCCCACTCCCCCCATAGCAACACTCTCTCCCATCATCATGACACATCCATTGCATCTGTTAAGTACATCTCTGGGCATCGCTGCACCTCATGGTCAATGGTCCACATCATAGCCCATACTCTCCCATGTTCCATCCAGTGGGCCCTAGGGGGATCTACAATGTCCCGTAATTGTCCATGAAGCACCACCCAGGACAACTCCAAGTCCCGAAAACACCTCCACATCCCATCTCCTCCTCCGATTCCCCGCACCAAGCAGCCACCATGGCCACTTTCCCCACACCAATGCCACATTTTCTCTGTGGACCTTGGATTGGTTGTGTCCATTGCACATCTATGTCAAAAGGGGGCTTAGATTCCACATGGATACTGGAATGCAATCCTCCTGCTTTCAGTTGTAGGCACTCTAGGCTATGTGTTATGGTGGTTGACATTCTTCAACTCCATGTTAGCTGAGTGGGGTAAGTCCAATTAATCAGAGTGTAGGAGTTGAAGTCTGTTGAGGCTCTGGGCCTGGCTATCATATTGTCAGTCCAGAGATTCAAATCCCCTAGATATATATTAAACCCCAACACCAACTACAATTCCAGTAAAGTAGCATGAAAGTCTTGTGAAAAGAGATCCCATCTGAGTCCAGTTCCATCACGCAGAAACACCAGCTCCAAAGAAGGGCCAACTTACATGGCAGTGAACCCCATTTGTCATGACCATAGAACCCGTGGGTCTCTTTAGACCTCAAAAGAACCAATACCTGGGGTTGTATCTACTTTATCTGTCTCTGAGACTCTGCTCAGGTGTACATAGGGGCAATCCTTCTCACAACCTCCAGACTCTTTTTTAGAGACTCATAGTCATCCCTGGCCACTTTGAAGGGCTATTGCACACTCTACAACCCTGCAGAGACAAAAAGTGTGCACTTTCTCATGGGTGGAGCAGGCGTATTTTCCTCATCCATCTTAAAAGGGTCCCCTGCACACTGGGCTTCAATGCCTCATGGAAGGAGAGGAAGCATGCAATATCTATGAGGGCAGGGCAAGTAGACTCACCTTACACACCTTGAAGTGCTGCTGCACTCATCCCCACGATGCCCCAGGAATAAGAGGAAATAAGAACCATCTGATCACTCTTTTCAAGACAGTACAGGCAGACACGTCACCTAACAGGGGTTAGCAGGAGCCGAACCTAGGGGTGGCACTTGATCAGAGAACTCAGAACTCTGGGGCTGGGATCTGTGCAACAGTTTCCTATCTGGTAGGTTGGAAGCCTCTGCTTCAAACACAGTCCCACCAGGAGCTAAGTCAACTGAGAATTAAAGGCACAGAATAACGTTAAGGCAGCAAGGAACAACTGGAGAAAGAGTGCTATCTGCAGGGTATATTAAGAAAGTCTAGATTGGGGGGAGGGGGAATGAAAGAGAAGATTGGAGGCCTTTAGGTTCTCTTCTACAGGGCACATTGGAATTAACCTACACTCCCTTCATAGATCCCCTGAGCCTGTTCTGACTGAGAAACCAGAGCTAGGAAAATTGTCTCCACGGGGACACTTCTACCAAAGTTAGCCCTCCAGGAAATAGTGAGAGAAGAAAAAAGACTATTAAAAATAGACAGAGGCAAGGATAACAAGCAAGATGGCAGAGTAGAAAGGAACTCCTAGTGTCAGCTTCTGCTACTGGGCAGTTAGTAACCACCCAGAGCTATATGGAACTAGCTGAAACATCTGTTTGGGGACTCCAGGAGACCAAAAAAGCATCCTGTAACATCCTTGAAGGAATGGTAGGAGAATACTCATTTGCAGAAAATCTTCATAAGTAGAGTGCTCCACACCACGGAGGCTGATGCCCATGCTACACTGGAGGCACAAGCTACCTAAGGAGCTGTTCTGCAGATGGAATTGAAAGTTCCACTTCCCCAAAATGAGGAAGGAAGAGACAGCTGAGCTCCAACTTCAGTTATTGATGCGCAAATTCAACAGGCTAAAGATTAATCCTGAGAACAGCTAAAATCTGAACATGTCCAACCCAGAAAGAGGCCAGAAGCCACCATCTTAACTCTGTGCCTGGCACTAGGGAAAGTGGGGTGGACTAGAAAAATCACAGTGCTGGTGGGGACTGGCTTCTTTCCATCCAGATTAGATTGCAGCTCTAGTCTAAACCCCAACCCCACCTCTAGCAGGGAGAAGATAGAAAGACCTGCACCAGGCTCTCTGGGAAATTACCAGCCAAGCTCTGGAGGCCAGTGATTATCCTACTTTGGCAGCACAAGCTGCCCCAGGAGCTATTCTGGGTCTGGGGTGGGAAGCTCCATTTCCCAAAAACAGGGGTGGAGGACACAGTTGGCCAGTGATTTTGGCTATGGATTAGTAGACTTGGATGGCTAAGGTATAACCCTAGGAACAGGGTCCTAGGAATCTGTACAAGTGGGAAAGAGGCCAGTGGCCAGCAGCATGAGGTAATGCCCAGCTGATTGAAAATCACAGTGATGGTAGGAACCAGATTCTTCACCCAGGTAGGGCTGGAGCCCTAGGCTATGCTTAAACCCCATCTTTGGCTAGGAGGAGGCCGCTGGGCCCTGCACCAGCCTATCTAGGTAACTGCTGGTACCTTTGGCTGGCACAAACTGAATAGGCAGAAGTCTACCATGGCAACAGTGGTCATCTTGGACCCACACTGCATAGATTGCTGCCCACACATGCAGCTCCATCCCTGCCACAGACATGGGAGAAAGGGGCATGAAGCCTCATCAGTCTCTCTGGGCAACTACAGTCTAGGCCTGCATGACTTGGACTATTCCACACAGCTGTAACTCTGTCCCTACCCCTGGAAAAGGAGAAAGTAGAGAAGCCTCATTGGTCCCTGGGGCAATGAGGGCAACTTGAGACTCAACAGCTTGAGACTTAACACCAACTGCATATTTTGCTTCTACTGCACAAATGGCAAGGGAGAAAGGACTGGAAGCCCTAAACTAAGAGAAAACTGCAACCAGAATAAATACTCTAATAAGCCAGATCCCAAGACACCAACAAAAAATTACAAAACACACCAAGAAACAAGAAGATATGACCAGTTAAAGGAATGAGATAAGCCTCCCAATGATATAAAGGAGTTAAAAAAACTAATCATAGATGCTCAAACAGATCTCATTAATAAATTCAATGAGATGGCTAAAGAGATTAAGAATATTAAGAAGACATTGGATTAGCACAAAGAAAAAATTTTAAAGTATACTTATAAAAATAGATCTTATGGGAATGAAAGTTTCAATAAATAAAATTTTTCAAAAATTTGGAACCATATAATATCAGACTTGAGGAGGCAGAAGAAAGAATTGTTGAACTTGAAGAAATGGCCTCTGAAAGTGAACATACAAAAGAAAAGATGAGGAAAAGAAGGGAATAAATTCAACAATGTCTCAGGGAACTAAAAGACAGCAAAAGACCTGCAAACATGTGTCATGGTTGTCTCAGAGTAAGAGGGGAAGAGAAGGTGGGCAGGAGGAGTCTTTGAAGAGGTAGTGGTGGAAAAGTTCCCAACTCTATTGGGGGATGTTAATGTCCATGTCCAGGAAGCACAATATGCTCCCATCCAAAAAGGTTTGAATGGACCAAATCTGAGACACATATTAGTCAGAATGTCAAATGCCAAAGACAAGGAGAGAATTCTGATAACAGGAAGAGAAAAGCAATGCATAGAATATAAGGGATACCCAGTGGGATTGAGTGCTGATTTCTCACCAGTTACCATGGAGGCTGGGGGACAGTGGTATGATACATCTAAGCTACTACAAGAGAGGAACTTTGAGCTAGGAGTCTCATGTCTGGTGGGATTGTCTTTCAAAAATGAGGGCAAGATTAAAATATTCACAGATAAACAGAAACTGAGAGAATGTCTAACCAAGAGACCAGATTTTCAGGAAATAGTAAAGGGTGTGCTAGAGCCTGAAAAGAAAAGACAGGAGAGAAAGGCTTAGAAGAAAGTCTAGAAATGAATATTATATCAATTAAAGTACCTAAAAGATTAAAAAGAGTGCTGAAAATAAAATATGACAGATAAAACTCAAACAGTCAGTAATAAACTTAACCAATAATGTAAACCACTTATATTCAGAAAACTGCAACTCGATGTTAAAATAAATTTTAAAAAGCCTTGAATAACAGGAAGAATAGCCCATGCTCATGGATTGGAAGATTAAATATCATTAAGATGTCAATTCTACTCAAGTTGATATACAGATTCAATGCATTCCCAATAAAATTTTCATCAGCATTTTTTATTGAAAACATGATTATCAAATTTATTTTGAAGGGTAAAGGGTCCTGAATAGCCAGAAACATCATAGAAAGGAAAAGCTAATCCTCAACTCTAAACTTTAAATCATATTACTTTACTATAATCATAGAAGTGGTTTGGTACTGGCATGGAGATGTTTGCATACACCAGTGGAACTGATTTGATGATTCAGAGGTAGATTCTCAAATGTATGGTCAAGTGATTTTTGACTAGCCAGTCAAACCAACACATCTTGGGCAGAACAATCCATTTAACAGGGGAAATGAACATCCATAGCCAGGGGAGGGGGGGAGAACCCCTATCATTTGCCTTATCTGGGAATTATCTCAAAGTGGACCAAAAACCTAAAAATGAAAGCAGGAACCATGGAGTTTCTAGAGGAAATTGTGGAAAAGTATCTTCAGGATCTTTTGGTAGGTGGTGTATTCTAAAGGGAGATAAGAGGAGGACTGTGATGGATTACTGATGTTTAATGTATGTAGAAGTTTTAATAAGCTTTACTGTTAAAGTATGGAAATGTATAGAGTGGATGGTAACAAATAGTAACAGTAATAGTCTAGGAATATAAATGCCAGCTGACAGAATGCTAGAGAATAACCTAGGAAATAAACAGCACAGTACACCAAGAGGTGGATGAGACTTGTGGTTGATGGTACAGATGCAAGAGTGTCATTTGTAAGATAGAGCAAATGTACATCATTACTGCAGGATGATGAGAATGTGGAGAAGCATGGGAAAAACACAACTGGAGTGACCTATGGACTGTGGTTAACAGTAATAATATAATATTCTTGCCTCTATGCCAAAGATGTACTGTGCTGATAATGGGGCAGTATGGAAAATGTATGCCAAATGTACACTATAGGCGCGGTAGTGATCAGATAATATTATCTTATCTGTAACAAATGTTCCACCACAGTGTGGTGTGTTGATGGGTGGGTGTTGTTTGGGAATTCTGCACATGTGCATGATTGTTTTATAAGCTTACATCTTCTGTCATAATATATACATATAATGGAGTAGACTGGGGGAAAATATACCAAATGTAAGGTAAGGACTATAATTAGTAATAAGATTTTGACAATAACCTTTCATAATTTGTAACAAACATTTCATGACAATGGAATGTGTTGGTGGAGTACTGATGCATGGGACCCCTGTATGATGTTAGGTGTATTTGGTTTGAAAGTTCAAAAGTTTTACTATACACTTATTGTTTATATATGTTCATATGTACATGATAAAAATAATAAAAATAGGGTGGGTTGGGGGAAAATACTTTGGCTAGTAGTAATATTTTGACAATGCTCTTTAATCATTAGTAAAAATGTTTAACAACAATGCAAGGTATTGGTGGCAGGGAGAGTTATGAGAGTCCTGAATGATGTTACATATGTTTTTTTTATAAGTTCACAACTATTACTATACACTTATTGTTTACATATGTTTTGTATGAGTGATATACTTCAATAAATTTAAATATATGGGGGAAGAAGGTAAGTATTTGTAAAAGGAAGGGATAAAATGGGGGTCTAGGGATATCTTTGGGTGGGGTTTTGCAGGCTTGAGGGGGATAGGGATGGGAGGATAGGTCACATGGCCTAACGAATTGGGGGAGTGTGGGGGAAACAGTTGAACATAGAAGATTGTCAGGTATGTGTTTGAAACAATAAAGCTGAGAAAACTCTTTAGAAAATATAATGAGGAAGGTTACCTGTTTAAGAAGCTTAAGGGGGGCATCTGACACAGGGCAGGATTCCAGGGCATGTGTGAGTGTTCATTTTGTCATAGTAGGTAAAATCATTGGATGGAGACCCATATAATAAGTGTGATGGTATACCCACATCCTAGGGAGGACTGATGTTCTCAAACAGAGGGAATTGTGTCTCTTGAGATAATTGGTGTCTCCCAATGGGCTAGGGCAGTCAAGTATGTCAAGCCCTCAATATTGTTGCAAGTATCTCTGAATATGGTCCTTCAAGTAATGAAGATTGATTGTCACTATGGGCACTGTGGGGAGGAGGAAAGAGGTATCAAATAGATGGAATCAGTGTAACTGTGAGGCAATGGAAGTGTTGCACAAGATCATGCAATGATTGATATAGAACATGTTAAATTACACCAAAAATATATAAAAGTCTATAGGCTAAAATGTAATATATACTGTAAAATATAAGATAACTAAAAATTTAGAAAATTGTATAGTCTAAACTATAAAACATAATGTAAATCCAAATGGAACCCTGTCTGAAATCTAGGTTTCAATATCTGTACATCAGCTGCAGCAAATATAATATGAACACGTAAAAAGATCATTGAATGGGAAGAGACAAAGTGTTTGATGTTGGATATGTGACAGTACCATATATTATAAATGTGAATTACCATGATCTAAAACTTTTGTGAAGACAGACCATAATTAGAAGAAAAAAAAAGAAAGGATGTAGACACTGAGGAAGAAATGAAAGAAATTGCCTTGCCACTGTACATACAGGGCAACATCTATTGCAGTGATGAAAGGCAAAATGTTAAAAACAAAGCTTTTTCATTTTTTGATACCCCAATTTACTTTTACTTTATTTAATTTTTCTAAATAAGTATGTATTCTATATCTAACCTTTAAACCTATCACTATACAACATTTTATTCTTAATGGAACCTGACAGTATATTAGGCTTCATTTTTGAAGACGTTTTGAACCACAGAGAGGGGAGGAACACAGGTGTGCAGTGTTATTGATGGGGGGCACATCTTTGGGAGGGAGTTCTCCAGGGTATGTATACAGGGTACATTAAAATGTTTGTATATTTTCATGATGGTTTCAGTTAAAAACAACAATTGAGGGAGTGTTGAGTTCCTAGCCAGGAGAGCTCTTCCACATTCCCCAATGGAACAGCAACAATCCCCCAAGTACAATCACAAAAACCAATAAAGAAGGACGGTCCAACAATGAGCCCTTGATACTGATGACTATGCTGATAAGTCTGTGCGCCTGAAATAAGAACTAGGCCTAGAGCTGCAGGGCACCTAAGAGTTACCCCCTGAGAGCCTCCATGTTGCTTAAATGTGGCCACTCTCTAAGCCAAAGTCAGCATAAATGCATTACCACCCCCCCAGTGTGGGATGTGACTCCTGGGGATAAGCCTCCTTGGCACTAAGGGATTATTACCAAGCACCCAGCTGATGATGTAACTAAAAAAAAAGTCCTTGAATAAAATGGTCAACTCATACCAGCAGAATATCTCAACCTACATGTAATATCACATGTTAAAAACTGCTTTTTGACCTTGCATAAAAGGGGAAAATGAAAAGGACAAATGTGTTTATATGGCTATGAATCTCCAGAAAAGAGTCAGGAGGTCATCAGAGGGGTGGTGCTTATGCATGCCTCAGCAGGGTCTCAGAGACAGCCAAAGTAGGTATAACCCCAGGTTCTCCTGAGGGCCACAGAGACCCACATGTTCTATGATCATGGCAGATAGCTCTGGAGTTCAGGGCAATGTCAGTTGGGCCTACTTTGGATTTTGTGTTCCTGAGTATGATTGATGGAGTTGGACTCAGATACGACTTTTCTACACATGCCTCTTCTGTCACTTTTAATGCACCTGTGCTTAGCACTGGGGTTGGTGTGTACTCAGGAGACCTGAATCTCTGGACTGTTTATGTGACAGCCAGGCCATGAGCCTCAGAAGACTTGCAACTCCTACCTTCTGGTTTATTGGACTTACCCTGGCCAGATAATAGGGATGTGAAGAAGGTCAACCACCACACCAAGGATCCAAGAGTGCCTACAACTGCAAGCAGGAGAATTGCATTCATCATCCATGTGGAATCTAAGCCCCCTCTCAATATAGAGATGGAGTGGATGTAACCATCCCAGGGACCACAGGATGGGGGAATAGAGTATGGATTAGAGTGGACTTAGTGATTTTCTTCTGTAGAACTATTGTGATTAGTAATTGAAGAAATTGTACCATTAATGTGGAGAAAGTGGCCATGGTAGCTGCTGAGGGTAGGGAGAGGGAAGAAGAGATATGATATCGGGGCATTTTGAGGACTTGGAGTTGTCCTTGGGTGGTATTGCAGGGACAGATGCTGGACATTGTTTGTTCTACCATCGCCCACTGGGTGGGCTGGGGGAGAGTGTAAATGACAATGTAAATCATTATACATGTGGTGCAGCAGTGCTCCAAAATGTATTCACCAAATTCAATGAATTTGCCAAGATAATGAAAGAGGTTTTTGTTGTGGGAGAATTGGGGTGATGGAGGTGGGGAGGTATATGGGGACCTGTTATATTTTTTGAATGTAACAATTAAAAAAATAAAGATAGAGAAAAAATATATGGGGGAGAGTGCAGTATTCAAGTTCAAGGAATTTACTCTTGAGACAAAGTTGATAGTCTATATTCCAATATTTTTCATATGTCCTAAAAATATCCTTTTGAGCTTTTTCTCCTCTTTTGTTAGATACCATCCACCATCATGTACTGAATTTAATTGTCACTGTTTCTTCAGTCCTTTCTTTCCCCAATTCTGGAAACAAACAAACGACATAAATTTTCCCATCTAGATCCCTCTGGAGCATTCCATTCAGTGGGGTTAATCACACTCAATGTCGTGTTTTCTTAATCAACCTTCTTTATCAGAACTTTCCCATCACCCAAACAGAAACCAAACACCAATTAAGCATCAAGCCTTCACTTCCCCTGCCTCAGCTCCTGGTAAACTCTAATCTACTTTTCTTCACTATGGTTTGCCTATTCTAGCTATTTCATATAAATTCGATCACACAATATTTGCCCTCTTGAGTCTGGCTTATTTAACTCAACATGATGTCTTTAAGTTTCACCCTCGCAGTAACATGTGCTAGCACTTCACTTCTTATGGCTGAGTAATAGTCCATCATATGCACAGTCTACCTTTTATTTATCCATTTAATTGTTCAGGGACACTTAGGTTGCTTCCACCTTCTGGCTATTGTGAGCTTTCATGTACAAATATCTGTTTGTGCCCCTACTTTCAACTCTTTTTGGGTAGATACCTAGGAGTGGAATTGCTGGGTCTCAGGGTACCTCTCTGTTCAACTTTTTGAGGAACAACCAAATTGCTTCCCACAGTGGCTGCCCCATTCCACATTCCCATCAGCAATGCATCAATAACACTTTGAATGAGGAACCTAAGAATGAAATCAGAGCTGGAAGACTATTGATTCCAAACACTGTATTGACCATCGAGCACACCTGTCTTCACACAGAATAAAATGCAACCTCCTCCATGAGGGCCTCCCCTACTTCTTCCTCTCCCTCCAGCTTCTAAGCAGTTCTCTGCCCTGTGTTGGGTCCCAGGATATGGCACTGGCTATTCCCCTACCCTGGAATGAGAGAACACCTGAAATGTTCCTCCCCAAAACATCTTATAATCCAATCTGGGTGCTGGGTCTACTTTCTTCATTCCCACACACCCTCTGGCCACTCATCTGGCCTATCCTTGCCTGCCTGTGGGGGAGGAGGTAATCAGGTCTAGACTGGGAAGGTTTCTATATGTCTGGTGAGTGGGCCTCAAGATCCCTTCCCACCGTCTCATTTGGTCTGTGCTTCTGCAGAAATTTGGGAGAAAATGATCGGAAAGAGTGTGAGAGCACTGGATAGGCAGAGAACACGTAAGTGGCCAAGCAGCAATTGAGGCCTGGGCTGACTGGGTCAAAGACAAAGGCAAAGGCAGGGTATTCTGGGAAGCAGTTCCTATAGTGGCCTCCCCCACAGACTGGGCTAGAGTCCAGTCCTAAGATGGGAATTTCCCTCATTCAGGCACACATGTTATCCACAGGGTACTGCCAGAGCTTCTTGGGGTTCCTGAGGTGCACCCAGGAGCCAGGAGCACAGGTGGCCTGCTCTACCACTAGAGCTGAGCCCTGAATGTCTCTGTGTACTTACTGCATCAGTTTGCTTGAGTCACATGCTCTCTGGGTTTACCCCTCCTTTGGGAAGGCAAAAAGATGGATTAGCTGATTAGTATTAATTTTTAAACTTCTTCTTAGCTCTGACATCACCTGATATGGAATTATCAAGTTAAGAGGGGAGAAAGAACTAGGCATTCTGGAAAGGTGGATAACACCAGGCCTTTGTTGTTTAAATGTAATTGCCATGTATCTATTGAAGGTGTATGTGTACATACTTTCTGTTGAATAAAGGATGTGACTCTCTCCTCTGGGAATTTATCATCTAGCAGAGATTTTCTTTTAAAGAAAGAATCTCAGCCTTCCCGCTTGGTGTTCATACAAAATACATACCAGTGAATGTTAGAAACAGACAATGTCAGCAACTGCCATGGTGGAGACCCCACAGGAGTCAGAAATGTTCAACCAGAACTGGAATTGTCATCCAATTGAAGCAGCTGGAGGACTTTGAGGAGGACAAGGGTGAGAAGACAGTGATATATGGTCATAGTTCCAACTTTGGTTCTGCTTTTAGTCTTCAACTGCTTTTTGACAAACCTACCAACTCCATGTTCATGGGACAAATCAGGCTATTCAACAAATGGTGCTGGAAGAACTGGATATCTATAACCAAGGGAATGGGAGAGGACCCCTATCTCACTCTCTATACAGGATCAACTCAAGGTGGATCAAAGACCAGAATACGAAAGCCAGGACCGTGGAGCTACTGGAAGAGAATGTAGCAGAAATATTGAGGACCTTGTGGTGGGTTGGTGGTTTCTTGGGCTTTACACCCAAAGCACACGCTAACAAAGAAAAAATAGGTAAATGGACCTCCTCAAAATTAAACACTATTGTACCTAACAGGACTTTGCAAAAGAGTGAAAAGGCAGGTGACTCAATGGGAGAAAATACTTGGAAATAACGTAATCAATGAGGATTTGATATCCATGGTATATGGGGAGAAGTTACAACTCAACCATAAAAAGACAAATGACCCAATTAAAAATGGGCAAGGAGTTCCAACAAGATGGCTTCAGTTTAAGTGGGCACTCACAAGCTCTCTCACAAAAAATGCTGAGAAGGAGCAAGAGCCTGTCTTAGTGAGCTCTTTTGGGAACCCACAGAGCAGGCAGTTTTAGGACATCATTTTGGATGGAAGTGGACAAAGAGACAAAAAACCCAAGGGAAAACAATGAGTTTCCCACCCCAGTGGCTGGAAACAGTGAGTGGCTAAGCAAAAGCCACTGTGGATGCCCCATAACTTCCACCCACCACCCAGTGGGAGGGGACATTCTCTGGGAGTAGGGGGGTTCTGGTGAAGAGTGGAGAGGGATTTCCTTTCTGTGGATTTGGCTACCTGGCTGCCCTTTGAAGTTTAAGGAACATACCAGCTGGCAAGAGGCGGCCCCAGGAAGAGGGGAGAGGTGAATCTCTCCTAGGTACTGCTTAGGCAGCCTGATTATACCCAGGGAGAGAGGAACTTGGGCTGGGAGAGGGTGGAGCCAGGCAGTTGACTGGTCTGGTGCTGAAAACTATCAAAATTCCAACTCTCCCCTATGGGAGGTGGCAGTAGGAAGCACTTAATAAACTTCCAAGAGCCAATTTAGGGTTCCCTGGGAGGAGGGGAAATCTGGAAGAGGGTTGAAAGTTATTTCTTTGTGTTGAATTCGGATACCAGGGCCCCATTTGAATTTCAGAAGGGAATTCAACCTGACCAGGAGAGTTGAAGGGGGATCCAATCACACAGGCTATTGAATCCTGCTGTCCTGGAAGAGAAAGCAATAGGAATAGAAAGAGGGCAGGGACAGACAAGCTCCTAATCAGCAGGAATCAACCCAACTGCAGAGTCAAACCTGCCCTAGCGAAAGTGACTGGATATCTCTCTAGCTAACGGTCCAGATGAGAAAGTTTAGCTCAGTAGAGGAGTCTCTGCTTTGAATATACAAGGTCCCTGATTCAATTCCCAGCTCTCCTGAGACTAGTGATCCACAGGGTTATCAAACACCCAGCTGATACTTTGGGACATGGAACACATAACATGGTATTTGTATTAGCTTCTCTAGCATCTCTTACTTTCCTTTAAAAAGTTTTCTTTTTTAAAATTTAACTTAGTTTACTTGTTAAAACCTGATTCAAAACCTGCAGAGGGCAGGCTGCCCTTGATCTTCCTATCTTCTGCTTTCTGTTTTTGTTCTTACATTCCACTTCTCTTTGGCTAGCCTTTAATTTTTCTTGTTTTTATTTCTATCTCCTTTATTCTCTGTTTGCTTTCTTTTCTTAACATTTTTTCCTGTCATCTTTACTCTTTCACTCTCTTCTTATCATTTTGGCCTTTTAATTCACTCTAGATATTTTTCTCTATTCAGGTTTTCATTTCCTTGTATGTACCCCACTTTTTTATTCATATTCCTCTCCACTTCTTAACTGAATTAATTATTCATATTCCTTGGTCTTAAACGGTTATTCTTCTATCTTTTGCTATTATTATTACTATTATCCTTTTTCCCTTCTTACCTCTTTCCCTTTCTCTGGCCCTAATCTTTTTCTTTCAAGGGAACATAGTCAAAGGCAAGGAAATATAATAAGAGGAACAAAGTGTCAAAGAGAAAACTTACCACACATACAAAAACAACTAAATAAAACCCTAGAGTAGAGAGAGAAACTAATCAACTAAGTAAGCCCAACAAGATAAAGAGGTGCCTAAATACCAACAAAAAATTATAAACCATACTAAGAAACAGGAAGACATGGCCCAATCCAATGAACAAACTAAAAACCAGGAGGATATGCAGAATATGGAACAACTAATCAGAGCTGTCCAAACAAATATCATGAACCAACTTAATGAAGTGAATGAAGAGATTAAGCATATTAAGAACACACTGAGAGAACATACTGAAGAAATTGTAAACACACATAAAAAGATAATGAATATAGGAAATGGATTTCTCTCAACTAATAGAGCATCCACCTACCACACGGGAGGCCCAGGGTTCAAACCCAGGGCCTCCTGACCCATGTGGTGAGCTGGCCCACATGCAGGGCTGATGCACGCAAGGAATGCTGTGCCACGGAGGGGTGTCCCTTGCTTTGGGAAACCCCATGTACAAGGACTGAGCCCCATAAAGGAGAGTTGTTGCCCCCATGCAAAAAAAAAGGACAGCCTGCCCAGGAGTGGCACTGCACACATAGAGAGCTGACACAGCAAGATGACACAACAAAAAGAGACACAGATTCCTCATGCTGCTGACAAGAATCCAAGCAGACACAGAAGAACACACACATTGAATGGACACAGAGAGCCGACAATGGGGGAGGGGAGAGAAAAAAAGACAATGAATATAATGGTGATGAATGGCACAGTACGAGAAATAAAAAATACAATGGAAATACATAACAACAGGTTTGAATATGCAGAGGAAAGAATCTCTGATGTGGAAGACAGTACACCTGAAATCAAACAGTAGAACAGATAGATAAAAAGAAAAAATTCAGCAGAGACGGAGGGATCTGAACAACAACATAATATGCACAGTCATATCCAGTTCAGGATCATGTCTTGTATTTTCTTGTCCTTGTCTCTTTAGTTGCTTTCTTTTTGAAATTGTGGAAACACGTATACAACAAACTTTAATTTCTCGGCCATTCCCGAGCACATAATTCAATGAGTTTAATCACATTCACAATGTTGTGCTACCCTCACCACTATTTATTACCAAAATGTTCCCATCTCCCCAAACAGAAACCTCACTCACATTATTCATTAACTAATTTCCCTCTCAGAATCCCTCTGTAACCTTTACTCGACTTTCTGTTTTTATGAACCTATGCATTGTAGCTATCATATAAGTAGGGTAATACAATGTCTGTCTCCTTGTGTCTGATGTATTTCACTCAACCTGATGTCTTTGGGGTTCATCCATGTTGTCACATGTATCAGGACTTTATTCATTTTTACGGCTGAATAAATTCCATTGCATATGTACATACACATTTTGTTTATCAATTCATCTGCTGATGCACATTTGGGTTTTATCTACCTTTTGGCTATTGTGACTAATGCTACTATGTACATTGGTGTAAAAATATTTGATGAAATTCCTGCTTTCAATTCTTTGAAGTCATACCTATAAAGGGGATTGCTGGGTTACATGGTATTTCTATGTTTAACTTTTTGAGGAGCCACCAAACTGTTTTCCACAGTAGCTGCAACATTTTGCATTCCCACCAACAGTGCATATGAATTCCTATTTCTCTGCATCCTCACAAGCACTTATTTTTTTATATATATAAATTGTAGCCATTCAAGTGGGAGTGACATGGTATCTCATTGTGGATTTGATTTTCATTTCTCTAGTGGCTAAAGATGTTGAATAACTTTTCATATACTTCTTTGCCATTTGTTTATCTTCTTTGGAATAATGACTATTCAGACATTCGCACATTTCTTTAGTTGGATTACCTTTTTGTTGTTCAGTTGTGGGATTTCTTCATGTGTTCTGTATATGGAGCCCTTATCAGATATATGATTTCCAAATATTGTCTTCATTTTTTTTTATTTCCAGATAGTGTTGTTTCATGAAAAAAGTCTTTAATTATGATGAAGTTTTATATATATTTGCTCATGATTTTGGTGTGAGATCTAGGATTACATTGCCTAGTAAAGGGTCCTCAGGGTGTTTCCCTGTTTTCTCCTAAGAGTTTTATGGTTTTGGCATTTGTGTTTGGGTCATTCATCCCTTTTGGGTTGGTTTTGGGCTATGGTGTGGGGTGGGAGCTCACTTTCATCTTTGTCATTGGATGTTCAGTTTTCCCAGCACCATTGTCAGAGTATTTTTCCCCCCATTGAGTGGATGTGACTTCCTTGTCAGGACTCAGTATGCCATGGGTGTGGGGCTTTTGTTTCTGAAATCTCAGTTTTGTTCTATTGGTCTATGTGTCTGTCCTTGTGCCTGTACAGTGTTGTTTTGATTACTGTAACTTTGTAGTATGTTTGGAAGTTGGGAGGTGTGAGTCCCCCCAACTTCATTCATCTTTTTCAAAATGGTGTTGGCTATTAAGGGTTCTTTGCCTTTCTGTATAAATTTTGTTTGTATGTTCTCCTTTTTTAGAGAAATTGTAGATTTAGAGAAAAATCATGCTTAAAATACAGCATTCCCATATTCCTTTTCGAATTTCTTTTGTAGAGCCAATCTAGTGATGATTTTTCCAAGTTTCTGATTTTCTTGAAATGTCTCAATCTGCCCCTCATTTTTGAAAGGGTGTTTTGCTGGATGTAGAATTATTGGTTGGCTTTTTTTTTATTTGGCACTTTGAATGTGTCATCCCATTGCCTTCCTGCTCTCGTGGTTTCTGGTGAGGGTTTGGCATTTATCTATGTGATTCCCACTTACATGATTCCTTGTTCTGTCTTTCACCTTTCAGGTTTCTTTATCTTTGGCATTGACAAGTTTGATTATTGTGTGTTGTGGTTGATATCTGTTTAGGTTTCTCCTGTTTGGATTTTGGTGGGCATCTCAGATGTGTATTGGGTTTGGGAATTTTTTGACCATTGTTTATTTTTTCCTTCCTTCCTTCCTTCCTTCCTTCCTTCCTTCCTTCCTTCCTTCCTTCCTTCCTTCCTTCCTTCCTTCCTTCCTTCCTTCTTTCCTTCCTTCCTCCCTCCCTTCCTTCCTTCCTTCCTTCTCTTTCTTTTCTTTCTTTCTTTTCTTTCTTTCACCTCTGAGTCTCCCCCAATACATATATCACTATGCTCAATGGTTTCCCACAGATCTCTCTATTCCTTATTCTTTGATCTTCTATACTTTTTTCCTCATCACACTGAATGATTTCAGTTGTTTATTTTAGCACTTTGAGCATATATGAGTCCATTAATTTAAATCTTTGTCTGGTATGTTTCAGGTATGGCCTTCCTCATTGATGAACTGATGTTTGCTAATGCTTTAATCATCTCCTTTGCCAGGGCCATCACTTCCTAATTCTTTGCATGTTTTGTAATCTTTTGTTGCAACCTGGGCATTTTTATGTTTTAATGTATTGATGTATTATCACTGGAATTTATACTCTGAAGCATCTGTTCCTTAAACTTGTGTCCACCTGGTGTTATGATGGATTTCCTTGACTTCCAGGTACTTAAAAACAAAAAAAGAGGATAATATAAAAAACCTTTCGGGAAACGGACTTTGGCCCAGTGGTTAGGGCGTCCGTCTACCACATGGGAGGCCCGCGGTTCAAGCCCCGGGCCTCCTTGACCCATGTGGGAGCTGGCCCATGCGCAGTGCTGATGCGCGCAAGGAGTGCCGTGCCACACAGGGGTGTCCCCCGCGTAGGGAAGCCCCACGCGCAAGGAGTGCACCCATAAGGAGAGCCGCCCAGCGCGAAGGAGGGAGCAGCCTGCCGAGGAATGGCACCGCCCACACTTCCCGTGCCGCTGAGGACAACAGAAGCGGACAAAGAAACAAGACGCAGCAAAAAGACACAGAAAACACAACCGGGGGAGGGGAGGGGAATTAAATAAATAAAAATAAATCTTTAAAAAAAAACCTTTCCAACTCTTTGCACTTTGACTTATGTAGGAGCTCCCTGTTAGAGCTTAGCTGTCCTAATATTCACTTTAGAGAACAGCCTGAACTGGTACTGCTTTGTCCCAGTGCAGCTGTGATTTGACTGTGAGAGTGCTGTAGGAGAGTTCTATGAGCTGTCTCTAGGCACAAGGCAAGATCTGAAATGACAAGTCTGTGATCTATCTTTGTTCAGTCTTCAGAGTGCCACATACAAGCACCCTAGTACTCTCCTCCCTCAGAACTGACAAGAAAACTGCAATGAAAGTATAGGCTGGCTATATACTAGCTTAGAAGAGGGTAATCAAAGGACCAGAAAAGACACCCTGAGTTTTTGTGTCATTTTAAGTTGCCTTTTTCTTGATTTATCACTCACCACTTCTACAGCCATTTAACAGTTTTCCAGAACTTTGAGAAAAGCTTTCTCCAAGTTCTCACTGGTTGTTCAAAGCTTCCTTGGGGGATAGTGCTCTGGAGCTGATCACTTTATTACCTTGATTGGTGAGGGCCATGGGTTTTTAATATGAATAATGCTTTAAAGATTACATAACAGGAAATATAGCAGTTATAGATAAACTATCTTAAGTACTCTTTCAGAATTTTCACACTTTGTTTCAGTTTGGCTTTTAGACCTCCTGAGTAAAAACCATCTGTTTGTATTGCATAATGTTAAAAATACATACCATCAGGCTCCAAATCTATTGAACAAAACTCCTGATGAATGACACCTTATTCATGCATTTATGTCATTAAAAACTTTCCCTTATATTGATTTTAAGAATTGAATGTGTATAACAAAATATTAATCTGGTTTGCTGTTAACAGGACTAATAGCAACTCATAACTTGTAATGACAATTTGATATTGTTTTTCTTAACTATGTTTTAGGATCAATATATAGGTGATACTGGCATCACTCTTGTTGCCTAATCTGTTTTTATAACGAGGACACCAGCAAAAGTTTTTGTTGCCAAGCCAGAAACATTGGTAAATGTTGGATGAATATTTGGGTTTTAGGAATGTGATGATTTTCATCTTTCTCTTTCTTGCACTTAGTGGCTTAGGACAAGGAGGGAATGCACAGGAGTCACCAGCTGTGTCAATGTACTATCAATGACTTCCTAAATCCTAGTGCATTAGATCTAAGCTTCCGCATGGCATTTAAGAATTCCATACTCAAATCCTATCCCATTGACTGTCTAATCTTCCTTCCCACTACTCTCGAACATTCACCCATACTCTGCTTATTCCTGCCTTTGCTCAAGTTCTCCTTCTCAATTGAAATACACTCACCTCTTAGCTATGATATTCAGATTTAGCTTGGCACCTTCTTTCATGGATCCTTCTTTAAACACTGTGGTTAGAATATAGAGCCTTAATCTGCCACTTACTTGTGTGATCTCAAGCAAGTTACTTAATCCTTTGTGCCTCAGATTCCCCATCTAGACTATGAGTGTAATGTCTATCTGAGATAAAGATGTATTAAATAAGCTTACATAGATACACCTCAGAACTCTGGCCCATACACCAGAAGTGCTAAGTGTCAGCTATTTTTATTAGCAGTAAAAATTATAGCGAGCTGATTTCCATTTACTTACTGAACATTTATTACATGTATGAAACAAATTAATACATAGTTGTGAATGATTGTATTTTATTTATTTATTTATTTTTTGGTTTTCTTCTTTATTTTTATTTTTTATTCATTTTTTTAAAAAATATTACATTCAAAAAATATGAGGTCCCCATTCACCCCACCACCCCCACCCCACCACTACCCCCACAGCAACACTCTCCCACATCATCATGACACATCCATTGCATTTGGTGAGTACATCTCTGGGCATCGCTGCACTTCATGGTCAATGGTCCATATCATAGCCCATAGTCTCCCACGTTCCATCCAGTGGGCCATGGGAGGATCTACAATGTCTGGAAATTGTCCCTGCAGCACTACCTAGGACAACACCAAGTCCCGAAAATGCCTCCACATATCATCTCCTCCTCCCATTTCCCACACCCAGCAGCCACCATGGCGACTTTTTCCACACCAATGCCACATTTTCTCGATTACTAACCACAATAGTTCATAAATAGAATATCATTAAGTCCACTCTAATCCTTACTGTATACCTCCTTCCTGTGGACCTTGGCTTGGTTGTGTCCATTCCATATCTATGTGAAGTGGGTGCTTAGATTCCACATGGATACTGGATGCAATCCTCCTGCTTTCAGTTGTAGGCACTCTAGGCACCATGGTGTGGTGGTTGACATTCTTCAACTCCATGTTAGCTGAGTGGGGTGAGTCCAATAAACCAGAGTGTAGGAGCTTAAGTCTGTTGAAGCTCAGGGCCTGGCTATCATATTGTCAGTCCAGAGATTCAGATCCCCTAGATATATCTTAAACCCCAGCACCAACTACAATTCCAGGAAAGTAGCAGGAAAGGCCTGTGAAAAGAGATCACATCTGAGTCCAGCTCCATCATGCAGAAACACCAACTCCAGAGAAGGGCCAACTGACATGGCAGTGAATTCCATCTGCCATGACCTTAAAACCTGTGGGTCTCTTTAACCCTCAGAAGAACCAATATCTGGGGTTTTATCTACTTTATCTGTCTCTGAGACTCTGCTCAGGTGTGCATAAGGGCAATCCTTCTGACAACCTCCAGACCCTTTCTTAGAGACTTATAGCCATATAAACTCATTTTTCCTTTCCATTTCCCTCTTACTTTAGGTCAAACATCATTTTTAACTTCTGTTATTATATGTAGACAGGGATATTATGATGGTCCGTGTTGAACCTTTTATTCAAGGTCATTTTCTAGTTATGTAATCAACTGGTACTTGGTAGTGATTCCTCAGCACCAGGGAGGCTCATCCCTGGGTGTCATGTCCCACGCTGGGGGGAAGGCAGTGCATTTACATGCTGAGTTTGGCTTCAAGACTGGCCACATTTGAGTAACACAGAGGCTGTCAGGAGGGAACTCTTAGGCACAGTGCTGCTCTAGGCCTTGTTCTTATTTCAGGTGTATAGGCTAACAAGCATAGTCTTACTATCAGGGGCTCACTGTTGGACTCTCATTCCTTCCTGGTCCTTGCCGTTGCACCCGGGGACTGCCACTGCTCCCCTAGGGACCACAACAGAGCTTAACCCAGCACCCTCCCAGCTGTTGTTTTTAATTGTTTCCACTATGAATATACCCAAACATTTCTATGCACCCTGGAAACATGCCCTGTATAACTCCCTGTCAACCATATGTCCCCTGTCAATAACATCCCATACCAGTATTCCTCCACTGCCATTGTTTTTTTTTTTTTTTGTTTTGTTTTTTTTTAAAGATTTATTTATTTTATTTAATTTCCCCCCCTCCCCTGGTTGTCTGTTCTTGGTGTCTGTTTGCTGCGTCTTGTTTCTTTGTCCGCTTCTGTTGTCGTCAGCGGCACCCGCTTCTGTTGTCATCAGCGGCACGGGAAGTGTGGGCGGCGCCATTCCTGGGCAGGCTGCTCTTTCTTTTCACGCTGGGCGGCTTTCCTCACGGGCGCACTCCTTGCGCGTGGGGCTCCCCCACGCGGGGGACACCCTTGCGTGGCACGGCACTCCTTGCGCGCATCAGCACTGCGCATGGCCAGCTCCACACGGGTCAAGGAGGCCCGGGGTTTGAACCGCGGACCTCCCATGTGGTAGACGGATGCCCTAACCACTGGGCCAAAGTCCGTTTCCCGCCACTGCCATTTTTGAACCACTCTGTGATCCAAAACTTTCTGAGAAGTGAAGCCCAATATAATGCCAGTTTCCCTTAATAGTAAAATGGAATATAGAGATGAGTTTAAAGGTTAGGTATAGAATACATATTGATTTGGAAAAATTCTACATCTTATCTTTTTCTTTTCTTTTTTCATAATTATTAAACTTCTCTTCACAAGAGCTATAGATCACAGTAATTCATATATACAATATACAGTACTCCCACATATCCAATTTAAAACCTTTTCCCTTCCACAGTGATAATCTTTTAACTTATTCATACCATATTTACTGAAACTGATGTACAGATATTGAGACAATAGCTTTCAAACAAGGTAACATTTGTGTTTACATTGTGGTTTACACTTTAGGCTATACAGTTTTCTAAAATTTTAGTTATCCTATCTTTTACATTATGGGTACATTATTAGTCTGTCAGCCCCTATATGTTCTTGATGTAATATTACATGTTTTGTATCCATCCTTGTGTACTCTTGTGAAACATTCTATTGCCCTCACAGTTACGTTGGTTCCATCTATTCAATATCAATTTCCCCCTACCCTTGGGGCCTACAGCGACAGTCAATCTTCATTTTTTGAGGAGCCATGTTCAGAGATACTTGAAATAGTGTTGAGGGCTTGACATGCTCAACTGCCCTAATGCCCAGGGAGCCACCATTTCTCTTGAGAGGTACAGTTCCCTCTATTTGATGGCATTAGTCCTCCCCTGGATGTAGGTATACCGTCACTCTCATTATGTGGGTCTCTACCCAATGGTATAACCCACTCTGGCAAAATGAGCATTCACATATTCCCTAGGAGTCTGTCCTACAACAGATTATCCCCTTTAAGTATCTTAAACAGGTAACTTTCCTAATTATATTTTGAAAAGGTTTTCTCAGCTTTATACTCTCAACCAAAACCTGAAAATCTCCTATGTTCGTATGTTGCCCCACCCACCCCCCAATTTCTTGGGCAATATCACCCATCCACCCATCCCTAGCCCCCCTCAATCCAGCAAAGGCCCACCCAAAGGTAACCGTATGCCCCCATTTTATCCCTTCCTTGTACATATACTTACCTCCAGCTTATCATAGATTTCACCCATGTAGATGGCAGCTTACATTCTTCCTCTACCCCCCGATTTCCTGTAAGCCTATCTTCCAGTCTCTAGCTCTCTGAGGCAGCTTGGTTTACTTGTTTCGTATAATTGAGGTCATGTAGTATTTGTCCTTCAATGCCTGGATTGCTTCACTCAACATAAGTTTCTCAAGGTTCATCCATGTTATCACGTGTGTTTGTAGGGTATTTGTTCTTAAAGCCGAGTAGTATTCCATTGTATGTATATACCACATTTTATAGATCCACTCATCTGTTGATGGGCATTTCGATTGATTCCAACTTTTGGCGATAGTGAACAATGCTGCTATGAACATTGGTGTGCATATATACGTTTGTGTCCTTGTTTTCAGTTCTGCTGGGTATATACCCAGCAGTGGAATTGTGCGTCATATGGCAAATCTATGGTTAGTTGTTTGAGAAACCGCCAAACTGTCCTTCAGAATGATTAGATCCTTCTGCATTTCCACCAGCAGTGGAGGAGTGTTCCCATTTCTTCACATTCTCTCCAGCATTTGTATTCTTCTGTTTTTTTCATAGCTGTCAATCTTATGGGAGTAAGATGGTATCTCATTGTAGGTTTGATTTGCATTTCCCTGATAGGTAAAGATTTGGAGCATTTTTTCATGTGTGTTTTAGCCATTTGTATTTCTTCTTTAGAGAAGTGTCTGTTTAAATCTTTTTCCCATTTTTTAAATGGGTTGTTTATCTTTTTATTTTCAAGATATAGGAGTTGTTTATATAAGCAAGTTATAAGTCTCTTATCGGATATATGGTGGCCAAATATTTTCTCCCATTGTGTAGGCTCCCTTTTTATTTTCTGGACAAACTCCTTTGAGGTGCAGAAGACTTTAATTTTGAGGAAGTCCCATTTATCTATTTGTTCTTTTGCTGCTTGTGCTTTTGATGTGATGTTCATGAAGCCATTTCCTATTACAAGGTCTTGTAGATGTTTCCCTACACTGCTTTCCAAAGTCTTTATGGTCTTGGCTCTTATATTTAGGTCTTTGATCCATCTTGAGTTGATCTTTGTATAAGGTGTGAGATGGTAATCCTCTTTCATTTTTCTACCTATGAATATCCAGTTCTCCAGGCAGTATTTGTTGAATAGGCTATTCTCTCCAAATTGAGAGGTTTTGGTGGCTTTATCGAATATTATATGGCTATATATATGAGGTTCTATATCAGAACTTTCAATTCGATTCCATTGGTCTGTGTGTCTCTCTTTATGCTAATACCATGCTGTTTTCACTACTGTAGCTTTGCAGTATTTTTTGAAGTCAGGTAGTGTGATTCCTCCAATTTCCTTTTTTTTTCAATATGTCTTTGGCTATTTGAGGCCTCTTTCCTTTCCAAATAAATTTCATAGCTAGTTTCTCTAGTTCCTTAAAGAAGGCTGTGTTGATTGTTATTGGGATTGCATTGAATGTGTAGATCAGTTTTGGTAGGACAGACATCTTAATATTTAGTCTTCCTATCCATGAGCATTGAATATTCTTCCATTTATTTAGGTCTTCTTTGATTTCCTTGAACAGTCTGGTGTAGTTCTCAGTGTATAAATTTTTTACATCTTTAGTTAAATTTATTCCTAAATATTTGATTTTTTAATTTACTATTGTGAATGGAGTTTGTTTCTTGATTTCCTCCTGATCTTGCTCATTATTGGTGTACAGAAATGCTACTAATTTTTGCGCATTGATCTTATAACCTGCGACTTTACTAAACTAATTTATGAGTTCTAGAAGCTTTGTTGTAGACCTCTCCGGGTTTTCTATGTATAGGATCATGTCATCTGCAAATAATGAAATTCTGACTTCTTCCTTTCCAATTTGAATGCCTTTTATATCTGGTTCTTGCCTCAGTGCTGGAGCAAGTACTTCTAAGACAATGTTAAATAGAAAGGGAGAGAGTGGGCATCCTTGTCTTGTTCCTGAATTTGGAGGGAAGGATTTTAGGATTTCTCCATTGAAAATGATGTTAGCTGTGGGTTTTTCATATATGCACTTTATCATGTTCAAAAAATTTTCTTGTATTCCGATCTTTTGGAGTGTTTTTATCAAGAGAGGGTGCTGTATTTTGTCAAATGCTTTTTCTGCATCTATAGATATAGTCATGTGATTTTTTTCCTTCAATCTGTTTATATGGTGTATTACATTCATTGATTTTCTTATGTTGAACCATCCTTGCTTACCTGGAATGAATCCCACTTGGTCGTGGTATATAACTCATTTAATGTGGTGTTGAATACGATTAGCAAGTATTTTTAAAGTATTTTTGTGTCTAGGTTTATTAAAGAAATTGGTCTGTAATTTTCCTTTCTTGTGGAGTCTTTGTTTTTCTTTGGTACTAGGGTAATATTGGCATCAAAGAATGAGTTAGGCAATGTTCCTTCTGTTCAATTGTTTGGAAGAGTTTCAGCAAGATTGGTGTTAGTTCTTTCCAGAATGTTTTGTAGAATTCATCTGTGAAGCCATCTGGCCCTGGGCTCTTCTTAGATGGGAGGTTTTTAATGACTGATTCTATGTCTTTACTTGTGATGGGTTTCTTGAGATCATTAGTTTCTTCTTCGTCAATATAGGCTGCTTATGTGTTTCTAGGAATGTGTCCATTTTCTCTGAATTGTCATTTTTGCTGGAATATAGTTTTTCAAAGTACCCTCTTATGATAGTCTTTATTTCTGTGGGGTCAGTGGTGATATCTCCTTTCTCTTTTCTTATTTTGTGTATTTGCATCTTCTCTCTTTTTTCTTTTTTAGTCTCACTAAAGGTTTGTCAATTTTATTGATCTTCTCAAAAAACCAGCTCTTGGTCTTGTTTATCTTTTCAAGTGCTTTCTTTTTTCTATTTCATTTAGTTCTGCTCTTATCTTTGTTCTCTCTTTCTTTCTTCTTCCTGTGGGATTGCTTTGTTTTTAAACTAATTCCTCCAAATACGCAGTTTTTTCTTCAGTTTTTGCTCTTTCTTCTTTTTTGATGTATGAATTTATGGTTATAAATTTCCCTCTCAGTACTGCTTTTGCTGCATCCCATAAGTTTTGGTATGTTGTGTTATCATTATCATTTGTTTCAAGGTAGTTATTGATTTCTTTTGAGATTTCCTCTTTGACCCACTGTTTTTCTAATAGTGTGCTGTTTAATTTCTATATCTTGGTGTGAGATCTGGGCCTCTGGCCCTTGCAGATTTCCAGCTTCACTCCACTGTGGTCAGAGATATTATTTGGTATGATTTCGATCTTTCTGAATTCATTAAGACTTTCTTTGTGGGCTAGCACACGGTCTATCTTGGAGAATGATCCCTGTGCATTTGAGAAAAATGTATATCCTGCTGTATTCACGTGTAATGATCTGTATATGTCTATTAGATCCAGCTCCTCTAATATACTGTTCAAATTTTTTGTTTCTTTATTGATTCTCTTTTGAGATGTTCTGTCCAGTGTTGATGGTGGTGTATTAAAGTCTCCCAGTATAATTGTAGATGTGTCTATTCTTTCACTTAGTTTTTGCAGCATTTGCCTCACATATTTAGAGCGCCCTTGTTAGGAGCATAAATATTTATGATTGTTCATTCTTCTTGAGAGATTGTCCCTTTCACTAATATGTAGTATCCTTCTCTGTCTCTCACAATTTTTCGCATTTAAAGTTTTTTTTTTCTGATATTAATATAGCTACTCCTGCCTTTTTTGGTTATTGTTTGCATGTAAGATTGTTTTCCAACCATTCACTTTCAGCCTCCATGAATCTCTGGGTCTAAGATCTGTCTCTTGTAGACAGCATATATATGGGACATATTTCCTTATCCAATGTGCCAGTCTGAATCCTTTGATAGGTGAGTTTAATCCGTTGACATTCTGTGTTATTACTTTCACAGAATTATTTATGTTAGCCATATTTTGATTGAACTTGTGTTTGTCATATTTTGTTTGTTTGTTTTTTCTTCTTTTTCATTTTATTGCTCTTCCTCTGTCCTCCAACTCTGCCTGTCCTGTTTTTTCCTTTCTTCCTGCAGAACTCCCTTCAATATTTCTTGAAGGAAAGGTTTCTTGTTGGCGTACACTTTCAATTTCTGTTTATCTGTGAATATTTTGAAGTCTCCTTCATTTTTAAATGCTAGTTTAGCTGGGTAGCGTATTCTTGGCTTAAAATTTTTTTCTTGTAGCATCTTGACTATATCATACCACTACCTTCTTGCCTCCATGGTTTCAGATGAGAAATCAGCACTTAATCATATGGATCCTCCCTTTTATGTGATGGTTTTCTTTTCTCTTGCTGCTTTTAGAATTTTCTCTTTGTCTTGTACATTGGATAATTTGACAAGTATATGTCTTGGGGTGGGCCTGTTGGGGTTTATGATGTTTGGTGTACGTTGTGCTTCTTGGATATGTACATCTGTCTCTCTCAGTTGATTTGGGAAATTTTCAGCCATTATTTCCTTCAACTCCCCTTCTGACCCCTTTCCCTTCTCTTCTCCTTCTGGGATGCCGATAATACGTATTTTTGTGCATTTTGCATTGTCATTCAGGTGCCTAAGTCCCAGCTGGATTTTTTCTATCCTTTTATCAATCAATTCTACTATCTGTTTGATTTCCGATGTACTGTCTTCTACATTGCTAATTCTCTCCTCTTCCTCTTCTAATCTGCTGCTATTTGTTGGGAGTGTATTTTTCATTTCTTCAACTGTGGTGTTCCTTCCCATCATATCTGTTATCTTTTTGCGTATGTCTGCAATTTCCTCTCTGAGTGTTTTCTTCGTATTCTTAAACTCTTCCTTTACTTTATTAATTTTGTCTCTGATATATGTTCTGAGATGTTTAATTACTTGTGTGAATTTCTGCTCCCCTTCCTGATTTTTAGTTTGTTCATTGGATTCAGCCATGTTTTCCTGATTACTGGTTTGGTTTGTAGTTTTTTGTTGCTGTCTGGTCATCATTTTATCTTGACGGGTTTAATCAGTTCCTTAGCTTCTTTGTCTAGTCTTGGGGATTAATTAGCTGTTGTTCTTGTGTAAGTGTTATATCTTCTCTTTGTCACTTTGTTCTTCTTATTCTAATTTCTTGTTGCTGGCTGAGTTTGCTTTGAAGGAAACTATTAGGGCCAGAGATAGGCAACTGTGTAAAAAAGGAAAATGTGTAAAGTAGTATTAGTGATAAACGTTACCAGAGCAACAATTTGAGATCTGGGAGGATGGGTATTAGACTCATGTAAGTTGTGTAGAGTTATAGCAGTAAGTATAGTACCTATAATGAGGTAGTCGAATGAATATGGGAGGAATACAGTATGAATTAAAAAGCCAGTGTTTTCATGAGAGAGGGAAAGAGAAAAGAAAGCCAAAGTATCAAGAGTGGATAAAAGACAGAAAACAAAACAAAGGTATTAGAAATTAAAAGTTAAACAATTTGGGGACCAAAGAAAGGGAGGTGGTATATAGGAGATATAGTAGATGATAGAGGATATGAAGATGTGGGGGAAAATGGATAGTGTAGGTGGCCAAAATCAATTCACACAGAAATGAGGAAATGGAGGATGAGGAAACCCTGCAAATGTGAGGTGTTCCCTGCAGCACCTATTGTGTAATTAAGGTAAAATAAAATAAGAAGAAAAAGAGGGAAAAGAATAAAAAAAGAGAAGAAAAGACTAGGAGATAATGCAATATTAGCAACCAGGACAATAAAAAAGAAAAGAAAAAAAAAGAAAAGAGAAAAAGGAAAGAGAAAACAAACAAACAAACAAACAAAAAACCCACAAACCGTAAATGTTGAGGGCTAGGACAATCAAGAACCTCAGATGGACCTCAGGGCGTGGTGGATTCAGGGATGGGAAGTCTGTGATATTGCAGACTCAAGAGGTGTGAGTCTCTGGGGTCTGGGCCACCAGGGTTTAGGGGACACACACCTGGCAACCTCAAATCTGGTTAACAGGGAGCCTGAGAGCACCGCAGTGCAACACAGCCTTCAGGCATCCCCACAGCTGGGTGCCAGCCCTATGAGGGGGTCACATCTGCAAACTCTGACCTTTGTGTCAGAAACCCAAAATTCCCCCTCTCACAAGAGTCTCTTCTGTCGCTGTGTCACCAATTCGTCTTCAGGGCACCTCCCTCCCTGCAAGCCCCCGAAACAGCCTGATGGGTGTGCCTCTTTATTGCATCGAATTTAAGGACCGCTGCAGATTGGCAGCCAGGCCTAGGGGGCGGTGCTCTAGCCGGAAGTGCTGATATCCATGTCAGAAACCCAAAATCTTACGCCTCGTAAAAGAATCCTCTGTCTTTGTTTCACCTAATCGGCTTCCAGCCACCTTCCAACCTGCAAGCCCCTGAAACAGCCAGCTAGATGTGCCTCTTTATTGTGACTGATTTAGGGACCACTGCAGATCGGCAGCTAGGCCTAGGGAGTGGGGCTCTAGTGGAAGGGCTGAACTCCGTGTCAGAAATCCAAAATTCCCTGCCTTGCAAAAGACTCCTCCGTCTGTTTTTCCTAATTGGCTTCCAGCCACCTCCCTCCCTGCAAGGCCCCGAAACAGCCTACTGGTGACGCCTCTTTATTGCGATCGATTTAAGGACTGCTGCAGATCGGCAGCCAGGTCTAGCTGTATTTTTATTTTTGTTTCAACTAGATTATAGCCAACTTGAGGACAGGAACATTGTTGTGTATTATCCTGAGTACTGGCATATTAAAGAGTTTTTTAAAAGTAAAGAAAAAATATCACAGAGGCAAATGAAAACACGCAGACTGACTAAGATTCACAGAGGAGGAACAGAGGAAGCTTTAGTAAAAAACCAACCACTAAGGAAGATATAGATTAAAAAAGAGAAACTGAGCACAGAATGAAAGAAACAGATACAAAGACATAAGCAAAAATTACAAGCCATACTAAGAAACAGGAAGTTATGGTGCAGTTAAAGGAAGAAATTAAACCATCAGATGAAACAAAGCATCTGAGGCACTAATCACAGGTATCCAAACAAATCCCTTAATAAATTCAATGAGGTGCCTAAAGAGTTTAAGGATATTAAGAAGAAACTGGTTGAACAGAAAGAAGAATTTGAAAGACTACAAAGAAAAGTAACAGAACTTCTAGGAATGAAAGACACAATGGAAGAGATTAAAATTACATTGGATGCTGGGAAGTGGATTTGGTACAATGGATAGAGGGTTTGCCTACCACGTGGGAGGTCCAAGGTTCAAACCCAGGGTCTCCTGACCTGTGTGATGAGCTGGCCCACACGCAGTGCTGATGCACACAAGGAGTGCCGTGCCACACAGGGGTGTCCCCCACATAGAGAAACCCCATGCACAAGGAGTGCACCCCGTAAGGAGAACTGCCCAGTGTGAAAAAAGTGCAGCCTCTCCAGGAATGGCACCGCACACATGGAGAGCTGATGCAGCATGATGACACAACAAAAAAGAGACACATATTCCCAGTGTCACTGATAAGAATATAAACGGACACAGAAGAACACACAGCAAATGGACACAAAGAGCAGACAACTGGGAAGGGGCAGGGAAGGGGAGAGAATTAAGTAAAAAAATAAAAATAAAAAAATAAATCTTAAAAAATTTCATTGGATGTATATAATAGCAGAATTGAATTGGTTGAAGACAGAATATGGGAATTGGAGGACAGAGCATCTGAGTTTGAAAAGGCAGGAGAACAGAAAGAGAAAAGAATGGAAAAAATGGAACAGAGACCAGGAGATTGAATAACAAAGCAGAACACAAAAACATATGCCTTATAGGTGTTCCAGAAGAAGAGAATGGAAAAGGGGCAGAAAGAATATTTAAAGAAATAATGACTGAAAACTTCCCAACTGTTATGAAAGACATAAATATCAATATCCAAAAATGACAACACACTTAAAACAGAACAAATCAAATAGATCTACCTGTAGACACCTACTATTCAGAATGATAAATATAAGAGAAAGCAGCAAGAGAAAAACAATTATATACAACAGACACTCAGTAAGAGCAAGTACTGATATCTCATCAGAAACCATGGAGATGAGAAGGAAGTGGTATGACATATTAAAGGTTCTGAAAGGGAAAAATTGCCAAGAATTCTTTATCTAGCAAAACTGTCCTTCAAAACTGAAGTTGAATTTAAAATCTTCAGAAATAAACAAAAAACAAAGGAGCATGTCAACAAGATCAGATTTACAAGAGGTACTAAAGGGAGTGCTACAATCTGAAAAGATAGGATAAAGAGGCCTGGAGAAGAGTGTAGAAATGAAGATTTCTAGAAAGGGTAACAAAAAGGGGAAAAGGACAGATAATAGTAAGATACGAAAAAAATAGAGAAGATATAAATAAATAAAATCAGAATGTGAGGGGGTTATTACTACTGATTCCATAGAAATAAAAGAAGTAATAAAAGGGTACTATGAGGAACTGTATGTCAATAAACTAGGCAATGTAGATGAAATGGACAAATTCTGAGAAACACTCATACAACCTACACTGATCATAGAAGAAATAGAAGACCTCAACATATCAATCACAAATAAGGACATTGAAATAGCCATCAAATCCTGCCAAATGGGAGCAGATGCAGTTCAAGCAGTAGAAAGCTTGCTTCCCACATGGAAGATCCTGGCTTAGGTTCCCAGTGCCACCTAAAAACAGAACAAAACAAAACAAAACACAAAACCAGGAAGCCTATGGCTCAGTGGTTGAGCACTGCTTCCCACATTGATTGTCTGGGGTTCAATCCTTGGTCTGGTACCTCAAAATAAATAAACAAACCTGACAAAGACGAAAAGCCCAGGGCCAGATGTCTTCACAGGTTAATTCTATAAATCACTCAAAGAAGAATTAATATCAATATTGCTCAAATTCTTCCTAAAAAAACCATGAGGGAACTTTAGAAAACTCATTGTATGAAGCCACCATCACCTTAATAACAATGCCAGATAAAGATACCATGAAAAAAGAAAATTACAGAACAATTTCCCTAATGCATATCGATATAGAAAATCCTCAACAAAATACCAACTAATCGAATACAGCAGCACATAAAAGAATTATATATCATGATTAAGTGGGTTTTATCCAGGTAAGAAACAGTGGTTCAACACAAGAAAATCAATCAATGTAATATATCACATTATTAAATTGAGGAAGAAAAATCACAAGATATTCTCAATTGATACAGAAAAGGCATTTGACAAAATCCAATATTCTTTCCGATGAAAACTCTCTGGAAAACAGGAACTGAAGGAAATTTTCTAAACATGATTAAGTGCATATATGAAAAACCCACCAGTAACATTGTACTCAATGGAGAAAGATTGAATGTTTTCCTGTTGAGATCAGGAACAAACCAAGGATGTCCACTATCACTACTGTTATTCAGTATTGTGCTAGAAGTCCTAGGTAGAGCAATTAAGGAAGAAAGAGAAATAAAAAAAACATCCAGATAGGAAAGGAAGAAGTAAAACTTACACTATTTGCAGTTTATATGATCCTATATCTAAAGAACCCTGAAAAATTAACAACAAAGCTACTAGAACTAATAGACAAGTTCAGCAAATTTGCAGGATACATGATTAATGTGCAAAATTCAGCAGTGCTTCTATATACTACTTAGGAAGAAGAAGTTAGGAAAATCCTATTTAAAATAGAGACAAAAAGTTTCAAATAATTAGGCAGAAATTTAATCAAAGACATAAAGGACTTATCTTTTGAAGACTGCAAACATTGCTATAAGAAACCAAAGAAGACCTAAATAAATGGAAGGATATTCCATGTTCATGGATTGGAAGATAAAATTTTGTTAAGATATCAATTCTACCCAAATTTATCTATAGATTCAGCTTGATCCCAACAAAACTTCCAACAGTCTTTTTTTTTTACAGAATTGTAAAGGCCAATTTTCAAATATATTTGGAAGGGTAATAGATACTGAATAGCTCAAAATATCTTTAAAAAGAAAAAAAAAGTTGGAGGACTCTCACTTCCTGACTGTGCAGCATATTACTTAGCTATAGTGGTAAAAAAAAAAATGTGGTACTGGCATAAAGATAGATACCATGCGAAATGGAATAGATTTGTGTGTTCAGAAACAGATTCTCAAATTTATTGCAAAGTAATTTTTTGACAAGAGTGCCAAGCCCACCCAGAGGTTACAGAAGAGTATATTCAACAAATGGTGCCGGGAGAATTGTATATCCATATCTAAAAGAAGGGAGGAGGACCCCTATCTTACATCTTATACCAAAATTAACCCCCAATGAATCAAAGGCATAAATATAAAAGTTAGAGCCATAAAACTCGTAGAAAAAAATGTAGAAAACATCTTCAAAATCCTGTGGTACTCAGTGGTTTCTTTTTTTTTTTTTTTAGGTTCAATTAAATTTTTATTAAATTTCAAACAAAGCCAGGCATTATAGGTAAGACTACATGGCTTATTAACCACATGTTACATAAGAGCACATGTATATTGGGCCCTCATAGGTCTGAACCCAAAAAAAAGCCTCCAGGTAAGAGCTGGGGGTCTTGTTTTTCCTGGAGGGACAGGTGCAAGGAGTCTCAGTGGTTTCTTAAAGCGTACACCCAAAGAACAAGAAACAAACAAACAAAAAATAGATAAATGGGACCTCAAAATTAAGCACTTGACTTTGTCAAGAAAGGGAAAAGGCAGCCAAATAAACAGGAGAAAAAAATTGGAAACTGCATTTTGGCTAAGTATCTGATATCCATGATACATAAAAAGATCAAACATCCCAATGATAAAAAGGCAAGCAACTCAATTGAAAAATGGGCCAAAGACTTGAATCAATGTTTTTCCAAAGGCAAAATACAAGTGACCACAAAGTACAGGAATAAACGTTAATCAATAACTATTAGTGAAATGCAGATCAAAACTATAATGACATATCATTGTATAGCTTATAGAATGGACATGTTACATAAACAGAAAACTGTAAGTGCTGGAGAGTGTGGAAAAATGGAAACACTTCTTCACTGTGGGTTGGAATATAGAATGGTGCAGCCTTATGGAAGACAGTTTGACAGCTCCTCAAAAAATTAATATAGAATTGCCATATGATCCAGCAATCCTATTACTAGGAATATATTCAGAAGAACTAAAGCAAGGATGTGAACTGACATTTGCACACCAATGTTCATAGCCCCATTATTCATAATTGCTAAAATATGGAAATTACCCAAGTTTCCATCAACTGATGAGTGGATAAACAAAACATGGTATATACATACAATGGAATACTATTCAGCTGTAAAAAGCAATGAAATTGGGATGCATATTACAACATGGATGAGCCTTGAGAACATTATTTTGAGCGAAATAAGGCTGACATAAAACGACATATGTTGTATAGTCTCATTGATCTGAACTAAAATAATAAGTGAACTTAGAGAGGTAAACTTGAGAGTATAGGTTATTAGGAAATTGAACTTGGGGTGAAAATGGAAGTTGATGCTTAATGGATGTAGAATTTTTATAAGGTTTATTGTAAATTTGTAGAAATGAGTAGAGTTGATGGTAATAAATTATAGTGAGTATAAATAACGTTGCTATTTTATAAATATGATTGTGACTGATTTATTCTTTGGATGTAATATTTCAATTGAAAGGAAGATAGATAATAATGTAGAGATGGTATAATAGTGATTTTGGTGTTGGTTGAAGATTATAGTTATTAGTATGAGAATTTTCTTCCTTTAAAAAGTGATACATATATGGTAACATGAAAAAATTATAACTACTGTAACTTATAGTTTATGATTAACAGTAATATTGTACTATTTTTGCAGCAAAGACAAGATATATCAATCCTAAAGGACAACAATTGGGGATAGAAGGGGGTATGGTGTTTTTCCTTTTGGAGTAATGAAAATGTTCTAAAATTGAGTTGATGGCAGCACAACTCTGTGATGAATATGAAAGCCACTGAGTTCACCCCTTGAATGGAACTATATAACATAATGTATCCAGTGGTGGAAGATACATTGTGATTAACAGAACAAATATGAGAACATTTTATCCTGAACTATAACAAGTATATAATAGTAACCCAGGGTGTCAACAACTGGGTGGTCTGGGGGAAAATACACAAAATGTAAGATGTTGGCTCTAGTTAGCAGTAATATTTTGACTATGCGTTTTCATAGTTCACAACAATTGTTTCAAAATAATATAAGGTGTTGATTGTGAGATAACATATGGGAGTCCTCCATGATATGCATGTTTGTTTCGTAATTTCACATCTTTTACTAAACACTTATTGTTTATGGATGTTCATGTATGGTTGATAAACTTCAATTAAAAAGTTAAAGAATACATTGTCAAAACAACAGCAACAAAAACACACAGAAGATATAAAAAATAATACCTTGATTAGGAGGACTGGGGTAGAGAAGAATCAGTAACATGCATTCATTTCACTAGATAATGAGGTAATAGATACTTAAGATGAAGTTGGAAAGATTGTTTGAGGCCAAATGTTGAAAATATTTGCATTCAGAGCTAAGGAGTTGGTAATATTACTGAAGATAATGGAGAATCATTGAAGGATTTTAGGTCACTTGACTGTTAGTGGGGAGGATGGATTGGAGGGAGAGAATATAAATTTAGAGTCAGAAAGATCAGTGAAAAGGGTATATTATTCATTTAAGGAATTATTATAAGAGACTGAACTGAGGCAATAGTAATGGGGATAGAGACTTTTTTTAAATATTTGAGATGGAATTTAAAAGCCTTGTCTAATGATCAAAAGTTGTGAAAAAGAGGGGTCTAGTAAAAACATAGAGTTGGGGAAGGATTTTTTATCTTTTTTAAAGATGGGAGAGATGTGTGTATGTTCATATGCTAAGGGGAATATTGAACCAAGAACTCAGTATTGAGTATATTAAATTTGAGATTACTAGTAGATATGTAAATAGAGATGTTGAATAGGTAGTTGCAGTTGCACGTATAAGCCATGACTTCAAGAAAAGTGATTCTGGCTAGAAATGAATATTTAGGAGAGCTCACCATACAGATGGCATTTTAAGGCATGAGACTGGATGGGGTATGTGAATTCCTAGGATATAAGGTAAGAGAGAGGTCAGGGTACTGAGTTCCCAAGTTTCAGTAGCCAGAGGTTGGAAAGACGAAGGATGATCCTGCAGAAGACTAAAAAGGAATGGCCAATTATGAAGAAAGAAAATGAAGTCCCTTATTTTGGCAGCGAAGTAAAGAGAATGTTTCAAGAAAGGGAGTCATGAACTGTATCAAAGACTAATGAGTGGTCAAGCAAGTTTCCTTCAATAACAGCATGCTCTTCACTCTCACATTTGTAATGGTTATAGTCCTATCCACCTACTTTAATGACTTTTCAAAGCTTTGGCTTTTATAGAACCATATTCATGAAGCCACTTTCTTCCTGGAAATTAAGCTGAGAAGGTGGGAGATCACTATTAGTGGTCCTTGCTTACAATTCAACGCCAACCTTTCTGGCCTGTTTTACTTCACTAGCGCTAAACGCTAGATGGTGAAATAGATGAAAGGCATAAGTTCAATGTTTCTGAGTCCCATGTGTAGAAGGGAGGAGGGGTGTTGTGTATTTCACTTAGAACGTTATAAACCTCTCCAAGGCACTGAGCCAGCTTAGCAGATGTCATGGTTGCTCTTTTGTCTCTTTGGAGTGTCAAAGGGGGCAGAGAGACTTTTCTACTTTGGGTTCTGAAGTGAATGGATGAGAAGGATTTGATCATCCCCCTTGTATGAGATGGTTCTTTATATCTGTAATATCTCTAGCGCCTAGTACTGTGTGTGCCTTAGAATATAACAAGGCAGTCAACGTTTGAATAGAAGAAGACAGAAAACGATCATTATCCCCATTACAGTTCCAACATCCTCAGATCAGGGTGGGGGCAGGGTTAGCCTCGGGCACCCTTCCCCTTCATAATCACAAGTAGAGTACAATAACTGGCATGTGTGCAGAAACACAAGAAACACTGTGTGTAATCACACTAGGGCAACCAGCGGAAAGTACAGCGGGTGTGCAGCATAATGAGAGGAACAAGACTCTGGGGTTAGTAGGGAGTGCGGGTGAACTCATTTTTTTTAGATGCTCTTCTCTCCTGCCTCCAGCTTCCAGGAATCTAGTGCATAAAGGCCTAAACTCTCTGCCCTAGTATTCGTCACAAACGAGCGTGGTTTGGCGTATAGGACACCTGTTTCTGTAAGCTCTGCAAGCAGATACTCCTTAAGTCCTCTCCTGACGGGCTTCTCAAACACTATAGAAGGTCCTCCAGTTCGCGCACCCTTTTCGGGAATCCTACAGTCGACGAGGCGGCTCAGTAGATTTGAGAGGGCCTGCTGAGCACGTGTGAACAGTGCCAAGCATGCTCCGTAGAGTGGGCAGATTTACTGAGGCTGCAGCCCTGGCTTTTACTACTTTTCACCCGCCTACCTCGCCCAGCAAGTCCCCTCTGTTTGTCTCCACTCCCCACCGCTCAGTCCCCCGCATGACCCCCGCAGCTCATTTCCACCCCACCCCCTTCACTCCAGGGAGGGAATCTCCGTTGACGTTCTTGTGACGCCGCTGTGCCGCCGCTTGGGGCGGGGCGTGGGAGGTTTCCAGGAGCCTCACAGGTAACGCTGCCGTAGCCGCCATATTGACAGAGCTGGGATCTGGGAGGGCGCCTGAGGGGGTGCGGTTACAGTCCTGCGGTAGTCGCAGCCTCACGACTGGTGAGCACAAGCTGAGTAGGTCTTGGAGAGGCAACACAGAGTTGTCTTTTCTATGGGGAGCAGCAGCCTGTGGCTGCGGCTGCGGCTGCGGCTGCGGCGACCGCAGCTCCCAGCCTCTGAAGCACCCTGCGGCAAGACCAGCGGTCGCTGAAGGCGGGACTGGAGGTTAAGGCGTTGGCGGCGGGCAAGCTCAATAGGCTGGATGCTTGGCCCCGGCGACTGTGAGCAGCTCCTGTTCAAGAGCTCCTGAAAAGGAAATGCTATCCTTTGCTTCTCAAGAGGAACCTTGGGACCAAGAAATGGAGGTGTTCGTTGGCGGCGACGACGCGAGTAGCGGCTACGCGAGCAGCGGCAGGGTTAGTGTGATGGCCGAGCGGGCAGGATGACCCTTTCCTCCCCTCAGAACCCTGGCCGAGGGCCGAGAGAAAAGGAGCGTAGGGCTGGGAGGCGGGGTGCCATGCCAAGCCCCTTCTGACTGCTGAGCGGTGGAGCACGCGCTGCCCCAACTGTTCTTGGGCTGGGGAGCCGGTGGGGAGGCGGTGGCGGGCTCCAGCGTGGGTAGCGAGTGCATGTCGGCCTCGGGCGGAGCGCCTGCCCTGCGGGCCACGCGGGAGTTGTGACTAAGTTTCTTTACTTTCCGATCCGAAGTGGGACTGAGGGACGCGCCTGTTACTACGTCCGACTCAGTGCGACCCTCTTTTTCCGCTGGGCGGGGTTTGCTGGCTCAGAGACTTTGGGGAACGGCGGCTTACTCCAGAGTGGTCCATATATAACCCTGAGCGCTTTACAAACCCAGGGGCACAAAAACACACCAAGGTGATGAAGCAACTTGGGACATTTGCACGTAGGGATGATTGCTTTCTCGTTTCGCTGAGACTTGTTTGGTTCTTTGGCTTGGTAATCCCCTAAAACGAGATGAATTGGAGGCCAGGTTTCTTTACATTCAGGTCAAGGCTGCTGCCTCCTCTCAGGTCCTCTCAATTCTACCGCCCCTTCTTTTCCCCAACCACTGTCCCCACTCCGTTGCTCTCCAAAAGAAGACGAAAAGTAAATGCCAACCCTTATAAGAACACTGAAAAGACTTGGCGAGGTTCATCTAAAATATTTTAGTTTGCTTCTCTTCCCGCTCTTATTTGATCAGTGAGATTACTTAAATGTGTACAGGTACTTTGTTTTTAATTGTTGCCTTTTTTTTTTTTGGTTATAAAAGTAAGCAGCATTTAAACACAAAAATGTGCCTTTTATGATAGTCGGATCCTCTTCTGATAACTTTAATCAACTAATAACATACTAATCCAGTAGAGGCCACCATACAACTAAAATAGTCGGTGAAGGCCACATTGATTCCTACGATATGTTGAGGTAGGGTGTGTAAATACTCCACAGATCAAGGTGCAACTTTGTCTTTCAAGAACTTGCTCCATCTTTTAAAAACACATTTTAGACTGCCATATGTTTACTTCGTTGTTTTTTTTCTTGCTTGCTTGTTTTTTCCCCTTAATTACAAAAAAAACTAGGGTTATGTGTACATGCTAGAGTAGTAACATATAACAAGAAATGTGGCAGAAATAATTCAGAAATAGCCTGAAGTTGAACCTTTGGTGTTTATAGGAAATATTTTATTTATTAGTGAACTAGGCAATTCTGAAGTACCTTATAATATTGTGTGAATCTAAGAAAAGGATAAATGAAGAGGGGTTAATTGCTTCTTAGAATGTGGGTTTGCTTCCTACGTACACGAGGTTTTTGCAAGGGGAGAAGAATTTTGTTTTAGGTATGTATGTATGTATAGTATATTGAATAATAGTCACAGACATTTAGTTTATAAAACAGTTAAATATTTTAATATAAGGAAGGGGTGGAGAGATAGGGAGCCTTTTGCACCCCTATTATTTTATACTTTAAAAAAAACTTGAGTGTAGTATTTTTTAATTATAATTAGTTCATATGATTTGTTTATTTGCTGTATGTTCTAGATATCTTACAGATTAACCTCAGCAATTTGGAAAAACACTCCAGTGGAAATTACTTCCTATGAAATAAAAGGAGAGGTGAAGGTAATAGGGTGAAGATAGTATTTCTGCTTTCTTTGTCATATTTCTGCTTTCTTTGTCATAAACAGTTGTGATTGGTTAGATTTAACCCCGTAAGTGACAAATTAAAAATATTCTAGGCAAAAACTAAATGTTGCATTTAAACAGATCTTCCTAGTACTTAGAGGATTTTTCTTTAAGGGTGTTCTTTTGATAAGAAGGGAACAATTTTATTTCTTAGAATTTGGATTTATTTTAATTACATGTTTGTTAATGCTGGCTTTGGAAGTGCTAACCTTTGAGTTTGAATTTTAGAGCTTTCAATTGTGATAGTTTGTAAAACTAAGGATGTTTCCATTGTAGAATCTATATTTTTGTAATGTGTTGGAATCCTTAAATATAAGAATCTGTTGATATTAAAGTCCAAGGAAATAATTTGTCAATTTCTGTGTGTGTTCAAATGCTGGTAAGATAGCGGTCATAGACAGTACCATGTATTTTGGGTTTTTTTCAATATCTTTTACCTATGTTGTTTGTTTGGGCAGTTGTAAACCTTTGAATTATAATTCCAAAATGTATAAATTGGTTATTTGGGATTCTTAACATATTTCCCCACAGAAAAAGTTTTTGAGGATTGTTGCATACTCAGATAAGTACACAGTAGTGAGGTATAATGATGAAGAGCATAACCATTGTTTATAAAATTGTCCTATAGGAAAAAGTGTCCAAAGTTTCAATTCAGAAATAGCTTGTACCTTGTGTCTTAGTTTGCCATGGGGCTATGGATGAAAAGTCCCAGAAATAGGTTGGCTTTTAGAATGGAAATTTTGTTTGAGGCAAGTGCTTACAGATCTGAGACCATAAAATGTCCAAATCAAGGCACCATCAGAGATGCTTTCTCATCAAAGTCAGCTACTGGTAATCCTGGTGTCCTGCCAAATGGTGAAGCAAGATGGTGGGTGATATGCCAACGTCCCTACCTTTCCCTCAAGGCTCACCGTCTCCTGAGTTTAGCTGTAGACAACCAGGCATAGGGCTTGTCTTTTCCGGGCCTTCTCTATATCTCTGCTGCTGTTTAATCCCACATTCAGCTGTGGGCTATCAGGCATATGGCTTGTCTCTTTAGCCTTGAGCTGCTCCATGGACCCAGCCTCTTGGGGGTCTCATGCTTCAGCATTGGCTGCTAGCAGTCCTTTCCAGTCCCTCTCTTATATGGCTGAGTCAAAATGTCAGCGTCCTTTCTCTGTCTCTTCCTCTGTGTCCCCATTTGTATTAAGCTCAGGAAGTAGGTGGAGACCCAATCTGATTCATGCCTCACTGTCATGGTCCAATCAAAAGTGATCTAATCAGGTGATCTAATCAAGTTCCTTTAACAGAATCTGATGTAATCAAAGGGTCTCATAACCACAGCAATGGATTCAAAACATAATTGAAAAACATAATCTCTTTTTGGGATTCACCAAATTCAAATTGTCACTCTTGGTTCCAGTGGGAGGTGGAAAATAAGCCTGAATAATAGAGTCTTGGACTCTGATAGCTCCAGGGAAGAGGATTCTTGCAAGAGGACAAACAGGATAAGCAAGAGGCTTGGGTGGTGAGAGCTTTTGCAGAGACTGTATCAATTAGGTCTATTAGGGATAGGGACTTAAAAGGACATCACCCCTCAGGCAGCCGTAATTTTAGCTCTTGCCTAGATTCTGTCAAGATAAGGGAAGATGTATTTACTTGAATTGGGATGGGTGTTGGTCATTCCTCTATAGGAGTTGTAAGGTACTGCTGTTTAGTACATTAGTACATTACAGTTTGTACATTTAGTTGTTAATTAGTTGGTTGGTTGGGTTGGTTTTAATGAGGGAGTGTTTGCTTCCTAATGGAAGACTTGATTATGGAGTTTTCAAATTATATATTATGTTAAATTATATTATAAAAATGACGGTACTTTTACATTATTTGTTTAGCAGTGCTACCTTTGTGTTGTTTTTCTCCTACCTTTGTTTTAAAAAGTTGAGTTTGAGAGCATTTAATTCCCCTGATAAAAATAGTTTGGAACTGAAGTCACAGACCTTAAAAAAATTTAACTAGGATGGCAAATATATGGCAAATTAGGAAGAAGTATTAGTTTTAATTAATTTTCATGAGATGTCTAATGGAGGAAAGAACATGGGCTTTTGGGGCAGACAAATCTGTGTTCCAATCTCACCTCCACCTCATACTAACTTAGTGACTTTTCATACTAGCTGTGTGACCCAGTGCAAGTTACCTAACCTCTCTGAGCCTTCATCTGTAAATGGAAGAAAAAGTTGTTATGCATAAGAAAATGCAGTAATGCCTTTAATATACTTAGCAAGTTGTTTTGCTAAGGAGGCCTCCAGTGCACAATAGTGCCCTCTCTTTTCCTACAATCACTATCATGCCCCTTTCCCTGCTGCTAAGTTCAGAATTATTGTCACCTATATTAAGAACTTGGGACCTAGATAGCCATGACCATAGTCCCAGACTTCTCCATCATAAGCAGTTTTGACCTCAAGACTTCCTTTGTTATATCTGATTATTTAATCTTAGTGGGGCTTTTACTCTGCACATTTCTAAACATTGGTAGGGTGACTAGTTATATTAATTTAGCGATAAAATATGAGGTTATGTTTATGAACACTTCAGAGGATGAGGCAAATAATTTCATTTCTTACAACTGGCAATTGAAGCATTTCATTTACATTTAATCTTATCAGGTTTTTAAATAAATTCTGTACTTTTGTCATGGTAGGAGTTCATTCAATTCATCAAGTATTTTTTGAGTACAAGGCAGTACTGTGCATAATGCTGTAATGTGAAATGCCTAAGGCTATACCACACTGAGTCCCCACCCCAGCCTGTATAGGTTTACAATTAGGTGGGGAAGACAGTCATGTGCAAATTTTTTTTATTATCTTTTTTTTAAAGATACATAGATCACACAAAATGTTACATTAAAAAATATGAGAGGTTCCCATATACCCCACTCCCCACAACCCCACTCCTCCCACCTCAACAACTTCTTTCATTAGTGTGGTACATTTATTGCAATGGATGAATACATGTTTGAGCACTGCTCCACAGCATGGATTATAGTTTACATTGTAGTTTATACTTTCTCCCAGTCCATTCAGTGGGTTATGGAAGGATATATAATGTTCTGCATCTGTCCCTGCAATATCATTCAGGACAACTCCAAGTCCCAAAAATGCCCCCATATCACACCTCCTTTTCCCTCTCCCTGCCTTCAGCAACTCCTGTGGCCACTGTCTCCATATCAGTGATACAATTTCTTCCATTGCTGGATTCACAATTTTATAGTAGAATACCAGCAAGTCCACTCTAGTCCATATTTTACAGAATGTTTTTTATACAAGGTGCAGGACTACCACCAACTGGGTTGTGGTAAGGGTGGTTTAGGGATGAATCAGGTTGTGAAGGAGGTGGAATTTGAGCAGGGGACTAGAAAGTGGGTAATATTTTCACAGGCAGAGATTAAAGGAGCATATTTTAGGTGATTGGAGACAACAAAAAGAAAGGCATGGATGTGTTGTGAGTGGAAGGAGGAATCTGATATTGGTAGGGTGTAAGATCTGTAGGGTAGGATATAGTGTGAAATGAGGTAGAAAAATACACTAAAAGGTAGGCTCTGCCCAGGTTGTATGGGGCTTTTCAAACTAGTTTAAAGGCTCAGTTTTCTGTAAATGGGAACTATTAAAGAATTGGATTGGGAGAGAGACTGAAGGTGGGGAAGACCAGCCAGGAGGCTGTTTCTTTAGGGGAAAGCAGTAATGAGATTTTTGATCTAAGGACAGAAGGGTTAGAAAAGAAAGGACTGATGGGAAATACCTTGCAGAAATAGAATTGTTAGAATTTGGCAACTGATTAGATGTGGAAGAGCAAGAAGGAGGACTGGAGAAACAATTGGGATTAGGAGCTTTGAGCTAGAAATCAGTTCAATTTAGCTGATATTTAATCCATGCCTGTTGATATCGAGCTCTGTGTTAGCCACTGGACTAATGCAAAGATCAGTCTTTGTACCTTAGGGATATAGACAGCTAAAATGAACTTGCTTTTGCTTAATATTTTCTTGAACAAGAGTAAACAACTACAGATCTCTGGGCATGTTTGGCATGTTTAAAATCCTTACTACCATTGGCGAATGCACTTATATATAAAAAGTGTTTAATGCTTGTTATATGAGCCTTATGCCTATAATTTCTGCTTCTCCAATATTCATCTTAGTCACTAACCCATGAGTACAGAGGTATGTTCAGAAAATAGTGACTGCTGCTACTTTTTGGAATGTGGAATAGAGAACAGGGACATATGTATTTCTTGCATACTTTTAGAAGGTTTATTTGTAATAGTAAGTGGGATGGGTCAGCAGACCCCTAGCCCCTCCTTCGGGGGTACCTTCCCAGTTCTATTGTGTATCTTCCTTTAAACCAGTCTGGTCTGGAGATTTTCAGGTCATTTTATTCAGGGCCTCTATATACCCCTACCATGATTAGGTCATCAAGAGGGCTAATCATTACCTTAATGTTCCACAATAATTCCTAACAATGCTGTTGTTGCTCTCTTGAGGCCATATTGTTGTTTCTATATCACCACTCTCTAGTCTGTCTCATCTTTTTTATTAATTTATTGAAGTGATACTCATACTTAAGCATAAACAATAAGTGTATAAGATAGTTGTGAACTTACAAAACAAATATATGTAATGTCATACAGGACTCTCATAACTCACCTTACCAACAATAACTTGCATTGTTAAAACTTTTTAACTAATGAGTAAAGAGCGTTGTCAAAATATTACTACTAACCAGAGTACTTTTCCCCCAACCAACCCTATTATTATCTTTATATCATTTATATATGAGCATACATAAACAATTAAGTGTATAATAAAAGGTGTGAACACACAAAGCAAACATATATAACATCATACAAGGGTCCCATACATCAACCCTCCAACAATACCTTGCATTGTTGTGAGACATTAGTTACAAATTATGAAAAAATATTTTCAAAACCTTAACTAATCGTAGTCTTTATCTTATATTTGGTGTGTTTTCCCCCAACCCAACCCTATTATTATTTTTTAAATATATTTTTATGACAGAACTTGTAAACTTATAAAACAATCATGTATATGTGCAGAATTCCTAAACAATACCTCTCCATCTACACGTCACACTGTGTTGGAACATTTGCTACAGATAAGATAATATCATCCGATTGTTACCATGTCCATACTGTACGTTTGGCTCACATTTTCCATACTGCCCCATTATCAAAACAGTACATCTTTCGTATAGATGTAAGAATATTATATTATTACTGCTAACCACAGTCCATAGGTTACTCCAGCTCTATTTTTCCCATGCTTCTTCATATTCCCAGCACCATGTAGTAGTCATGTACATTTGCTCTAGCTCACAAAGGACACCCTTGCATCTGTACCATTAACCACAATTCTCATCCAACTCTTGGTTTACTGTGCAATTAAGTTTCTAGATTATTCTCTAGCATTCTATCAATTGGAATTTACATCCCTAGACTAACATTTTCAGCCACATCCCCATTTATAAACTAGTGTAACTCATTATGTGTTAACATCCACTCTATGCATTTCCATACTTTTACAGTAAAGCTAATTAAATTTCTACATACATTAAGCATCAGTACTCCATCTCAGTCCTCCTCTCATCTACTTTAAGAATCCACCACCTACCACCAGGTCTTGAAGATATTTTCCTACAATTTCTGCTAGAAGTTTTATGGTTCTTGTTCCAGATCTTAGAGGAAAACCTTTACTATTTCACCATTGAATATGATGTTATCTGTGGGTTTTCATATATCCCCTTTATTTTGTGGAGGAAATGTCCTTCTATTCTTATCTTTTAAAGTGTTTTTATCAGAAAAGGATGCTGTATTTTGTCAAATGTATTTTCTCCATCATTAGAGATGAAAATGTGATTTTTTTCGTTTGATATGTTAATATGGTGTATCACACTGATTGATTTCCTTATATTGAAACATCCTTGCATACCAGGGATGTAACCCACTTGATAGTGGTGTATAATTTGTTTAATGTGTTGTTGAATATGATTAGCAAGTATTTTATTGAGGATTTTAGCATCTACTTTCATTAGAGAATTTGGTCTATAGCTTTCCTTTCTTGTGGAATCTTTGTGTGGTTTTGAAACTAGAATGATATTTGCATCATAGAATGAGTTAGGAAATGTTCCCTATACTTCTATTTTTTGGAAGTTTATTCAGGATTGATGCTAGTTCTTTCTGGAATGATTGGTAGAATTCACCTGTTGACATCATCTGGTCTTGGGTTTTACTTCCTTGGGAAGTTTTTGATGACTAATTCAATCTCGCTACTTGTGATTATTCTGTTGAGTTCATCAGTTTCTTCTTTCATCAAGGTCAGCTGCTTATGTGTTTCTAGGAATTTGTCCATATCATCTGAGTTATGCATTTTGTTGTCATGCAATTTTTCAAAGTATCCTCTTATGATACACTTTATTTCTATGGGATCAGGAGTGATATCCCCTCTTTGTTATTTCATTTTATGTATTTGCATATTCTTTCTTTTTTTTCTTTGTTATTCTAGCTAAGGTTTTGTCAGTTTTATTAATTTTCTCAAAGAACCAACTTTTGGTTTTGTTACATTTTTCTAGTGTTTTTTTAAAAATTGTAATTAGGCATTACCAAATTAAAAAAAAAACCTCTTAAATTAGAGTGCACAATGAAGATACCTTATTATTTTAAAGGTGCTAGAGCAAGAATATATGTATTAGTCAGCGCAAGGGGTGCTGACTGAAAATACCAGAAATATGTTGGCTTTTATAAAGGGTATTTATTTGCACTAGAAGCTTACAATTACCAGGCCATAAAGCATAAGTTACTCCCTGACCAAAGTCTATTGCCACGTGCTGGAGCAAGATGCCTATTGCTGTCTGCATGGGTTCAGGCTTCTGCTTCCTCTTAGGCTCTGTGGTCCTAGCTTTTTCCAATATCAGGTGTAGGCTTGGATAAGTCTCATCTCTCTTCCTGGGGCTTATTTCTCTCTGGGCTCAGTTGCTCTGCTTTCTCTATAAGGCCAGCTGTAACTATTAGGTGAAAAGCTAGTCTCTTTTCTCAGGGCCTCTCTGTGTCTAATGGAACCTTCTCTCTTTCCTCATGTATCTGCTTCTCGGTGTGTTTACTTCCTAGATCCAGTATCAAAACTTCAACTAACTCCTTTGCTGTGTACTCTTCTCTGTGAGTTCCCGTACATGAAGGATGAGGGGACTCAACGTCCTAGTGCCATAGCCCAATGAAAGCATTAATCATAATTTAATCAAGTAAAAGTGAAACCTCTAAATCCAATACAATCTAATATGCCCAGAGGAACAGACCAGTTCACAAATATAATCCAATATCTATTTTTGGAATTCATAAATAATATCAAACTTGTACAATATACAACATAAACTCATCTACATTTTAACTAGTTGTATTTGGTAAATGGCATTTAAATAATCTTCAATAGAAAATTGAAATCAGTTTACAGGAGTTAAAATATCTTGTTTAATACCAACTTTATAAATAAAAAAAGAAGGAAAAAATTGTCCTCTGTGCTCCAGTTTTTGCTTACATCTATGTCTTCTGCTCCTTCCCTTTTGGAGAAAACATTGCATTGTAAGGGTGCTATCTTTTTTGATGAGGACAGTGGTCAAGGTCTTTCTTAATGTAATGCCTCTACATACAAGTTTGAGTGGAAGGAAAACCAGCTTCCCAAAAATTCTCTAGTGTGTTTAGTGGAAGGTAGGAGAATTGGTGTCTTGAGCAGGAAGCCAACTTCTTTCTATTTCTTCTGCTGGCCTATGCTTAATAAATGTCACATTCCTTATATGTACATCCAAGAAATTTTATTTTCTCTTCTTTTTTATAATCCACCTTAATATGAGGAAAATTTGGTAGGGTAGTCTCTCTTTCATCACCTTTAAATATGGCTCCACAAATGCTTTCTGTTGGACTTTATCATGTTTATTACCATGGGTGTTTAGTGTTTTTGTGGCTGCTGAAAATTCCTTCTTTTCCTTCTATTACTTTGGGGAATCTGTCTGCCAAATAGGATTAATATTCTTGTGTGGTCCGCTCAGGCATATCTTCCAAGCCATCATTCATCTTTCTTTTTCCACTTGGAGATTTTTCTAGTATCTGTTCTTCTTCATTTTTAAAAACATGCTTTCACTAACTAATGTACAGTTGATGTCCCGTCTCTCCTAATTTTGACTGATGGCCATTCTTTGTATCTATTACAGTAATATCCATTTTATACTGAAAAAGGTCTGCTTCTTGATCTGTACTCCCCTGGATATTTTCACAAGATAGGCCGTTGTTTTGTAGAGACTTTGTTTTAGCAATTCTACATGGGTTTATCTGAAGTGCAAGTTCACATGCTTCTTGGACTGACCTGACTTTCATTTTTATTGGCTCATGAGAACCAGCACACTTTATGTCATCAAAAAATTCTCTGTCTCCAAACTTTTATGTGGACATGAAGGGATTTTGAAGACAAGATTATTGTCTTTTATTTGTAATGGTGTTTTATTTTCTGGAAAGGATTTACTCAAGGACTGGAGGGTGCATTCTTGTACACAGGGATCCTATGGGGAATCTTTGGTTAACATGTAGCTTCCATCCAAGGCCTTATGACTTGAGGGAGAACTCTTTGGTGGGGATTTCAAGGTGCATAAAGAGTCACTTGAGTAGACCTATGTTTTTTTCTTTTTTTATTGTCTTTTTTAAAAAAGATAAATAGATCATACAAACATTAGTTTAAAAAATATGAGGTTTCCATATACCCAACTTCTCACCCCCACCCCCTGCTCCTCCCACATCAACCTCCCCTTTAATCAGTAGGGCACATTCATTGCATTTAATGAATATACCTGGACCACTGCCACTCCATATGGACCATAGTTTACATTGTAGTTCACACTCTCTCCCAGTCCATCCAATGTGTTATGGCATGATATATAATGTCCTTCATCTGTCCCTGCAATATCATTCAGAACAACTCCAAGTCCTGAAAATGCCCCATATCACACCTCTTCCTCCCTCTGCCCTCAGCAACTCCTGTGGCCACTGTCTCCATATCAATGATACAATTTCTTCCATTGCTAGAGTCACAACAGTTCTATAGAAGAATACCAGCAAGTTCACTCCAATCCATATTGTATTCCTCCATCCTGTGGGCCCTGGGATGGCGATGACCACTCCACATCTAATTTGAGAGGGAGCTTAGATCCACATGGCTGATGGATGTGATTCTCTTACTTGCATTTGTAGACACTCTTGGTTCCCTGTTGTGATGCTTGACCATTCTCACATCCCCATCAGCTGACCTGGGTAAGTCCAGTGAACCAGAGAGTAGGTGTTGCAACTCTGCTGAGGCTCAGGGCCCAGCCGGCACAAGGACAGTCCAGAGAGTCAAGTCTCCTGAACATACACAAACCCCAGTGCCAGTGACAGGTTCAGTAAAAGTGACAGCGGAGGCATGTGTAGAGAGGTCACATCTGAGTCCAACGCCATCACAATTAGGAGCACAAATTCCAAAGTAGGGCCCATTGGCAAGGCAATGAACTCCAGAGCCATCTTTCATGACTATATAACCTGTGTGTCTCTGTAGCCCTTAGGAACACTAGTAAATGAGGTTGTATCTACTTTGGCTGTCTCTGGGATCCTGCTGAGACATGCATAAGTGCAACCCCTCTGATGACCTCCCAATTCATTTTGAAGACTCTTAGCCATATAAACTCATTTGTCTTTACCATTTCCCCCATTCATTCGAGGTGTTCTTCTAGTTGCATCATCAACTTGTGGTAGTAGTAATCCCTCAGTACCAGGGAGGCTCATCCCCATGAGTCATGCCCCACTCAAGGGAAGGTAATGCAGTTACATCCTGAGCTTGGCTTAGAAAGTAGCTACATTTGAGCAACATGGAGGCTGTCAGGAGGTAACTCTTAGGCACCCTGCAGCTCTAGGCATAGATGAAATTTCAAGCATACAGACTCATAAGCATAGTCATCAGTATCAAGGGCCCATTGGACCATACTTCTTCACTTGTCTATGTCCTTGCACTTGGGGGATTGTTGCTGTTTGCTAGCATGGGAACTCAGCACTTCCTCAGTTGTCATGTGTAACTATCCACTATGTCAATACACAAAGAACATCCGAACATATCTATATACCCTATATGCATGCCCTGGAGGAAAATGAAATAGTATTGTCAGGTTTAAAGATTAGAAACAGAATACATAATAATTTAGAGGAACTAAAAGTAAAAAATAAATTGGGGTATTAAATAATGAAAAATATCATGAAACTTTGTTTTTGATATTTTGACTTCCATCACAGTAATAAGTGTTGCTATGCATGTACAGTGGCAAGGCGATCTCTTCCATTCCTTCCTCAATGTCTACATCCTTTTTTTAATTTTGTCTTCTAAAATGTTTTAAATCACAGTAAAGTCACATATTCAATATAGGGGACTCCCATATACCCAACATCAAACCTTTTTTCCACTTCCCCAGCAATGATCTTTTTACATGTGTATGTTATATTTGCTACAGCTGTTGTATGTTGAAACAAAGCAAATAACCATGGTTCCATTATGGCTTACATTATGGTTTAGATTTTAGACTACACTTTTCTAAATTTCTGGTTACATTAAGGTTCACATTGTGGTTTAAATTTTAGACTATACACTTTTATACATTTTTGGAACTAATCAGTAGCTGAAGTCAGTGTACTCTTCCTACCCCATTTTTGGGAAATGTAGCTATGCCATCCAGCCAGGGAATAAATTCCAAGGTGGTTTGTACTAGCAGCAGGATATGGGCACCAACCTCTATGGGAAGGAGTGTTCTACTCACAAATCTTAACTGTAGATGGACGTTCTCCTCCACCTGTTCTTCCAAGGATGTCGCATGATGTTCTTTGGATTTCCTGGGCCCTCCAAGCAGGTTCTTTAGATAGCTCTGGGTGATAACTAACTGTATTAACTCTTGGAGCTCCTTACTCTGCCACCATCTTGCCCCTCCTCCACAAGTAACTTTTATGAATGAATGACTTTTAAACAAAGATTACTTCAGGCATTTTCCTCCTCTCCACCCTCACCACCAAGCCAGCTCAAAGCACCTATTCTACCCGACTGAGACCTATATCCCCCTGAGCACTGACTGACATTGGGAATCCACACCAGACTCACCTCATGGTTTTCTTATTTTCCTCACAAGTAAAGTTATTTGGATGAGTAAATCTTGGCAGCTTCTCAGGTACTGGACAAAAATGCTTATCTAAGCATGAGTCTGTTAGAGGAATCCTAGGAGAGTGAGATGTAGTTTAATGAAATAAGTTGGGAAATTCAGCTGAAAGGTAGGAACACTGCAACTGTAGAGGCTCACTTCTGAAAGCAATTTTGGGAGCAGGGTTTGTCAGTTGTATTGATCTACTCTAAGAACAATCTTTAATTTTTGTTGATTTTTTTCTATTGTTTTTTCCCTCCAATTTCATTTATTTCTCCTTGAATCTTTATTTAATTCTTTCTACTTTCTTTGGGATTGGTTTGCTGTTCTTTGTTTAGTGCTTCCAGGTGTTCAGTTAGGACTTTGATTTTAGCTATAATTTCTTTTTTATTAAATATTTATTATTATTTTTAAAATATTTAGATTACACAAATATTACATAAAAATATAGGGGATTTCCATATGCCCTACTCCCTACACCTCCCACATTTTACTACATTAACAATATCCTTAATTAGTGTGGAACATTTGTTACAATTGATGGAAACATTTTGGAGCATTGCCACTAAGCATGGATTATAGTTTTCATTGTAGTTTACACTCTCACTTGCATATTTTTGTAGGTTATGGCAAGATATGTAATGGCCTGTATCTGTCATCATAATGTCATTCAGGACAATTCCCAAGTCCCCAAAATGCCCCCATATTTCACCTGTTTTTCCCTCTCCCTGCCCTCAGAACCTGCAGTGGCCACTGCCTCCACATCAATGATAAATTTCTTCAATTGCTAGAATCACAGTAAGTCTATAGTAGAATACCAATAAGTCTATTTTAGTCCATAGTTCATTCCCCAGTCCTGAGGATTTGGGGATTGTGATGTCCGCCCCTACGTCTAATTCATAGGGTGCCTCCAACCCATATGGCTGATGGTTGGGACTGTCCTGCTTGCTGTTGTAGACTCTCTCTGTTCCTTGTTATGGTGATTGTTCATCTTCACCTCCTTGTTGTCCTGGGTGAGTCTACTGAAATGGAGAGTAGGTGTTGAAACTCTGCTGAGGATCAGGGCCCAGCTGGCACATTGACAGCCGAAAGGTTCAAGTTACTAGGACATTCACCTACCAATTCCAGCACTAACTATAGGTTCAAATAGAAGGGACAGAACAGGCATGTGTAGAGAAGTCACAGCTGAGTCCAACTCTGTCACACTTGGGAGCACAAACTCCAAAGTAGGGCCCACTGGCAAGGCACCAAACCCCAGAGGTATCTTCCATGACTATAGGACCTGGGCATCTCCAGAGCCTTCAGGAATTCCAATATTTGGGTTGGTATCTGCTTTGGCAGTTTATGAGATCCTGCTGAGATGTGCATGAGAATTACCTCTGGGATAACTTCCTGACTCACTTTGGTTTTTTTTTTTTTTGTTTTTTTTTATTGACTTTGTAATAATATTACATTAAAAAAAATATATATATATGAGGTCCCATTCAACCCCACCACCCCCACCCCACCTCTCCCCCCCCCCCCCCCAGCAACACTCATTCCCATCATCATGACACATCCATTGCATTTGGTTAGTACATCTTTGGGCACCTCTGCACCTCATGGTCAATGGTCCACATCATGGCCCATACTCTCCCCCATTCCATCCAGTGGGCCCTGTAAGGATTTACAATGTCCGGTGATTGCCCCTGAAGCACCATCCAGGGCAGCTCCATGTCCCAAAGACGGCTCCACCTCTCATCTCTTCCTGCCTTTCCCCATACCCATCAGCCACCATGTCCACTTTTTCCAATCCAATGCCACCTTTTCTATGTGGACATTGGATTGGTTGTGTCCATTGCACCTCTATGTCAAGAGGAGGCTCAGATTCCACATGGATGCTGGATGCAATCCTCCCACTTTCAGTTGTAATCACTCTAGGCTCCATGGTGTGGTGGTTGTCCTTCTTCAACTCCATCTTAGCTGAGTGTGGTGAGTCCAATGAATCAGATTGTAGGTGCTGGAGTCTGTTGAGGTTCAGGACCTGGCTATCACATTGTCAGTCCAGAGATTCAAATCCCCTAAATATATCTTAAACCCCAACACTAACTGCACCTCCAGCACATTAGCATGAAAGTCTTATGAAGAGAGATCCCATCTGAGTCCAGATTAATCACACATAAACACCATTTCCAAAGAGGGGCCATCTGACCTGGTAGTTAACCCCATCAGCCATGACCATAACTCCCATGGGTCTCTTTAGCCCTCAAAGGAACCAATACCTGGGGGTTGTATCTGCTTTATCTGTCTCTCAGACTCTGCTCAGTTGTGCATAAGGGCAATCCTTCTGCCAGCCTCCAGACTCTTTTTTAGAGACTCGTAGCCATATAAACTCATTTCTCCTTTCCATTTCCCCCTTACATTAGGTCAAACAGCATTTTAAAGTCTTGTTATTTTATGTAGACAGGGATATTCTGCTGATCCGCATTGAACCTTCCGTATAAGGTCATTTTCCAGTTGCATCATCAGTTGGTAGTTGATAGTGGTCCCTCGGTGCCAGGGAGGCTCATCCCCGGGTGTCATGTCCCACGCTGGGGGGAAGGCATTGCATTTACATGCTGAGTTTGGCTTCGAGACTGGCCACATTTGAGTAACATGAAGGCTGACAGGAGGAAATTCCCAGGCACAATGCTGCTCTAGGCCTTGTTCTTATTTTAGGCTTATCAGCTCACAAGCATAGTCATTAGCATCAGGGGCTCACTGTTGAACCGTCACTCCCTCCCGGTCCCCGCCGCTGCACCTGGGAGACTGTCGCTGCTCCCCTAGGGACCACGACAGAGCACCACTGGCCAGGAACCCAGTACCCACCCTGCTGTGGTTTTTAATAGTTGCCACTATGAGTATATCCAAACATTACCATGCACCCTGGACATATGTTCTGTACAGCTCCCTGACAGCCATATATCACCTGTCAATGGTATCCTATACCAGTATCCCTCCTTTGCCATTGTTGACCCACTCTGTGATCCAGAACTCCCTGATATTTGAAGCCCAATATAATGTCAGGGTCCCTTACTAGGAAATGGCATATAGCGATGGGTTTAAAGGTTAGATAAAGAATACATGTTGACTTGGAAAAAATTCTACATCCTATCTTTTTCTTTTTTTTTCCCCTAATTATTGAGCTTCTCTTCACAGGAGCCCTAGACCACAGCAATGCATATATATAATATACAGCACTCCCATACATCCACCACAAAACCTTTTCCCTTCCACAGCGATACCCTTACACCCTCTTCACATCATATTTACTTAACGTGATGTACAGAGTCTGAGACAATAGCTTTCTAACAAGGTGACATCTGTGCTTACATTGTGGTGCATACTTTAGGATACACAGTTTTTTACATTCTTAGTTATCCTATGTTTTACATTTTGGTTTATGTTATCAGTCTGTCATCTCCTATATGTTATGGTGTAATATTACATGATTTATATCCATCCTTGTGTACTCTCACGAAACTCCTCTCTTACCCCCCATTTACCTTGGTTCCACACATTTAACGTCCATTTTCCCTTCCACCTTGGTGCCCACAGTGGCAGCCAACCTCCGTTTCCCGAGGAGCCACTTCCAGAGATAGATGGAATAGTGTTCAGGGCCTAACTTGCTCAACTGCCCCAATGCCCTGGGAGCCACCCTTTCTCTCGAGGGATACAGTTCCCTCTATTTGATGTCATTGGTCCTCCCCAGAATGTGGGTCCACCCCCTCTCTCACTACTTGGGTTTCTACCCCATGGTGTCACCCACTCTGGCAGAATGAGCATTTAGACATTCCCCAGGAGCCCGTTCCTGACTCACTTTGAAGTCTCTTAGCCATATAAACTCATTTGACTTTACCTTTTTCCTCTTTTATTCAAAGTTTTTTTCTAGTTGTATTTCTAGTCGATGCTTGGTAGTGATCCCTTGGTGCCAGGGAGGCTCATCTCCAGAAGTCATGTCCCAGGCTGGGGGGAAGGTAATACATTTATATGGTCAGTTTGGCTTTGAGAGAGTCCTTATTTGAGCAACAAGGAGAGTTTCTCAGGAGGTAACTTTTAGGCACCCTATAGCACTAGGCTAAGTTGTAACTGCAAGAGCAAAGTCTCATAAGCATAATTGTCAATACCAAGAGCCCATCAGTGGACTGTCCTTCCTCAATAGCCATTGCCCTGCACTTGGGGGATTGTTGCTGTTCTACCAGAGAGTGTGGCAGAGCACCCCAGGATTGGAATTCAGTAGTCTTTCGATTATTGTATAAATCTCCACCGAGTGTGATGATGCCCCATGAATATTTGAACACATTTATATACATTATATGAATGACCAGGTGAACTTCCTCCCATGTATTTCCCATCACTGGCACTCAACTCAATGATTCTCCCCTTCTACCCAATTAATAAGAAAAGGAAATAATAATGATTTGTTTGAATATAAGAAATAAAATATACAATATTTAGAAAAACTTAAACCAGAATAAAATAAAAATTTGGATATTAAAAATATAATGGAAAATGTTTAAAAATTTTTCAGCATTTTACCTCTCTTCACTGTAATATCTGTTATCCTGTGAATACAGTGACATTTTCTTCCATTTCTTCCACAGTGTCTTACTTCTTTTCATTTTGTCTTCAACAAAGATTTAGGTCACAATAAATTCACATACAGTACACAGGGGATTCCTGTGTACCCAGCATCCTCCCCCTTTTCCCCTTCCCTTATCATTAACCTGTTTATATGTGGATGGTAATTTGTTACAACTGATGTACAAATATTGAAACATAGCCACTAACCATTGTCTATGGTTTACATTATGGTCTACACTCTAGACAATACACTTTTATAAAATTTTGATGAAAGTCTGCACAGCCTGTATCCATCATTGCAAGATCATGCAGAACACCTCCATTACCCCCTAAGTACCCCCTCTTCCAACTACTATTACTCCCTCCCATTCAGGGTCCACAGTGACCACCAGGCTTCACTCCTTGAAGCACAAGATCCATAGTTACTTGAAATAACACTGAGGGCCTGACACACTGGTCTGTCCTCCCCTATTAGGAACCACTCATGCTCTTGAGAGAAACCCACCCCTCTGAGAACATATCAGACCTCCCAAGGATGGGAGTCCAACTCCTTCCTGCTCGTTATGTGGGACTCCACCCATTGATACAACCCACTAAGACAAAATGATAGCTCACACATTCTCTAGAAGACTGCCCCAGGTGCACCCTCTCCCGAATGCCCACCCCCATCTAACACCCTAAGCCAGTAACCCTTCCTTGTCATATTGCCAGAAGAGCTTTCCCAACATTGTAGTTTCAGCCACATACCCATCAATCCCCAGTGTTCATCTGCTTGCTCCACAACTATAACCCAGTACCACGGACCGACCAACCAAACCTCCTCCAGTACCCCCCCGTCAAACTTGCACCACCCAACTGAATAGTATCATTACACCCATCATATCCCTTCACCACACAACTACTCATTTCCACCTTATCATAGACTTCTGTATGAGCATTGGCTCACAACCTTCTGTTCCTTTCTATTTTCTGTAAACATGTCTTCCAGAATGTAGCTCTCTAAGACTGCTTGATTTAATTCTTTTTTTTTTTTTGGTATTGCTTTTTTTTTGTCTTTATTTATTTTTTAATGTTACATTAAAAAATATGGTATTGTTTTTAGACTGAGATATTCTGCTGGTCCGAGTTGACCCTTTTATTTAAGATCATTTTCTTTTTTTTTTTTTTTAAAGATTTATTTATTTATTTCTCTCCTCTTCCCCCCCCCCACCCCAGTTGTTTATTCTCTGTTTAGTGAATAATGCTGCTATGAACATTAATGTGCACATACCTTTTTGTGTCATTGCTTTCAATTTTTCTCAGTATATACTCAGCAATGGAATTGCTGGATCACGTGGCAGATATATATATATTTAATTTTTTGAGGAACTGCCAAACAGACCATCAAAATGGCTGGATCATTTTACATTCTCTCCAGCAGTGGATGAGGGTTCCCATTCCTCCACATCCTCTCCAACACTTATAGTCTTCTGTTTTTCTTTAGTGGCCGCCAGTCTAAGGGGTGTAAGATGAAATCTCTTTGTTGACTTGCATTTCCCTAATAGCTAGTGATGTTGAGATCTTCTAATGTGTTTTTTAGCCATTTGTATTTCTTCTTTGAAGAAGTGTCTGTTCAAATCACTAGCCCATTATTTAAATGGGTTGTTTTTCTTTTTCAAGATTTAGGATTTCTTTATATACGATGGATATTAGGATCCTGTAAGATACATAGTTACCAGATATTTTCTCCCATTGTGAATGCTGTCTTTTCACTTTCTTAACAAACTCCTTTGAGGTGCAAATGTTTTTAATTTAGAGGAAGTTTCATTTATTTTTTCTTTTGCTGCTCATGCTTTGGGTGTGAAGTTCATGAAACCATTTCCTCTTACAATGTCCTGTAGATGCTTCCCTTCATTATCTTTGAAGGTCTTTATGGTCTTTGCTCTTATATTTAGATTTTTGATCCATCTAGAGTTGATTTTTGAATAAGTTGTAAGATGGTGTTCCTCTCTCATTCTTTTGGATGTGGCTATGCAGTTGTGAAAGCACCATTTATTGAAGAGGCCATCCTCTTCCAGTTGAATGGGCTTGATGGCCTTGTTTAATATCAGATGGCTGTATAAGCAAGGATCTATATCAGAACTCTCAATTCTGTTCCATTCGTTGGTATGTCTATCCTGTGCAAAATACTGTGCAGTTTTGACCACTGTAGCTTTGTAGTATGTTTTAAAGTCAGGTAGTGTGATTTCTCCAGTTTCATTTTTATTTTACAATACGTCTTTGGCTATTCTGGGTCTCTTGTATTTCCAAATAAATTTCATAGTTAGCTTTTCCAATTTGGTGCGCTTTAATTTTCTATTTCATTTAGTTCTGCTCCAACCTTTGTTATTTCCTTCTTTCAACTTCCTTTATTGTTAGTTTCTAATTATTTTTCTAATTCCTCTAGGTGTGCAGCTACGTCTTCCATTTTATTCTTATTTTTTGATATATGCATTTATGGCTATGAATTTCTCTCAGTATAGCTTTTGCTGCGTCCCATAGGTATTGATGTGTTTTATTGTCATTTTCATTTGTTTCAATGTACTTACTATTTCTTTTGTAATTTCCTTATTGACCCACCGTTTGTCTAAAAAGTGTTTTTGTGTTTTTTTTTTAACTTATCTTTGTGCCTAATCTGGCCCTTACTAAATTCCAACTTCTTTCCATTGTAGTCATTGAAATTACTTTGTATAATTTCAGTTTTTCTGCATTCATTGAGAGTTGTTCTCTGGCCTAGCATGTGGTCTGTTGTAGAGAATGATGCATGTGCTTTGAGAAGAAAGTATATTCTCTGTATTTGGGTGTAGTGTTCTGTATATGTCTATTGATTCTTGGTCTTCTAATATATTATTCAAAGTCTTTGTTTCTTTACTAATTCTTTGTTGAGATGTTCTGTCTAATGGTAATAATGGTGTATTAAATCTCCCAGGATAATTGTAGAGGCATCTATTTCTCCACTTAGTTTTTCCAGTGTTTCCCTCGTGTATTTTGAGGTGCCCTGGTTAGGTGCATAAATGTTTATGATTGTTCTTTCTTCTTGGGAGATTACTCATTTTACTAATACATAGTGTCTGTCTTTGTTTCTTAAAATAGTTTTGCATTTAAAGTCTATTTTCTCTGATATTAGTATATCTACTCCTGTCCTTTTTTGGTTGTTGTTTGTTGTAAAATTGTTTTCTAGCCATTCACTTTCAGCCTCCTTAAATCCCTGGGTCTAAGGTGGGTTTCTTGACAGCATATAGATGTGTCATATTTCCTTATTCATTCTGCCAATCTTTGTCTCTTGACTGGTGAGTTTAATCCATTAACATTCTATGTTATTACTGTCAAGGAATTACTTACATTAGCCGTATTTTCTTTAGTTTTATTTATATTTTTTTAATTTCATTAAAAATTTTTGTGTGTGTGCACTCTCCTCAAACTCTCTTGTTTTTTCCTATCAACCTGCAGCATACCCTTGAGTATTTTTTTCTTTTTTTTTTAAGATTTATTTATTTATTTATTTCTCTCCCCTTCCCCCCCCCCACCCCGGTTGTCTGTTCTCTGTGACTATTTGCTGCGTCTTTGTCTGCTTCTGTTGTCGTCAGCGGCATGGGAATCTGTTTCTTTTTGTTGCGTCATTTTGTGGTGTCAGCTCTCCTTGTGGACGGCGTCATTTCTGGGCAGGCTGCACTTTCTTTCTCACTGGGCAGCTTTCCTTACGGGGTGCGCTCCTTGCACGTGGGGCTCCCCTACGTGGGGGACACCCCTGCGTGGCAGGGCACTCCTTGCGCGCATCAGAATTGGGCATGGGCCAGCTCCACACGGGTCAAGGAGGCCCTGGGTTTGAACCGCAGACCTCCCATGTAGTAGACGGACGCCCTATCCACTGGGCCAAGTCCCTGCCGAATATTTCTTGAAGGACAGATTTCTTATTGGCATAATCTCTTAATTTCTGTTTTTCTGTGAAAATTTTGAAATCTCCATCATTTTTGAATGGTAGCTTTGCTAGATACAGTATTATTGGCTGGTTGTTTTTTTCTTTTAGCACCTTACCTATATCCTACCACTGCCTGTATGCCTCCATGGTTTGAGATGAGAAATCAGCATTTAATCTTTATTTTATTTATATCTGCATGGATTATAGTTTACATTATAGTGTACACTCTCAGTCCATTCAGTGGGTTATGGCAGGATATAAAATGTCTTGCATCTGTCCCTGCAAAATTTAGGATAACTCCAAGTCCCGAAAATGCCCCCACATCACCTTTTTTCCTTCTCCCTGCCCTCAGCAGCTCCCGTGGCTATTGTCCCCACATCAATGATACAATTTCTTCCATTGCTAGATTCACAATAGTACTATAGTAGAATACCAGTAAGTCCACTCTAATCCATATTTTATTCCTGCATCCGGTGGACCCTGGGATGGTGATGTCCACTCCTCCTCTAAATCGAGAGGGTGCTTAGATCCCACATGGCTGATGGATACAATTTTCCTGCTTGCAGTTGTGGATGCTCTCAGTTCCCTGGTGTGGTGGTTAACCACCAAACTATCCTCCAGAATGGTTGGATCCTTCTGCATTCCCACCAACAGTGGATGAGTGTCCCCATTTCTCCACATCTTCAACACTTGTAGTCCTTTGTTTTTTTTGTTTTTGTTTTTTTGTTTTTTTGTTTTTTTTCCAGAAGTCCTTTGTTTTTTAATGGCCACCAATCTAATGGGTGTAAGATATTATCTCATTGTAGTTTAGATTTGCATTTCTCTAATAGGTAGTGATGTTGAATATCTTTTCATGTGCTTTTTAAAGAAATTATTTTTGATTCTTTTTTTAAAAGATATATAGATCAAAAAATGTTGAATTAAAAAATATAAGAGGTTCACATATACCCCACACCGTATCCCCCTACTCCTCCATCATTAAAAATCTCTTTCATTGTGGCACATTCGTTGATTTTGGTGAATACAGTTTGGAGCACTGCTGCACCACATGAATTGTAGTTTACCTTGTAGTTTACACTCTCCCCCTGTCCATTCAGTGGGCTATGGCAGGATATATAATGTCCAGCATCTGACCCTGCAAAATCATTTAGGACAACTCCAAGTCGAGAAAGTGCCCTCATATTGTCAGACTGTTATCAATAACTATGAGTATATTTGGCATATTTTTCCATACTCCCTTATCGACATAGTATATCTTTGGCATTGATGCAAGAACATTACAGTATTGGTGTTAACTACAGTCAATAGGTTACATTAATTGTATTTTCCTCATATTTTTCCACATTCTCACCACTGGCAATAGTGAAGAACATCTGTTCTAGTTCAGAGACGGACATTTTTGCTTTTTTACTGTTAACCACAATTCTCATCCACCTTTGGGTTCACTGTGTTATTCAGTCCTTAGATTATTCTCTAGGTTTTTTTCAATTGACATGTACATCCCTAGACTAACCTTTTCAGCCACAATCCCATTTATAAACCAGGTGCTACTCACTATTATCTGTTACTATCAAGTCTGTCTATTTCAATACATTTATAGTCAAGATAACTAAAAGTTCTACATACATTAAGCATCAGTACTCCTTCTAGCCCTCCTGCTATCTTCTAATAAATTAATACTATAGGTTTTAAATCCATATGTTTATTCTTTGTATTTAGGTCATATTAGTGAGGCCACGCAACATTTGTCCTTTTGTATCTGGCTTATTTCACTTAGCAAAATGTCTTCAAGATTAATACGTGTTATGCTGTGTCCAAAATTAATTTCTTCCTACTGCAGCATAGTATTCCATCATATGTATATACTAGTTTTTGTTCATCCATGCATTGATTGGTGGACACATGGGTTGTTTCAATCTTTTGGCCATTGAGTAATACCACTATGAACATCAGTGTGCAGATATTTGTTCATGTCACATTTTTTAGTTCTTCAGGATATATTCCTGGAAGAGGAATTTCTGGATCATATGGAAATTCTCTGTTTAGCTTCCTCAGGAACCACCAATCTTCCTTCCACAAAGATTGCACCATTTTACAATCCCACCAACAGTGAAGGAGTGTCCTGTTTCTCCACATCCTTTTCAATACTTATTGTTGTTTGTTTTTTTGTTTTTTGAATAATGACCATTCTCTGTGGTTGAGATGACATCTTAATTTTTAAAAGATTTTTATTGTGTTTTTGAAGGGACATAGAACACAAAAAATGTTACATTAAAAAATATAAGAGGTTCCCATATACCCCCCAACCCCCCCCCCCCACTCCTCCCACATCAACAACTTCCTTCAACATTGTGGCACATTCATTGAATTTGGTGAATACATTTTGGAGCACTGTTGTACTGCATGGATTATAGTTTATGTTGTAGGTTATACTCTCCCCCAGTATTTTCAGTGGGTTATGGCAGGTATATAAAGTCCAGCATCTGTCATTATCATCTGCATGTATCATTTAGGACAACTCAAGTCCCGAAAATGCCACCACATCACATCTCTTCTTCCTCTCCCTGCCCTCAGCAACTACCATGGCCACTTTCTCCACAACAGTGCTACAGTTTCTTCCGTTACTAGTCACAATAGTTCTGTAGTAGAATACCAGTAAGTCCACTCTAATCCATATTTTATTCCTCTATCCTATGGATCCTGAGATGGTGATGTCCACTCCACCTCTATATCAAGAGGGGCTTAGATCCCACATGGCTGATGGATGACTTGCATTTCCCTAATAGCCAGTGATAGTAAACATTTTTTCCATGTGACTTTTGGCCATTTGTATTTACTTTTTGGAGAAATGTCTATTTAAGTATTTTGTCCATTTTAAAATTGGATTGTCTGCTCTTTTATTGTTGAGTTGTATTATCTCTTTATATAGAATGGAAGTTAAATCCTTATTGGATATATGGTTTCCAAATATTTTCTCCCATTGATTGGTCTGCATTTTCACCTTCTTGATGAAGTCCTTTGAATCCCAAACTTTTTTTTTCTTTGAGGATGTCCCATTTATCCATGTTTTCCTTTATTGTTCATGCTTTTGGTGTAAGATTTAGGAATGTACCACCTACTTCCAAGTGTTGATGATGTTTTCCTACATTTTCTTCCAGAAGCATTATGGGTCTAGCTTTTATATTTAGGTCTTTGATCCATTTTGAGTCAATTTTTGTATAATGTGAGAGATGCGGGTCCTCATTCTTTTGGCTATGGATATCTAGTTCTCTGAGCACCATTTGTTGAATAGACTGTTCTTACTCATTTGGGTGGGTTTGACAGAGTTGTCAAAAATCACTTGACCATAGATGTGTGTGTCTATTTCTGAACCATCGGCTTGTTTCCATTGGTCCTCTGTCTCTTTTTGTCAAGACCATGCTGTTTTTTTTTTTACCACTCTATCTGGAAAATATGATTTAAAGTCCAAAAGTGAATGTCCTACAACTTGCTTTTCCTTTTAAAGATATTTTTGTCTGTTTGGTGCTCCTTACCCTTCCAAATAAATATGATAATTGTGTTTTCCATTTTTTTTACAAAATCCTGGTAGAATTTTTATTGGGATTGCATTGAAGCTGTATATCAATTGGGATAGAATAGACATCTTAATGCTATTTAGTCTTCCAATCCATGAGCATGGAATGTTCTTCCAATTACTTATTTTTTTTAAAATTTGCTTTGGAAATACATTGTTTTCTGAATACACTTGCTTTACATACTCGGTTAACTCTATTCCTAAATATTTGATTCTTTTTGTCACTACCACAATTGGAATTTTTCCTGATTTTCTCCTCAGATTTCACATTACTAGTATATAGAAACACCACTGATTTTTGCATATTGATCTTGTATCCTGACTATTGAAATTGTTTATTGGTTATATCAGCTTTCTTGTGGATGTTTCAGGACTTTCTAGATCATATCATCTGTGAGTAGTGCATATTTTTACTTTTTGCTTTGTTATTTGGATGCCTTTTATTTCTTTTTATTGCCTTATTACTCAAGCTAGAACCTCTAGCACTATAGTGAACAACAGTGATGACAGTGGGCATACTTGTCTTGTTCCCTCTCTCAACAGGAAAGATTTCAGTCTTTCAACATTGAGTGCTATGTTAGCTATGTCTTTTTAAATTTTTTAAAATTTTTTTCCTCTTTTTTTTTTAAATGTTACACTCAAAAATTATGAGGTCCCCATATACCCCCCACCCTCTCACCCCACTCCTCCCGCATCAAAAACCTCTTTCATCATCATGGGACATTCATTGCATTTGGTGAATACATTTTGGAGCATGGCTACACCACATGGATAATGGTTTATATTGTAGTTTACACTCTCCCCCAGTCCACCCAGTGGGCCATGGCAGGACTTACAATGTCCAGCATCTGTCCCTGCAATACCACCCAGGACAACTCCGAGTCCTGAAAATGCCTGCACATGATATCTCTACTTCCCTCTCCCTACCCTCAGCAGCTACCGTGGCCACTTTCTCCACATCAGTGCTACAATTTCTTCTATTACTAATCACAATATTTCCATAGTGGAATATCAGTAAGTCCACTCTAATCCATACTCTATTCTTCCATCCTGTGGACCCTGGGATTGTTATGTCCACTCCACCTCTATATTGAGAGGGGGCTTAAATTCCACATGGATGATGGATACAAGTCTCCTATTTGCAGTTGTAGGCACTCTTGGCTCCCTGGTGTGATGGTTGACCTTCTTCGCCTCCCTCTTTGCTGGCCAGGGTAAGTCCAATAAACCAGAGGGTAGGAGTTGCAAGTCTGCTGAGGCTCAGCGCCTGGCTGTCATAGTGACAGTCCAGAGCTATGTTTTTTTTTAATATATGGCCTTTATCATGTTGAGAAAGTTTACTTCAATTCTTCTTTGTAGTATTTTTATCAAGAAAGGAGGCTGTATTTTGTCAAATGCCTTTTTTTGTGTCAAATGATAGGATCATGTGCTTTTTCTTCTTTGATTTATTAATGTGGTACATTATGCTGACTGATTTTCTTTTATTTAACCACCCTTGTATTCCTGCTATAAAATCCACCTGATCATGATGAATAATTATTTTAATGTGTTCTTGGCTTCAGTTAGCAAGTATATTTTGAGTATTTTTGCATCCATATTCATTAGGGAATAGTGTCTGTAATTTAGTTTTTCATATTATCTTCACCTGACTCTTGTATTATGGTAACATTGGCTTTAAAGAATGAAATTAGTAGTCTTCCTTCTTCAGTTTTTGGAAGATCTTGAGTAAGATTGGTATTAAATATTCTTCGAGTGCTTGGTAGCCCTCACCTGTGAATCCTTATGATCCTGTTTTTTTTTATTTGGGGAGTTTTTGGTTGAATGTTTCAATCTTTTGTGTTTGGTTTGTTGAGGTCTTCTATTTCTCATACAGTCAATGTAGGTTGTACATTCCTAGGAATTTTTCCAATTCGTGTACATTATCTAGTTTGTTGGCATATAGTTGTTCGTAGTATTCTCTTATGATCTTTTATTTCTGTGGGGATGGTGATAATTTCTCCATTTTCATTTTTTATTTTATTTGCATTTTCTTTTTTTCTTTGTCAGTTTGGTAAGAATTTGTTGATTTTGTTAGTTTTCTAGAAGAAAGAACTTTTTTTAAAAGAATTTTTTGGACTTCATTCCACTGTTGATTGACTGTGAGCTCCACACAGGTAATTTTACTTTGTTTTTTGATATATCCCAAGCATCTAGAAAAGTGATTGGCATATAATATTTACTAACACATTTGATAAAATGATGTCAGATTTGCCAAAATTTTTTTATAATATACTTTTTTTAAAAAAAGATACTTAGATTACATAAAGGTTACATAACAAATATGGGGGATTCCCAAGTGCCCCACTCCCTATGTCTTAGACATTTTCCCACATTAAAACATCCTTCATTATTGTGGTACTTTTGTTACAATTGATGCACACATTTTGGATCATTGCCACTAAGCATGGATTATAGTTTACATTGTAGTTTACACTCTCTCCCACATAATTTTGTAAGTTATTACAAGATATAAAATAGTATCTATCATTGTGATATCATTCAAAACAATTGCCAAGTCCCAAAAATGCCCTAATAGTACTGAGTTTTCCCTCTCCCTCCCTTGAGAATCTCCAGTGGCCACTGACTACATCAAAGATATCAGTTCTTCCATTGCTAGAATCACAATAAGTCTATAGTAGAATAACCAGTAGGTCTACTCTAATCCATTGTTCATTCCCCAATCCTGAGGATTCTAGGATGGTGATGCCCACTCCACCTATAATTGAGATGGGGCTTAGATACCATGCGGCAGATGGATTGGACTATCTTGCTTGCAGTTGCAGATTCTCTGTTCCTTGGGATGGTTGTTGTCCATCATCATCTCCTTGTTAGTCATCCTCGGTGAGTCCATTGAACTGGAGATTAGGTGTTGTAACTCTGTTTAGATTCAGGGCCCAACTGTTCCATGGAAAGCCTAAGATTTGAGTACCCTGGACATACACCTTTCTACTCTAGTTCTAATTATAGGTTCAAATATAAGGGGCAGAAGAGCCATGTGTAGGGAAACCACAACTGTGTTCAACTCTGTCACACTGTGGAGCATAAATTCCAAATAAATACCCACTGGCAGGACACCAAACTCCTGAACTGTCTGCCCTGCTTATAGGATCTGGGTTTCTTCAGAGCCCTTGGGTGCTCAATTATTTGTGGCAATATTTACTTTGGCGGGCAGTGAAATCCTGCTGAAACATGCTTAAGCATAACCTCTGGAATGACCTCTTAACTTACTTTGAAGTCCCTTACCCATATAAATTATTTTGTCTTTACCCTTTCCCTCTATGGTCAAAGTCTTTTTCCAGTTGCATTGCTAGCTGGTACTTGGTAGTTATCCATTGGTGCCAAGGAGGCTCATCCCCTGGAATCATGTCCTATGCTGGGGGCAAGGTAATGCATTTATATGCTGAGTTTGATTTAGAGGTCACATTTGAGCAAAAAGGCTCTCAATAGGTAACTCATAGGTACCTTACAATACTCGGCTAAGTTTCAATTTAAAATGTAAAGATTCAGCTCTGCTGAGACTCAGGGCCCAGCTGGCACATGGACCAAGCAGAGAGTCAAGTCTCCTGAGCATACACCAACCACAGGTTCAGTAAAAGTGACAGAAGAGACATGTGTAGAGAGGTTGCATCTGAGTCCACCTCCATCACACTCAGGAGCACAAATTCCAAAATAGGGCCCACTGGCAAGGCACTGAACTCCAGAGCCATCTGCCATGACCGTCGGACTTGGGAGTCTCTGTAGCCTTCAGGAGCACTGCTACCTGGGGTTGCATCTACTTTTGTCTCTGAGACCTGCTGAAATGTGCATAAGTGAACCCTCTGATGAACTCCCGACTCATTTTGAAGTCTCTAAGGACACCTACTTTCCAATTCATTGGACTTATGAAGGCCAGCTAATGGGAAGGTGAGAATGGTCAAACACGACACCAGGGAACTGAGAGTGTACAGCTGCAAGCAGGAAAATCACATCCATCAGCCATATGGGATCTAAGCTTCTTCTCAATTTAGAGGTGAAGTGGACATCACCATTCCCAGGTTGTACAGGATGGAGGAATAAAATATGGATTAGAGTGGACTTACTGGTATTCTACTATAGAACTATTGTGACACTAGCAATGGAAGAAATTGTATCATTGATGTGGAGGCAGTGGCCACGCGAGTCGCTGAGGACAGGGAGAGGGAGAAGAGGTGTAATATGGGAGCATTTTCAGGACATTGAGTTGTCCTGAATGATATTGCAGGGACAGATGCAGGACATTATATGTCCTGCCATAACCCACTGAATGGACTAGGAGAGAGTGTACAATGTAAACTATAATCCATGTGGTGTAGCAGTGCTTGAAAATATATTCACCAAGTGCAATGAATGTGCCACACTCATGAAAGAGGTTGTTGATGTGGGAGGAGTGGGAGAGTGAGGTGGGAGTATATGGGAACCTCTTATATTTTTTAATGTAACATTTTGTGTAATCTATGCATCTTTTAAAAAAGACAATAAAAATTATTTTATTTTCAAAAAGTAAACATTCACAAGTACAGTCATTACTATTAAGTTCCTGCCAGTGGTCTGTTTTCCTCCACTTGACACTGCCCATGTGCTCAGGTTATTTTGCTGTCCCATGAGAGGATGTGGCAGCACTCCCTAGGATGGGAATTCAATATTCATTTCATTGTTGTGTGAATTTCCACCCACTGTAAATGCCCCATGAACAGTTGAACACATTCATAGGCCTTATAGGTATGACTCAGGTGAACAACCTCTTATGCTTCCACCATTTCTGACACCTCTCACCAATGATCCTTCCCTGCCTCAGTTGTAGCCCTTCTGTGATCCAAAACTTCTTCAAAATTGAAGCCAACATAATAACCAAATATAATTAATAGGAAAATGTTATAATAATAATGATAGTTTTAAAAATAATGAATGAAATACACAACTTTTTAAAATTTTGAAATAAAATAATAAAAATATAAAATTAAACATTTTTTGACATGAAGTCTTTCATTGCTGTAATATCTGTTGTCTTGCATGTACAGTGACATTTTATTCCATTCTCCCAGTGTCTTATTTTTTTCAAAGCAGCTTAGCTTACAGAAAAGTCACATACAGAATATAGGTGATTCTCATATACTCAACATCCTTCACCCTTTTCCCCTTTCCCCTATTAATAACACATTGCATGTAGATTGGACATTTGTTACAATTGATGTACAAATCTTGAAACATTGCCAGAAACCATGGTCAATGATTTATATTATGGTTTACATTTTTGGCCGTACACTTTTATAGATTTTGATGAAGTTTAACATGGTCTGTATCCATCATTGCAAGACCATGTAGACCAATTCCATCACTCCCAAAATTCCCCGTGTTCCATCTATTCTATTCCTCCCTGTCCTTACTCTTTGGATACACAGTAACCACCAAGATGAACTCATTGAAGGAAAAGATTCATAGTACTTGCAAAAACATTGAGGGCTTGACATACTTGTCTGTCCTTCCCTATTAGGCACTGCCTATTCTCTCAAGAGACGCCTGTCCCTCTATTTGAGAGCATAACAGGACTCCCCAGGATGGGAGTCCTACACCTTCCTGTTCACTATGTGAGTCTCTACCCACTGATATAATACACTATGACAGGATGAAAACTACACACTCCCTAGAAGCCTGTGTCAAGTGCACCCTGTCCTGAATGCCCCCTACATCCAACCCCTTAAACCAGTAATCCTCTCCTGCCATATTTGCCAAAAGAACCTTCCTAACATTGTAGTTTCAAACACAAACCCACAAATCCTCATAATTTTACTGTTCATTCCCCCAAACCTCCCCCTCTTTCCATGGAGTGTGCAACCCACACTTCCCACCATAGCCCCCTTATAGACTAGCACCTCCCAACTCGATAACATCACTGAAACACTGTTATGCCCATCCACTAAACAACTACAACCTTCCACCTTCCACCTTATACTTTTGCCCATATGGGCATCCACTCAAAACCACCTCCCTTTCTGTCTCCTGTAAACCTGTCTTACAGACTCTAGCTCTGTAAGTCAGATCAATTTTCTTAACTCATATCAGTGGAGTTGTGTAATGTTTCCCCTCAGTGCTGGCTTGCTTCAGTCAGCATAAGGTTTTCAAGATTCTTCCATGTTAACCCATTTGTTAATACTGCATTCCTTCTTACAACTAAAATTCCATTGTATGCATACCAAAATTCATTCATCTGTTGATGTACATTTGGATTGATTACAACATTTGGCAATTTTGAATAATGCTGCTATGTACATTGGTCTATATATATTTGTTCATTCCCCTGCTTTCAGTTCTTCTGTGTACTTACCCAGTGGGATTGCTGAATTATATGATAGTTCTATAGTTAGCTTCCTGATGAACTGCCAAACTGTCCTTCACAATGGCTGCACCATTCTTCATTCCCACCAGCAGTGGATAAGGGTTCAAATTCCTCCACATCCTCTCCAACACCTGTAGTCCTCTGTTTTAATAGCCTCCAGTCTAATGGGTGTTAAGATGATATCTCATTGTATTTTTTATTTGCATTTCCATAATAGCTAGTGATGTTGAGTATGTTTTCATGTGCTTTTTAGACATTTGTATTTCTTTTGAAAAGTATCTATTCAACTCACTTGCTCATTTTTGAAATGGGTTGTCTTAAGGTGTAGAATTTCTTTATATATGTTGGATAGTAGGCCCCTATCAGATATGTGGTTATCAAATATTTTCTCCCATTGAATAGGCTTTTCACTTTCTTGACAAACTCCCTTGAGTTGTAAAAGTTTTAATTTTTAGGAGTTTCCATTTATCTGTTGTTTCTTTTGTTACTTATGATTTGGGTGTAAAATTCATGAAACCATTTCCTAATACAAGATCCTATAGATGGATCCCTACATTTTCTTCCAAGTTCTTTATGGTCTTGGTCCTCAAATTTAGATCTTTGATCCATCAAGTTAATTTTTCTATAAGGTGTGAGATGGCTTTCCTCTCTCATCTGTTTGAATATGGATATTCAGTTCTCCAAAGAACCATTTTTTGAAGAGGACATTCACTCCCAGTTGAGTCGACAAGGTGGCCTTGTCAACTTTTGTTGACTGAATCTGTGGGGTTCTGTATCAGAACTCTAAATTTGTGTTCTTTGGTTGGTGCAACTGTCCTTGTGCCAGTTCCAAGCAGGTTTGACCACTGTAGCTTTGTAGTATGTTTTGAAGTCCTGTAGTCTGATTCCTCTGATTTCATTTTCATTTTCAATATGTCTTTGTCTGTTCAGGGCCTCTTGCCCTTCCAAATAAATTTCACATGTAGCTTTTCCAGTTCTGTAAAAAGAGCTGTGGTATTTTTGTTGGGATTGCATTAAATCTGTAAATCAGTTTTGGTAGGATAGACATCTTAATGATATTTAGCCTTCCTACCCATGAACAGGGAATATTCTTCCATGTATTTAGGTTTTATTTGACTTCCTTTGTATTGTGTAGTTTTCTGCATACAAGTCATTTACATCTCTTCATTTAAATTTATTCCTAGATATTTGATTCATTTATTTGCTATTATAAATGGGATTTTTAAAATTTCTTTCTTAGTTTGCTCATTATTGATATACAGAAATGCTACAGATTTTTGCACATTGATCTTATAACCTGCCACTTTACTGAACTCATTTATAATAAGCTCTGTAAGCCTTGTAGATTTCTCAGTGCTTTCTATGTATAGGATCATATCATCTGAAAATAGTTGAATTTTTACTTTTTCCTTTCCAAATTGGATGCCTTTTATCTCTTTTTCTTGCCTAAATGCTCATGGAAGTACTGCTAACACAATTTCAAGTAAGAGTGGTGAAAATGAGCATCCTAGTCTTGTTCCATATTTTACAGGGAAAGCTTTTACTTTTCAACATTGAATATGATGTTAACTGTGGGTTTTTCATACATACCCTTTATCATGTCGAGGAAGTTACCTTCTATTCCTATCTTTTGAAGTGTTTTTATCAGGAAAGAATGCTGTATTTTGTTGAATGCTTTTTCTGCATCTATAGACATGAAGTTTTTTTTTTCTTTTGATTTGTTAATATGATGTATTACATTGATTTTCTTATGTTGAACCATCCTTGCATACTAGGGACGAAACCCACTTGGTCATGGTGTATAATTCATTGGATTTATTGTTGAATTCAATTAGCAAGTATTTTGTTGAGGATTTTAGGACCAGGTTCATTAGAGAGATTGGTCTGTAGTTTTCCTTCTTGTGTCTTTTGCTTTGGCATTAGGGTGATGCTGGGAGCATAGTTTGATATAGACAATGTTCCCTCTACTTCTACTTTTTGGAATAGTTTAAGCAGGACTGGTTTTAGTTCTTCCTGTAATGTTCGGTAGAAATCCCCTGTGAGGCCATTTGGTTCTGCTCTTCGTTGAGAGTTTTTGTGTGTGTTTTTTTTTTAATCCTCCCCCTTGCAGCTTTTTACTTGCTGTCTGCTTTCTGTGTCCATTCGCTGTGCTTTCTTCTCTATCTGTATTTAATTTTTATTTATTTCCTTCCCCCCCTTGCAGCTTGCTTGTTGTCAGGTCTCTATGTCCATTTACTGTGTGCTCTTCTGCGTTTTCGCTTGTCTCTATTTTTTGTTGTATCACCTTGCTGAGTCAGCACTCCAGTGCTTGCAGGCTGGGTGGCACTCTGTGGTGCTTGCGGGCCGGGTCACACTCTGCAGCGTGCGAGTGAGCCTGCCTTCACAAGGAGGCCTTGGGATGTGACCCTAGGACCTCCCATGTGGTAGATGGGAGCCCAACTGATTGAGCCATAACCATTTCTCAGTTGGGAGGTTTTTGATGACTAATTCAATTCCATTACTTGGTATCTGTTACATTCATCAATTTCTTTCATCAATGTAGGCTGCTTGTGTATTTCTAGGTATTTGCTTATTTCATCTTTGTTATCCATCTTGTTGGCCTTGAATTTTTCAAATTATCCTGTTAAGATACTCTTTATATCTGTGGAGTGTGTGGTGATAGCCCCTTTCTCATTTCTTATATACTTGCATCTTCTCTCTTTTTTTGTTAGTCTAACTAAGGGTTTGTCAATTTTATTAATCTCAAAGAATCAGCATTTAAAAATTTTTTTACAGGTGCTTTCTTATTTTCAGTTTCCTTTAGCCATGCTCTAATCTTTATTTCTGTTTTTTCTACTTCCTTTGAAATTAGTTTGTTGTTCTTTTTAAAATTTCTCCAGGCATGGAGTTAGGTCTTTGATTTCAGTTCTTCTTTTTTAATTTAGGTATTTATAGCTATGATTTTCCTTCTCAGCACTGCTTTTGCTGTATCTCATAGGTTTGATAAACTGTGTTATTCTCATTCGTGTCAAGGTATTTTCTGATGTCTTTTACAGTTTCCTCCTTGACCCACTAATTTGTCTAAGAATATGTTGTTTAACTTCCGTATCTTTTTGCCTAATCTGGTTTTCTGTCCCTTACTGATTTCCAGCTTCATTCCATTGAGTTCATAGAAATTCCTTTGTATAATTTCATACTTTCTGTATTTGCTGTGATTTGTTCTGTGGCTTAGCATGTGGTCTGTCCTGGAGGATGTTCCATGTGCACCTAAGAAGAATGTATATCCTGCTGTATCTTGGCATAGTGTTTTTTATATGTTTGTTTGGTCCAGATCCTCTAATGTATTATTCAAAGGTCTCTGTTTCTTTATTGACCCTCTGTCAAGATGTTTTGTCTAATGGTGATAATGGTGTATTAAAATCCCCCACTATAATGTAAAGGCATCTATTTCTCTACTTAGTTTTACCAATGTTTGCCTCATGTATTTTGAGGCACCCTAGTTAGGTGAATAAACGTTTATGATTGTTCTTTCTTCTTAATAAATTACCCCTTTTATTAATATATAGTGGCCATCTTTGTCCCTTGTAATACTTTTGCATTTAAAGTCTATTTTGTCCAATATTAGTATAACTACTCCCAACCTTTTTGGTTATTGACTGCATGTAAAATTGTTTACCAAACATTCACTTTCAGCCTTCTTGCATCCTTGGGTTTAAGGTAAGTTTCTTGTAGACAGCATATAAATGGGTTGTATTTCCTTTTCTATTCTGCCAGTCTGTGTTTCTTGATTGGAGGGTTAAGCTATTAACATTCAATGTTATTACTGTTAATGAATTGCTTATGTCAGCCATATTTTGTTTAGGTTTTTTTGTGCCATATGTTTTTATTTCTCTTTTTAGATTTTTGTGTGCCATACATTTTTATTTCTCTTTTTAGTTTCCTTACACACTCCTCCAACTCCTCTCTCCTGTTTTTTATTTTCTTGTTTCATTTCAACCTACAAAAATCCCTTTAGTATTTCTTGATGGGAAAATTTCGTAGTGAAAAACTGTCATAATTTCTGTTTATCTGTGACTATTTTAAACTTTCCCTCATGTTGAATGCCAGGTTTTCTGAATAGAGAATCCTTGGTTAGAAGTTTTTTTTCTTTTAGCCCTTTAACCACGTTATACCTCTGCCTTCTTGCCTCCATGTTTTCAGATGCAGAATCAGCATTTTATCTTATTGTGCTTCTCTTGTATGTGATGGATCTCTTTTCTTTTGCTGCTTTCAGTATTCTTTGTCTTGTTCATTGGACAATTGGGCAAGTATATGTCGTAGGGTAGACCTGTTAGGATCTATACTGTTTGGGGTGTGCTGTGCTTCCTGGATATGTACATCCATGTCCATCAGAGAGTTGGGAAATTGTCAGCCATTATTTCCTACAACACACCCTCTGTGCCCTTTCCCCTTTCTTCTCTCTCTTTGATGCCTTTAATGTATATCTTTGTGCATTTTGTGTTGTCTTTCAAATCCCAAATTTCCTGCTGGATTTTTTTCTTTTTATCTATTTGTTCTACCATCTGTTTGGTTTCAGATGTACTGACATCTATATTGCTGATTATTTCCTTTGCATATTCAAATCTTCTGTTATATGCTTCCAGGGTATTTTTGATTTCTTGCATTGTGGTATTCATCACCATCATATCTCTTTTCTTTTTTTGTATGTTTACAGTTTTCTTCAGTATGTTTTCCCAATATCTTCTTAATATCTTTAATCTCTTCCTTCAATTCATTAACTTGATTCATGATATTTGTTTGGACATCTCTGATTAGTTGTTCTACCTCTTTCTCTACTTCATTCACTTGATTCATGATATTTGTTTGGACACCTCATAATAGTTCCATGTTCTACATCTCCTGAGATCTTTTTGTTTGTTCATTAGACTCAGTCATGTTGTCTTTTTTTTTTAAGATTTATTTATATATTTATTTCTCTCCCCTCCCCCCCCCCCGGTTGTCTGTTCTCTGTGTCTATTTGCTGCATCTTCTTTTGTCCACTTCTGTTGTTGTCAGTGGCACTGGGAATCTGTGTTTCTTTTTGTTGCGTGATCTGTGTCAGCTCTCTATGTGTGTGGTGCCATTCCTGGGCAGGCTGCACTTTCTTTTGCGCTGGGCGGCTCTCTTTATGGGGAGTACTCCTTGTGCATGGGGCTCCCCTACGTGGGGGACACCCCTTTGTGGCAGGGCACTCCTTGTGTGCGTCAGCACTGCACATGGGCCAGCTCCACACGGGTCAAGGAGGCCCAGGGTTTGAACCGTGCACCTCCCATGTGGTAGACGGATGCCCTAACCACTGGGCCAAGTCCGCCGCCAGTCATGTTGTCTTGTTTCTTTGTATGGCTTGTACTTTTTTGTTGGTGTCTAGTCATCTGTTTACTTCAATGGACTTATTCAGTTGATTAACTTCTCTTCCTACTCTAGGGATTTATTTTGTTGTTTTTGTGTTTGTGGTAAGGTTTCATTTAGACACTTCATTCCTCTTTTTCTGTTTGCTTGGTGTGATCCCTTAAAAACTATTAGTACTAGAGAAAAGGAAATAGATAAGAAGAAAAAATAATAGTAATAATAATTAAAAGCAGAGGAGGAACCATAGAAGTTTGTAAGAAAATAAATAACACAAGCAAAAATACTAAGAAGTACAAAGGAATAAGAATAAAAAAAGAAGAATAGAAAAATTAAGCGAGAAAAAATAGTAAAATATATAGAATAAATTAAAAGGCTGGAATGATAAGCGAGTTAAAGGAAAATGGGGAAAGAAAGCCAAAAAGGAAAGAAAACAGAAAAAATGAGAGCAAGCAAGAAAAAAAATTGAAGATCAAAGAAAAAGAGGTGGAATGAAAGAAAAACAACAGAAAACAGAAGATAGAAAAAATGAAGGAAAGAAGAAATAATGTAGGTAGGATAAATAAGTAAAAGGAAAAAGAAAATGAAGAAAGGGGAAACATGACAAGAAACAAAACAGCAGCAAAAAACCCCAAAACAATACAAAAAATCAATCAAGAAACAACAGCCTTCCCTTTTAGGCCCCTGAGGAACTTTTCAGGCTGCTCTTGTTCCTCAGTCAATCACCCCGCAGCCTGCTCTTCACAAGTGATGTACCGGGATTTAGTGCATAAAATATTGGAGGGGGGGAGAGGAACTTTTAAAAAATTAAAAATAACAGATAAAAGAAAACCTAAAACAAACAAAAAAATTCTTTATATTCTCTGTCATAACATGCCACCTGAATGCCTGATAACCTCTTGGATCGCTCTCTGGATCACTTCTCTAAGGAAACCTGGGAGTTGTACCAGGGACCTCATACATGCAAGGCAGGAATTCCTCCACTGAGTTAAATTGTCTTAACAGGTTAATTAGACTTCATGAAGCTTATCTTGCTCCATCTGTCCCATTTCCCTCAGGTGTGTTAGACTTTTACCAGTTTCCCAGAGCCCTGCTGATTAGGTGCCTGTTTCTTCCCACTCTCTAATCTAGTTCCTCTACCTCCCAGGGAAACTGTTTGTGACAGCTGACCTAAGCAGATACCCCTCCCCTCTCCCATCAGGTCAGGGTCCCTTCTGAGATTCAAAGGGGGCTCAGCTGACCAAACTCTGTAAGGAAACCACTTTCCACCTACCATCAGACTGCTTTGCCTACTGGGGTAATTTCCTTCCCACTCCATTGGCATCAGTGACACAGAGGTTCCACCAAGACTACATGCTATTTCCAGCCACAGGGGCAAGCAACTCATGGTTTTCTTTTGGCTTCTTTATCTTTCCATTGCACTCCTGGATGACACAGAACACTTTCCCATTGTATATATATCTCCAAAGCCATTCTCTTAGATAGGCCCTTGCCTTTTCTCCAATTTTTTTTTTTTTTCCTGTGGGAGAGTCTGGTTCTTCCTACCTATTTTGATGCCATTTTCCTGGAAATTTGTAAAGGCAGTTATTTCACCCACTTATCCTTTGCATTTTATCTGTCATATTTTATTTTCACCACTCTTTTTATTCTTTCAGTTATTTTTATTGATATAATCATCATTGCTAGACCCTCCTCCAAGCCTCTCTCTCCTGTTGTTTCTATTCAGGCACTCCCTTTAGTATTTCCTGCAGAGCCAATCTCTTTGTTACAAACTCTCTCAGTTCCTGTTTATCTGTGAATATTCTAATCTCACCCTCATTTTTGAAAGACAATCTTGCTGGATATAAGATTCTTGGCTGGAAGTTTTTCTCTTGCAATATCTTAAACATATCATACTGCTGTCTTCTTGCCTCCATGGTTTCTAGTGAGAAATCAGCACTTAATCTTATTGAATATCCTTTATATGTTTTGCACTGCTTTTCTCTTGCTGTTCCCAGAATTCTCTCTTTGTTTTTGGCCTTTGACATTCTGATGAATATGTGTCTCGGAGTTGGTCTGTTCGGATTTTTTCGGATGGGAGTATGTTGTGCTTCTTGAACATGGATGTCTATGTCCTTCAAAAGGGTTGGGAAATTTTCTACCATTATTTCTTCAAATATTCCTTCTGCCCCTTTTTCCTTCTTCTCCTGGGACACCCATGACATGTATGTTTGTACATCTTTTGCTGTCTTTACGTTCCATGAGCCTTTATTCAAGTTTTTCCATTCTTTTCCTCATCTGTTCTTTTTTATGTTCACTTTCAGAGGCCATTTCTTCCAGCTCACCAGTCCTTTCTTCTGCCTCCTCAAATTTGCTATTATATGATTCCAATGTTTATTTAATTTCATTTATTGTGCCTTTCATTCCCATAAGATCTGCTCTTTTTCTATGTATGCTTTCTAATTCTTTGTGCTCATCTAATGTTTTCCTTTTTTTAAATAAAGATTTATTTTTTTATTCCCCCCCCCCCCCAGTTTTCTGCTCTCTGTGTCCATTTGCTGTGTGTTCTTCTTCGTCCACTTCTGTTGTCAGCGGCATGGGAATCCATGTCTCTTTTTTTTGTATCATCTTGCTGCATTAGCTCTCCGTGTGTGCAGCGCCATTCTTGGGCAGGCTGAACTTTTCTTTCACGCTGGGAAGCTCTCCTGACGGGCGCATTCCTTGTGCATGGGTCTCCCCTATGCGGGGGCACCCCTGCATGGCACGGCACTCCTTGTGCCCATCAGCACTGCCCAATGTTTTCGTAATATCCTTAATCTCTTTAGCCATCTCATTGAATTTATTAAGGAGATTTGTTGAAAAAAATATATATATATTCAACAAATATATATATATATATATATATATATATATATATTAAACAACTAATATACATATTAGTTGTCTCAACTCCTTTATGTCATCTGGAGGCTTATCTTTTTCCTTTTACTGGGGCATATCTTCCTGTTTCTTGGTGTGGATCATAATTTTTTGTTGTTGTCTTGACATGTGACTTACTAGAGTATTTATTCTGTGTGCACTTTTTCTCTTTAGTTTAGGGCTTCCTGCCCTTTCTCCCTTGCTGGTTGTGCAGTGGGAGCAAAAAGATGTAGTTGGTGCTGTAAGCTGTGGAGACTCAAGCTGCCTCCATTTTCCCCAGCACTGAAGAAGGTTCTCCCAACTTGCCAGGGGTAGGACAGAGTCACAGCTGTGTCGAATAATCCAAGTCATGCAGGCCTAGACTGTGGTTGCTCAGAGAGACTGATCAGGCTTCATGCCCCTTTCTCCCCTGCCTGGGGCATTGGTGGAGCTGCAGGTGTGGGCAGCAATCTATGCACTGTGAGTCCAAGATGACTGCAGTTGCCCAGGTAGATTTCCGATTTTTCAGTCTGCCAGCCAAAAGTAACTGCAGTTACCTGGATAGGCTGTGCAGGGCCTGCCAGCCTCCTCCCTGCCAGAAGTGTGGCTGAAGCCTAGCTTAGGGCTCCAGGCTGATCTGGGTGAAAGAAATAGTTTCCTACCATCACTGTGATTTTTGGTCAGCTGGGCTTCCCTTCATGCTGGGGCCAGAATCAAAATGACAGTCACCATCCTCTTTCTGGCTTGGACAGATTCACACCATAGCTGTTCCTAGGGTTATTCCTTAGTCAGCTGAGTCTACTAATCAGATGCCAAAATCTGTGGCCGACCATCTCCTCCCCTGTTTTGGGGAAACGGAGCTTCCAATTCCAGCCATAGAGTAGCTCCTGATTTGGCTTATGCCCCCAAAGTAGGACAGTGACTGGCCTCCTTGGATTGGCTGGTAATTTCCCTGAGAGGCTGGTGCAGGTCCCCCAGCTTCCTCCTTCCCAGTCTTGGGGCTGGAGCTTAGGCTAGAGCTGCAATCTGATCTGGATGGAAAGAAGCCTCTCCCCCAGCACTGTGATTTTCAATCCATGCCAGGTGTGGAGTTAAGATGGTGGCTACCCGGGTTCTATGGTCATGGCAGATGGGGTTCACTGCCATGTCAGTTGGCCCTTCTTTGGAGCCGGTGTTTCTGCGTGATGGAACTGGACTCATGGGATCTCTTTTCACAAGACTTTCATGCTACTTTACTGGAATTGTAGTTGGTGCTGGGGTTTAAGATATATCTAGGGGATTTGAATCTCTGGACTGACAATACGATAGCCACGCCCTGAACCTCAACAGACTTCAACTCCTACACTCTGATTTATTGGACTTACCCCGCTCAGCTAACATGGAGTTGAAGAATGTCAACCACCACACCATGGAGCCTAGAGTGCCTACAACTGAAAGCAGGAGGATTGCATCCAGTATCCATGTGGAATCTAAGCCCCCTCTTGACATAGAAGTGCAATGGACACAACCAATTCAATGTCCACAGAGAAAATGTGGCATTGGTGTGGGAAAAGTGGCCATGGTGGCTGCTGGGTACAGGGAATGGGAGGAAGAGATGAGATGTGGAGGTGTTTTCGGGACTTGGAGTTGTCCTGGGTGGTGCTTCATGGACAATTACAGGACATTGTAGATCCCCCCAGGGCCCACTGGATGGAACGTGGGAGAGTATGGGCTATGATGTGGACCATTGACCATGAGGTGCAGCGATGCCCAGAGATGTACTTACCAAATGCAATGGATGTGTCATGATGATGGGAGAGAGTGTTGCTGTGGGGGCAGTGGGGGGTTGGGGCGGTGGGGTTGAATGGGACTTCATATTTTTTGAATGTAATATTTTTTTAAAAATGAATTAAAAAAAAAAGAAGATGGTGGCTACCGGCGTCTTTCTAACTTGGACAGGCTCAAACTTTAGCCATTCTCAGGATTATGCTTTAGCCCACTAAATTTACTCCACAGTAGCTGAAGTTGGTGCCCAATCATCTCTTCTTCCCTCGTTTTTGGGAAGTGAAGCTTTCAATTTCAGCCATGGAACAGCTCCCGAGGTGGCTTGTGCCTCCAGTGGAGAATGGGCACTGGCCTCCATGACATGGAGTGCTCTACTTATGAATCTTCTTTGCAGATGGGTAGTCTCTTCCTTCCATTCCTTCAAGGATGTTACAGGATGCTCTCCTGGGTTCCTAGAGCTCCAAAACAGGTGCTTCAGCTAGCTGCAGATAGCTCTGGGTGTTTACTAACTGCCCTGTTGCAGGAACTGACTCCAGGAGCTCCTTGCTACTCCGCCGGCTTGCTGGTTGTCTCCACAGATTATATTTTATGCATCACTGTTTTTTCTTGTTGCTCTCAGAATTATCTGTCTTTGGCATTTGTCATTCTGATTTTTATGTGTCTCAAAGTTCGTCTATTCAGGTTTATTCAGACAGGAGTATGTTGTGCTTCTTTGACATGGTTATCTATGTCCTTCAATAGGGTTGTGAAATTTTCTACCATCATATCTTCAAATATGTTTTCTGCTTCTTTTCCCTGCTCTTTTTCTTCTGGGATACCCATGACATATATTTTTGCACGTCTCTTGCTGTCACTTAATTCTCTGGGACTCTGTTCAATTTTCTCCATTCTTTTCTTCATCTGTTCTTTTGTATATTCTCTTTCAGAGGCCATGTCTTCAAACTCACCATTCCTTCTGCCTTCTAAAATCTGTTCTTATATGTCTCCAGTGTGTTTTAATTTCACTTGTTATGCCTTTCTTTTCCATAAGATCTGTTATTTTTCTATTTATGGTTTCAAATTCTTTGTGCTTACTCAATGTCTTCATAATATTTATTCTCTTTAGCCATCTCATTGAATTTACTAGGATTTTCTTGAACATCTATGATTTGTTTTTTTGACTCCTTTATATCATCTGGAGGCTTATCTTGTTCCTTTGACTGGGCCATATCTCCCTATTTCTTGGTATGGATTTTAATTTTTTTCTTGTCTTGGCATCTGGTTTATTATATGTAATTATTCTTAATGTAGTTTCTCTCTTTAGGCCTTGTCATTTTTCCCTTGCTGGTTGTGTAGGAGGAGCTAAGGATGTAGTTGGTACTCAATGCTTTGGAGGTTGATGCTGCCTGCATTCCCCCAGGTACTGATGAAACTTCTTCTACCTTTCCACTCTGCCACAGTTAGGGACAGTGCTGCAGCTGTGTGTAGTAATCTAAGTTGTGCAGTCCAAGATATCTGTATTTGCCTGGAAAGACTGATGAAGCTTCACATCCCTTCTTCCTCTGCCTGTGTCAGGGATGGAGCTCCAAGTATGGGCAACAGTCTATGCATCTATGCCATGCATGTCCACAATGACCACAGTTTCTCAAGGAAACTAATATAGCACTGGCCCCCCTTCTCTCCCACTAAAGAGGGGATGGATCCCCTGGAGTGCCCAACATTCTAACCTGTGTAGGCCAGATGTGACTACAGTTGTCCTGAGATACTGAGGGAGTACTGTCCCTTCTGCTCTTTGGGAGTGGGGTTGAAACCACAGATCCCAACAGGTCAGTCCATGTAAGCCAAAGAGCCTTCTGTTGCTCAGAGACTAAGAAAACAGCAGCACCCTCCTTTTCTATCAGAGGTTGGGGGTGATTCCACAGGCACCCAATAGTCCAGTCCATGAAGCCTGAAAGTGCCTGCTATTGCCCAGAGAGACTGAGGAAACATCAGCACTGTCCTATCCTCTTAGGGGGTATGGGTGTGTCCATAGTCACCCAACATTCCAGTCCATGCAGGCCAAACATGCTTGCCATTGCCTGTAAAGGTTGAGGAAACACAAGTCCCCTCCTATCTTATTGGGTGTGTGGGTAGATCCACAGGTGCCCAACATACCTGCCCTGAAAGTTGAAGGCTGAACGTGCCTGGTGTTGTCCAAAAAGGCTAATAAAACAACTCCCCTCCTATTCCACTAGATCTGGGGTGGGGGTGGAGTCACAGATACCCTGCAGTTGAGTTCATGTGTTACAAAATTGCCTGCAGTTGCCCAGATAGACTAAGGAAACACCAGTCCCCTCCTATCCTTTTGGGGGACTGGGAGAGGGGGGAGATGGAATTGAAGTCATTCAACCAGTTCATGTGGGCTGAAAGTGCCTGCAGTTGCCCAGAGAGTCTGAGGAATCATAGCTCCCATCTATCCTACTGTCCAAGGGAAGAACTACAGGTGTCCAAATATCCAGTCTGATTGGGATGATAGTGCTGGCAGTTGCCCAGAGAGGCTGAAGAAACACCAGCCCTCTCCCATCCTCTGTGGGTAGAGAGGTTGAGATGGAATTGAAGGCACTTAGCAAAGCAGTTTATGCAGATAAAAATGCCTGCAGTTGCCTAGAGGGGCCAAGGAAACACAGATCCTCTCCTTTTCAACTGGTGTGTGGGTATGGAACCCCAGGTGTCCGACTATTCAGTCTGTGCTGCCTGAAAGCACCTACAGTTACCTGGAAAGGCTAGTGTAGGTCCTGCCAGCTTCCTCCCTGGAGTTGGGGCTGCAGCCTAGGCTAGGACTTCAGTATGATCTGGGTGTAAAGAAGCCCTGCTTCCCTTCATGCAGGGAGCAGTTCAAATGGGGCCTACCATCCTCTTTCTGACGTGGATAGATTCAGACTGTGGTTGGTCTTAAGATTATACTTTAGGCAGCTGAGTTTACTAATCAGTTGCAGAATTTGGTGACCAACCGTCTCTTCCTCCCCTGTTCTTGGGAAATGGAGCTTCTATATGCAGCCGTGGAATTCGCTCCCAAGGCAGCTTGTGCCACCAGTGGAAGATGGGCAACAGCCTCTGTGACATGGAGGGCTCTCCTCAAGCAACTTCATTGCAAATAGGTTAATAAACTTGGAAATCAACAAGAAAGAGTAAATGGTAAAATTCACAGATATATGGAGGTTAAGGAACACAGTCTTAATTTATCAGTGGGTCAAAGAAGAAATTTCAGGAGAAATCAATAAATATTTCAAGAGGAATAAAGACAAGAACGCTGTATATCAGAATCTCTGGGATGCAGTGAAGGCAGTGCTGAGAAGGAAATTTATAATCCTAAATGCTCACATTAAAAAGGAGAAAGAGCTAAAATCAGCGAAGTAACAACACCACTGGAGGAACTAGAAAAAGAACAGCAAATATTCCCAAAGCAAGTAAAAGGAATGAAATAATGATCAGATTAGAAATAAAATTGAGAAAAAAAAAACAATACAGAGAATTAAGAAAACTAAAAGTTGGTTCTTTGAGAAGATTTTTAAAAAATCAGAAACCCTTAGCAAGACTGACAAAGAAGAAAAGAGAAGGTGAAAATAAAATTAGAGATGTATTCATGAACTATTGTGATTAGTAATCCAAGAAAATGTGGTATTAGTGTGGAGAAAGTGGCCATGGTGGCTGCTGGGGGTAGGGAATGGAGGAAGAGATGCGATGTGGGGGCATTTTCGGGACCTGGAGTTGTCCTGGGTTGTGCTGCAGGGACAGTTACTGGACATTGTATGTCCTCCCATGGCCTACTGGGTGGACTGTGGGAGAGTGTGGGCTATGATGTGGATAATTGACCATGAGGTGGCAGCGGTGCTCAGAGATGTATTCACCAAATGCAATGAATGTCTCATGATGATGGAGGAGATTGTTATTATGGGGGGAGGAGTGGGGTGAGGGGGTGGGGGTATATGGGGAACCTCATATTTTTTTAATGTAATATTAAAAAAATAAAGAAAAAAAAAGAAGAAAAGAAAGCAGAAAACAGGGGGTGGGGTGGGAAGGGGAGAGAAATAAATCTTCAAAAAGAGTTTTCTACTCTGTGGATTCTCACTTGCCCTACAATTGATGTGTATGAATAAATGATTTCGTGTGGTTTTTCATGAAAAAATAAAATAAAATTAGAGATGAACATGGGGACATTACTATTGGTGAAATAAAAGGGATCATAAGAGGATAATGTGAACAACTGTACATCAACAAATTCGACAATGTATATGAAATGGAAAAATTCCTAGGAATGTATAACCAACTTACAATGACCCTAGAAGAAATAGAAGACCTCAACAAACCAAACACAAGTAAAAAGATTGAAACAGTCATCAAAAACTCCCCAAAATGTAAAACTAAAGATCAGATTGTTTCACAGTTGACACACTATCACATATTCAAAGAAGATTTAATATTAACCTTACTCAAGCTCTTCCAAAAATTTAAAAAGAAGGGATGTTACCAAATTCATTCTGTAAAGCCAGTGTTACCCTAATACCAAAGCCTGGTAAAGATAATATGAAAAAATTACCCATTTCCCTAGTGTATGCGGATGTAAAAATCTTCAATAAAATACTTGCTAATTGAATGCAACAGCACATTAAAAGGATTATTCATCATGGTCAAGTGGATTTTATACTAGCCATGCCAGGGTGGTTCATGAGAAGAAAAATGATCTGTGTAATACACCACATTAATAGATCAAAGAAGAAAAATCACATAATACTATTGATTGATACAGAAAATGCTTTGGACAACATATAGCATCCTTTCTTGATAAACATACTAGAAAAGATAGGAGCTGAAGGAAACTTTCTGAACATAAAGACCTATATGAAAAACCCACAGCTAACATTGTACTCAATGGTGAAAGAGAGAAAGCTTTCCCATTGAGATGAGGGACAAGACAAGGATGTGCATTGTCAGCAGTTTTTCATTTTAGTGCTAGATGTTCTGACTAGAGCAATCAGGCAAGAAGAAGAAATAAGAGTCATCCAAATTTGAAAGGAAGAATTAAAACTTGCACTACTCACAGATGATATCCTATACCTAGAAAGTAACAAAAAATCTACAACACAACTGCTGAAGCTAATAAACAATTACAGTACAGTGTCAGAATACAAGAGCTGTATGCAGAAATCAGTGGTGTTTCCCCTCACATACACTAATAATGCACAAATCTGAGGATGAAGTCAGAAAAAAATTCCCTTTGCAATACCAATTAAATTCAAATACTTAGGAACAAACTTAACCAAGGATGTGAAATACTTTTAATCAGAAAACTACAATGTATTGCTAAAATAAATTTTAAAAGATGTAAATAACTGGAAGAACATCCCATGTTCATAGATTGAAAGACTCAGTATATTAAGATGTTAATTCTACCAAAACTGGTATACAGATTCATTGTAATCCCAGTAAAAATTCCACCAGAATTTCATAAAGAAGTGGAAAAGATGATTATCAAATTTATTTGGAATGGTAAGGGGCCCCAAATAGCTAGGAATATCTTAAAAAGTAAAAGTGAAGTTCGGGCAATCACACGTCAGGACTTTAAATCATAACCTCACTATACTGGTAAAAACAGCATGATACTGACTTGGGAAAAGTGGACATAATGGACAAAGGGTATGGGGAAAGGCAGGAAGAGATGAGAGGTGGAGGCGTCTTCGGGACATGGAGCTGCCCTGGATGGTGCTTCAGAGGTAATCACTGGACATTGTAAATCCTCACAGGGCCTACATGATGGAATAGAGGAGAGTATGGGCCATGATGTGAACCAATGTATATGAGGTGCAGAGGTGCCCAAAGATGTACTTACCAAATCCAATGGATGTGTCATGATGATGGGAACGAGTGTTGTTGGGGGGGGGGAGAGGGGGGGTGGGGGGGTGGGGTTGAATGGGACCTCACATATATATTTTTAATGTAATATTATTACAAAGTCAATAAAAAATAAAAAAATTAAAAAAAAAAAAAAGATATACACATAAATGAAAGGAACCGAATTTATGGTTCAGAAACACCCTCACATCTCTGGTCATGTGAATTTTCACAAGGCTGTCAACCCCACTCACCTGGGTAAGAACTGTCTATTCAGAATTTTTTGCTGTGAGAAATTAATATTTGTAGAAAAGAAAATGGACCCACACTTCACACCTTATACAAAAATTAACTCAAAGTGGATCAAATACTTAAATATAAAAGCTAGGAACATAAAGTTCTTATAAGAAAATATAGGAAAACATCTCTAAGACATTGTGGTAGGTGGTGCATTCTTAAACATTATACCAAAAGCACGAGCAATGAACAAAAACATGGATAAATGAGACCTCCTTAAACTTAAACACTTTTGTGATTCAAAGTATTTCATCAAGAATGTGAAAAGGCAGCCCATTCAATGGGAGAAATATTTGAAAACTGCATATCTGACAAGAGTTTTATTTCTGTTTTATATAATGGCATCATGCAACTCAAAAATCAAAGAGCAGACAATCCAATTCAAAAATGGGTAAAAGACTTAAATAGACATTTCTCCAAAGAATAAATACAAATGTCACTAGCTATTAAGGAAATGGAAATCAAAATCACAATGAGATATCATCTCATACCACATAGAATGTCCACTTTAAAAAAAACAAACACAAAACAATAAACACTGGAAAGGATGTGGAGAAATAAGAATAGTTCTTGACTTGGTGCGATTGTAAAATGGTGTAGCCACTTTTGAGGTCTATTGGGAAGTTCCCCAGGAAGCTAAACATAAAACTGCCATATGATTTAGCAATTCCTCTACTAGGGATATATCCAGGAGAACTGAAAACTGTGACATGAACAGACATCTGCACGCTGAAGTTCAAAGTGTTACTCACAGTTGCCAAAAGATGGAAATAACCTAAGTGTCCATCAACCAGTGAATGGTTAAACAAATGTGTTACATGCATATGATAGAATATGATGCTGCAGTAAGAAGAAAATAATTTGGGACACATAACATGGATGAATCTTGAAGTCATGCTAAGTGAAAAAATCTAGATGCAAAACTACAAAAATTGCATGGTCTCCTTAATATGATCTAAATATGAATAAATGCTTGGGGTTAAAGCCAAATTACAGGTTATTAGAGAAGAGGATGGCTGTGAAGGTGTGCTGATGCCTAGTCTATGTAAACATTTTAATTAACTTGACAAATGTGGAAATGGGTAGAGTTGACGGTAACACGTAATAGTAACAGCTGGTTTAAAAATTGGATTGTGGCTGACAAGTGTAGTCTAGGGATGTAAATGTCAATTGAAAGTAAGCTAGAGAATAATGTAGTGAATGAATAACACTGAATTATGAGGTGGGTGGGTGAGAATTGTGGTTAATTGTACAAATCAAAAATGTCCTTCTCTGAACTAGAACAGATGTATGTCAGTATTACAGGGTGATGGGAATATGGAGAAACATGGAAAAATACAATTAATGTAAGTTGTGGACTATAGTTTACAGCAACACTGTAATATTCTTGCATCAATGCCAAGGATGTACTATGTTAATAGGGATTTGGAAAACCATGCCAAATGCATGCTATGGACCATAGTTGTAATATTTTGATGACATTATCTAATAATCTATAACAAATGTTCTACAATGGTGTGGTGTGTTAGTGAAGGAATGTTGTATGGGAATTCTACACAAGCATGTGATTTTTTAAGTTCATCACTTTTGAAATAAAATATGTTTTTAAAAAATTAGAGATACCTAAGAGCACATTTTAATTGAGGCAGAATTAGTGATCTTGAAGACAAAAGAACTGTCTTCAAAATCTAAAAGAGGAGGTGGGGCAAGATGGCGTCTGAGTGAGTGCACCTCATAATCGCTCCTGCAAAGAAGTGACTGAGTAGGGTTGGAGTCCTGCTGGACCGGGCTGTTTCGGGTGTTGCAGGGCAGGAGGTTTCTGGACGTTGATTTGGTGGGAGAGTGACAGAGGAGATTCCTGCAAGAGGTAGAATTTTGGGTCTCTTGCATGGAGGTCAGAGGCTGTGGATGGGACCCTTCCCCCTGGGGCTGGTGGCCCAGCCGCAGAGATGCCTGGGATCTTTGTTGTGCCGGGGTGTTCCCAAACGCTGAGCAGGCTGTTTCTGGGGCTTGCAGGGCAGGGGGTGCCTGAATGTCGATTTGGTGAGACAGTGACAGAAGAGATTCTTGCAAGGGGTGGAATTTTGGTTTTCTGATTGGAGGTCAGAGGTTGTAGGTGGAACCCCTCCCCCTAGGGCTGGCAGTCCAGCCACGGCGATCCCTGAAGTCTTTGTTGTGCTGCGGCACTCCCAAACCCTGAGCGGGCTGTTTCGGGGGCTTGTAGGGCAGGAGGTGTCTGGATGTCGATTTGGTGAGACAGTTACAGAAGAGATTCTTGTGAGAGATGGAATTTGGGGTTTCTGACACAGAGGTCAGAAGTTGTGGGTGGGACCCCTCCTTCTAGGGCTGGCAGCCTGGCCACTGCGATACCTGAAGGCTTTGTTGAGCTGTGGTGTTCCCAGGCCCTGTGTTAACCAGATGCGTGGTTGCCAGGTCTGTGTCCCCTAAACCCTGGTGGCCCACGCTGCAGAGGCTCACACACCTTGAGTCTGCAATATCACGGACTTCCCATCCCCGAATCCACTGTGCCCTGAGGTCCATCTGAGGACTTTGATTACCCTAGCCCTCAGCATTTTTTGTTGTTGTTTTTTTTTTTGCCTCTCTCCTTGAACTTGGAGGAGTGTACCCGCTGAATTGGGGAGAGTCTGGGAAGAAAGGAGAGGTGAATCTGCTCAGAAAGCCCAATTTACCTAAGTGTTCTGGGATAGGAAACTTGGTCAGGGAGAAGGTGGAGTCAGAAAATCAATTAGACCTCTCCTAGCACACCTAAGGGGGAGGGGCTGTAGTAGGTGCTATCCAAGCTTCCAAGAACATATTTGGGGTTTCTGGTGAGATGAAGGTGCACTCACACTGGAAATAGAGAGTCATAGTCTTCTGTATTGAGTTGATTCAACAAGGACCTACTTGTATCTACTACTGGACCTCTCAGTCAGCTTTCCTGCTGCCCTGGAAAAGAGAGAAATGAGGAAAGGAGAAAGGGGGAAGGTCAGATCCATCAATGTATTATTTAACTGCAAAGAGGATTCCAAGCTTGAAATGTTGCTTCTTTTTTTTTTTTTTTGGCGTGGTTCCTAATATTGCATTGTCTCTTGGTCTTTTCTCCTATTTTATCCCCGAAGGTCCTTTTTCATTTATTTAGTTTTTTTTTCTATTTTTCTTTTTCTTGTTCCCCTCTTTCTTTGCCCCCCCTTTTTCTCTTCTATTTTTCTTTCTTTTCTCTCTTTTTCTTTACTTAATTTTCTTTATATAATAGGTGCTGCAGGGAGCACTTCACACTTGCTGTGTTTCCTCATCCTCCATTTCCACTTTTCTGTGTGTATTGATTTTGGCTACCTACACTATCCCCTTTCCCCCATATCTTTCTATCCTCCATCATGTGCTGTTTCTCTTACATTCTACCTCCCTTTCTTTGGCCCCCAAATTGTCTGACTTTTTATTTCTAATACGTTTGTTCTGTTTTCTGTCGTTTATCCACTCTTGATATTATTGTCTTTCTTTTCTCTTTCCCTCTCTCATGAAAACACTGGCCTTCTAATTCATGCTATATTCCTCCCCATATTCAGTTGACTATCTCATTATAGCTGCTCTATTTACCTCTGTAACTCTACACAACTTTCATGAGTCTAATAGCCATTCTGCTAGATCTCACATTGTTGCTTTGTTAACAGTTATTACCAGTACTACTTTATACATTTTCCTTTCTTACGCATTTTGCTTACCCTGGCCCTAATATTTTCCTTCAAAGTGAACTTAGCCAGGAACAGGAAAAGAGAGTAAGAAGAACAAAGGAACAAAGAGAAGATATAATACTTACACACGAACAACAACTAATTAATCCCCGAGACTAGACAAAGAAACTAAGGAACTGATAATACCCGTCAAGATAAAATGATGACCAGACAGCAATAAAAAACTACAAACCAAACCAAAATTCAGGAAAACATGGCCAAATCCAATGAACAAACTAAAAACCAGGAAGAGGAGCAAAACATCGGACAAGTAATTAAAGATCTCAAAACATATATTAGAGACCAACTTAATGAAGTAAAGGAAGAGATTAGCAATGTGAAGAAAACACTTGGAGAGTAAATTGATGACATACACAAAAAGATAACAGATATGGTGTTGATGAACACCAGAGTTCAAGAAATCAAAAATACACTCTCAGCAAATAGCAGATCAAAGAGGCAGAGGAGAGAATTAGCGACGTGGAATACAGTACATCTGAAATCAAACAGATAGTAGAACTGATTGATAAAAAGAAAGAAAAAATCCAGCTGGGCCTTAGTGACCTAAATGACAATGCAAAATGCACAAACATATGTATTATAGGCATCCCAGAAGGAGAAGAGAAGGGAAAGGGGACAGAACGGGTGTTGGAGGAAATAATGGCTGAAAACTTCCCAAATCTACTGAGAGAGATGGATGTGCATTTCCAGGAAGCACAACACACCACAAACACCATAAATCCCAACAGACCGACCCGAAGACATATACTTGTCAAATTATCCAATGCTCAAGACAAAGAGAAAATGCTAAAAGCAGCAAGAGAAAAGAGAACCATCACATACAAGGGAGGCCATAAGATTAAGTGCTGATTTCTCACTTGAATCCATGGAGGCAAGAAGGCAGTGGTTTATTATAGGCAAGGTAGTGAAAGAAAAAATTTCCAAACAGGAATACTCTATCCAGCTAAACTAGCATTCAAAAATGTTGGAGAGTTCAAAATATTCACAGATAAACAGAAATTAAAAGAGTATGCCTATAAGAACCCTGCCCTTCAAGAAATACTAAAGGGAGTTCTGCAGGAAGAAAGAAAAAAACAGGAGAGGCAGAGTTGTAAGAGACTGTAAGAGCAACAAAAAAGACAAAAAGAGAAGGGAAAAAACAAAATATGACAACACAAGTCCAAACAAAATATGGGTAACATAATTCCTTGAAAGTAATAACACTGAATGTCAATGGAATAAACTCACCTGTCAAAAGATTCAGACTGGAATATTGGATAAGGAAATATGACCCATCTATATGCTGTCTACAGGAAATATATCTTAGACCCAGGGATTCATGGAAGTTGAAAGTGCATGGCTGGAAAACAATCTTCCAAGCAAACAATAACCAAAAAAGTTAGGAGTAACTATATTAATATCAGACAAAGTAGACTTTAAATGCAAACCAATTGTGAGAGACAGAGATGGAAACTACATATTAGTGAAAGGGATAATCTTTCAAGAAGAATGAACAATCATAAATATTTATGCTCCTAACAAGGGCACCTCCAAATACGTGAGGCAAACACTGGAAAAGCTAAGTGAAAGAATAGATGCCTCTACAATTATAGTGGGAGACTTTAATATACCACTATCAACTTTGGACAGAACATCTCAAAAGAGAATCAATAAAGGAACCAAAACTTTGAACAGTATATTAGAGGAGTTGGATCTAATAGACATATACAGATCATTACATCCGAATACAGCAGGATATACATTTTTCTCAAGTGCACATCGATACCCATATGCTAGGCCACAATGTAAGGCTCAGTGAATTCAGAAAGATCGAAATCATACAAAATAATATCTCTGGCCACAGTGGAGTGAAGCTGGAAATCTTCAAGGGCCAGAGGCCCAGATTTCACAGCAAGATATGGAAATTAAACAGCACACTCTTAGAAAAACAGTTGGTCAAAGAGGAAATCTCAAAAGAAATTAATAACTACCTGGAAACTAATGAAAATGATAACACAACATTCCAAATCTTATGGGTTGTAGCAAATGCAGTACTGAGAGGGAAATTTGTAGCCCTAAATTCATATATCTAAAAGAAGAAAGAGCCAAAATTGAAGAACTAACTGCACATTTGGAGGAATTAGTAAAAAAAATCACAACAAAGTAACCCCGCAGGGAGAAGAAAGAAAGAAAGAAAGAAAGAACAAACATGAGAGCAGAACTAAATGAAATAGAAAATAAGAAAGCACTTGAGAAGCAAAACAAAACCAAGAGCTAATACTTTTAGAAGATCAATAGAATTGACAAATCCTTAGCTAGACAAAGAAAAAAAGAGAGAAGATGCAAATACACAAAATAAGAAAAGAGAAAGGAGAAATCACCACTAACCCCACAGAAATGAAGACTATCATAAGTGGATACTTTGAAAAACTATATTCTAACAAAAATGACAATTCAGAGGAAATGGAAAAATTCCTGGAAACACATAAGCACCCTGTATTGATCAAAGAAGAAATTGATGATCTCAACAAACCAATCACAAGTAAAAAGATAGAATCAGTCATTAAAAACCTCTCAACTAAGAAGAACCCAGGCCAGATGGCTTCACAGGTGAATGCTACAAAACATTCCAGAAAGAACTAACACCAATCCTGCTGAAACTCTTCTAAAAAATTGAAAATGAAGGAAAATATGTAACTCATTCTATGATGCCAATATTACCTTAGTACCAAAGCCAAACGAAGATACCACAAGAAAAGAAAATTACAAATTTCTCAAATGAACCTAGACACAAAAAAAATCCTCAACAGAATACTTGCTAACCATATCCAACAACACATTAAACAAATTGTACACCATGAAAAAGTGGGATTCATTCCGTGTATGCAAGGATGGTTCAACATAAAATCAATCAATATAATACACCATATAAACAAATTAAGGGGAAAAAATCACATGATTATATCTATAGTTGCAGAAAAAGCATTTGACAAAATACAGCAGCTTTTTTTGATAAAAACACTGCAAAAGATTGGAATACAAGGGAATTTTCTGAACATGATAAAGAGCATGTATGAAAAACCCACAGCCAACATTGTTTACAATGGTGAAATCCTAAAATCTTTCCCTCTAAGATGAGGAACAAGACAAGGATGCCCACTCTCACCTCTTCTATTTAACATTGTCTTAGAAGTACCTTCTCGAGCACTGAGGCAAGAACCAGATATAAAAGGCCTTCAAGTTGGAAAGGAAGAAGTCAAAATTTCATTATTTGCAGTCGACATGATTGTATACATAGAAAACCCAGAGATGTCTACAACAAAGCTTCTAGAACTAAAAAATGAGTTTGGTATAGTCGCAGGTTATAAGATAAATGTGCAAAAATCATTAGCATTTCTGTACACTAATTAATGAGCAAGCTCAGGAGGAAATCAAGAAACAAATACCATTTACAATAGTAAATTTAAAAATTAAATATTTAGGAATAAATTTAACTAAAAATGTAAAAGAACTATACACAGAGACCTACACAACACTGTTCAAGGAATCAAAGAAGACTTAAATAAGTGGAAGAATATTCCCTGTTCATGAATAGGAAGACTAAATATTATTAAGATGTCTATCTTACCAAAACTGATCTACACATTCAATGCAATCCCAATAAAAAACACAGCATTCTTTAAGGAACTAGAGAAACTAGCTATGAAATTTATTTGGAAAGGAAGAAGGCCCCGAATAGCCAAAGACATATTGAAAAAGAAAAAGGAAATTGGAGGAATCATACTACCTGACTTCAAAACATACTACAAAGCTACAGTAGTGAAAACAGCATGGTATTGGTACAAGGAGAGACACAGACCAATGGAACTGAATTGAGAATTCTGATATAGATCCTCATATGTATAGTCATATAATATTCAATGAAGCCACTGAACCCTCTCAATTGGGAGAGAATGGCCTATTCAAGAAATGGTGCCTGGAGAACTGGATATCCATATGTAAAAGAATGAAAGAGGATTACCATCTCACACCTTATACAAAAATCAACTCATGACAGATCAAAGACCTAAATATAAGAGCCAAGACCATAAAGACTTTGGAAAGCAGTGGAGGGAAGCATATACAAGACCTTGTAATAGGAAATGGCTTCATGACCTTCACACCAGAAGCACGAGCAGAAAAAGAACAAATAGATAAATGGGACTTCCTCAAAAGTAAAGCCTTCTGCACCTCAAAGGAGTTTGTCAAGAAAGTGAAAAGAGAGCCTACACAATGAGAGAAAATATTTGGTAACCATATATCTGATAGGAGACTTATAATCTCCTTGTATAAAGAACTCCTATATCTTGAAAATAAAAAGAAAAACAACCTATTTACAAAATGGGAAAAAGATTTAAACAGACACTTCTCCAAAGAAGAGATACAAATGGCTAAAAAGCACATGAAAAAATGCTCGAAATCTCTAGCTATCAGGGAAATGCAAATCGAAACTACAATGAGATACCGTCTTTCTCCCATAAGATTGACAGCTGTGAAAAAAACAGAAGAATACACGTGCTGGAGAGGATGTGGAGAAATGGGAACACTCATCCAGTGCTGGTGGGAATGCAGAAGTATCCAGCCATTCTGGAGGACAGTGTGGCAGTTTCTCAAAAAACTAGCTATAGATTTGCCATATGACCCAGCAGTTCCACTGCTGGGTATATACCCAGTAGAACTGCAAACAAAGACACAAACCGATATATGCACACCAGTGTTCATAGCAGCATTGTTCACTATTGCTAAAAGTTGGAATCAACCCAAATGCCCGTCAATAAATGAATGGATAGATAAAATGTGGTATATACATAGAATGGAATACTACTCAGTATTAAGAATGAATAAACTACAAACACGTGGTAACATGGATGAATCTTGAGAACCTTATGTTGAGTGAAGCAACCCAGGCATTGAAGGACAAATAGTACATGACCTCAATGATATAAGCAAACCAAGCTGCCTCAGAGAGGTAGAGACTGGATGATAGGGTAAAGGAAAATGGGGTATAAAAGAAGGTTGTAAGCTGACACCTACATGGGTTAAATCTATGATAAGCTGGAGGTAAGTATTTGTACAAGGAAGGGATAAAATGGGGGCATAGGGTTACCTTTGGGTGGGTATTTGCAGGCTTGAGGGGAGCTAGGGTTGGGAGGATGGGTAATATTGCCCAAGAAATTGGGGTGAGGGTGGGACAACATATGAACATAGGAGATTGTCAGGCATTTGATTGAGAGTATAATGCTGAGAAAACTTTTTCAAAAATATTATAAGGAAGGTTACCTGTTTAAGATGCTTAAAGGGGATAATCTGACACAGGACAGCCTCCTAGGGAGTATGTGAATGCTCATTTTGCCATAGTGGGTTATATCATTGGATAGAGACCCATATAATGAGAGTGAAGGTATACCCACATTCCGGGGAGGACTGATTTCTCAAATAGAGGGAATTGTATCTCTCGAGAGAAATGGTGGCTCCCAGTGCATCAGGGCGCTTGATCATGTCAAGCTCTCAACAGTGTTGCAAGTGTCTGTGAACATGGTCTTTCAGTCAGTGAAGATTGACTGATACTGTGGGCCCTTAGGGGAGGGGGAAAAAGGTATTGAAGATGGAAGTAATGTAACTTTTTGTGCAATAGAAGTGTTTCACAAAATTACACAAGGATGGATATAAGACATGTTAAATTACACCAAAAATATAAAGGGGCTGTTAGGCTAAAATGTACATCATAATGTAAAACATAAGATAACTAAAAATTTAGAAAATTGTATAGTCTAAAATATAAACCACAATGTAAACCCAAATGATACCTTGTTTGAAAGCTATTATCTCAATATCTGTACATTAGTTTCAGTAAATATAGTATGAATATGTAAAAAGATTATTGCTGTGAAAGGGAAAAGGACTTTATGTTGGATATGTGGAAGTACTGTGTATTGTATTTATGAATTACTGTGATCTAAGACTTTTGTGATGATAAGCTTAATAGGAAAATAAAAAGATAGGACGTTGACACTGAGGAAAAGATGGAAGTAGTTGCCTTGCCAATTTGCCTACAAGGCAACACTTATTGCAGTGTTAGAAGGCAAAATATCAAAAACAAAGGTTTTGTATTTTTAAAATTTTTTGATACCCCAATTTATTTTTACCTTAATTTTTCTAAATTAATATGTCTTCTATATCTAACCTTTACACTCATCACTATATTCCATTTTACTGTTAATGGAACCTGGAAATATATTGGGCTTCATTTTTGAAGAAGTTTTGGATCACAGAGATGCTCAACAGTGGCAGGAGAGGAATACTGGTGTGGGATGTTATTGACAGGGGACATATGGTTGGCAGGGAGTTCTCCAGGGCGTATATCCAGGGTAACATAAAAATGTTTGGATATTTTCATAGTGGTTACAATTAAAAACAACTGAGGGAGTGCTGAGCTCCTAGTCAGGGGAGCTCTATAACAGTCCCTAGAGGAACAGCAACAATCTTCCAATGCAATGGCGAAGATCAAATAAAAGGAAGGTCCAACAATGAGCCCTTGATACTGATGACTATACTTGTGAGCCTGTGCACCTGAAATAAGAAGAAGGCCTAGAGCTGCAGTGTGCCTGGGAGTTGCCTCCTGAGAGCCTCTGTGTTGCTCAAATGTGGCCAGTGTTGGAGCCAAACTCAGCATGTGAATATGTTGCCTTCCCCCCAGCGTGGGACATGATTCCTGGGAATGAGCCTCACTGGTGCTGAGGGATCACTACCAAGTACCAACTGATGATGTAACTAGAAAATGACCTTGAATAAAAGGGTCAACTCAGATCAGCAGAATATCTCAGTCTACATATAATACCAGGAGTTAAAAATGCTTTTTAACCTGAATCAAAAGGGGAAATGGAAAGGAGAAATGGGTTTATATGGCTATGAGTCTCCAAAAAGAATCAGGATTTATCAGAGGGGTTGCCCTTATGCACACCTGAGCAGAGTCCCAGAGACAGATAAAGTAGATACAACCCCAGGTATTGGTTCTTCTGAGTGCTACAGAGACCCACAAGTTCTATGGTCATGGCAGATGGAGTTCAGTGACATCTCAGAAGTCCCTACTTTGGAGTTTGTGTTTCTGTGTGTTGGCGCTGGAATTAGATGTGATCTTTTTCCACATGTCTCTCCTGTTACTTTTACCTGAATTGTAGTTGTTGCTTGGGTTTAATGTATACCCTACCCAGGGGACCTGAATCTCTGGACTGACTATGTGATAACCAGTCCCTGAACCTCAACAGGCTTGAAACTCCTACACTCTGGTTTATTGGACTTACCCCACTCATTTAACACGGATGTGAAGACGGTCAACCACCACACCAGGGAGCTAAGAGTGCCTACAACTGAAAGCAGGAAAATTTTATCCAGCATCCATGTGGAATCTAAGCCCCCTCTTGTTATAGATGTGGAGTGGACACAACCATTCTAAGGTCCATAGGATGGAGGAATAGAGTATGCATTAGAGTAGACTTAGTGATAATTCTATTCATGAACTATTGTGATTAGTAATCCAAGAAAATGTGACATTGGTGTGGAGAAAGTACCATGTTGGCTGCTGGGGATAGGGAGTGAGAGGAAGAGATGAGTTGTGGGGGCGTTTTCGGGACTTGGAGTTGTCCTGGGTGTTGCTGCAGGGAAAGTTACCGGACATTGTATGTCCTCCCATGGCCCACTGGGTGGATTGTGTGAGAGTGTGGGCTATGGTGTGGACCATTGACTAGGAGGTGCAGCAGTGCTTAGAGATGTATTCACCAAATGCAATGAATGTCTCATCATGATCGAGGAGGTTGTTATGGGGGGAGCAGTCGGGTGAGGGGGGGTAGGGGGTATATTGGGACCTCATTTTTTTTATGTAACATTAAAACAATAAAGCCAAAAGAAAATCTGGAAGAGTCAGAAGAGCAGAAAGTGAAGAGAATGGAAAAATTTTAAGAGGGTCTCAGGGAATCGAATGACAACATGAAATGTAGAAGCATACACATTGTCTTTATCACAGAAAGAGAAGAGAATTGAAAGGGTGCAGAGAGAATATTTGAGATAATAATGACCAAAAACTTTCCAAACGTTTAAAAGAAGTAAATATTAATAACCAAGAAGGACAACACACTCCAAACAGAATAAATTTGAAAATACCTACCCTGAGGCACCTATTTAGAATGACAAGTATCAGTGATAAAGAGGTCTCTTAACGCAGCAAGAGAATAGAAAAGCATGATATACAAGGGAACCATGATAAGAGTAAGTGCCAACCTCTCATCTTTAACCATGCATGGGAGAAAAAGGTGGTCTGATGTATTTAAGGTAAAGGAAAAGAAAAACTGCCAATTATCTGGCAAAACTTCAAATGAGGGTGATTTCAGAGCCTTCACAGACACACAAAAACTGATACAATATATTACCAAAAGACTAGAATTACAAGAGTTATGAAAGGGGGTGTTGCAGCCTGAAAGGAAAAATGAAGGATGAGAGATTTAACGAAGAGTTTAGAAATGAAAGACTACTAGAAAGGGTAAATTGAAGAATAAAAAGAAAGATGGTATTATGATATGACAACAGAAACCCAAAGGACAAAATGGATGAAATGAGTTTTGCTTTTACGCTAATAACATTGAATATTAATGGTTTGAACTCACCAATCAAAAGACATAGGTGGGGAAGTGGTTTGTAGCTCAAGCAGTCGGGTGCTCACCTACCACACGGGAGGTCCAGGGTTCAGTTCCTCGTGCCTCCTAAAGAAGAGGAGCAAGACAGCTGTCAAAATGGGCTGTAGTAGCAAGCTGACACAATGATGTGATGAGATTACGCAATATGGAGATACAAGAAAGACACACAATAAGAGACAAAAACAGGGTGCAGAGGTGGCTCAAGCAATTGTGCTCCTCCCTTCCACATGGGAGGTCCCAGGTTCAGTTCCCGGTGCCTCTGAAAATAAAAGAAGGGAAGCAAACACAGAGAGCACAGAACGAACAGACACAGAGAACAGACAGCAAGTGCAATGAGCAGGGAGAAATAAAATAAATCTGAAAAACATAGGCAGGTCAATTAAAAAAATATGAGCCATCTTTATGCTGTCTACAAGAGGTTCACCTTAGACATAAAGACATACCAAGTTTGAAGTGAAAGGTTGAAAAAATATATAAAATGTAAATATGAAAAAAGAGCTGGTGTAGCAATACTAATATCAGACAAAATAGACTTTAAATGAAAAACTGTTAAAAGTGATGAAGGTCATTATATATTAATAAAAATGGACAGTTCTTCAAGAAGAAATAACTGTGCTAAATATTTATGCACTTAACCTGAGTGTCACAAGATACATGAGGCACACACTAGTAAAATTGAAGGGAGAGGTAGATGCCTCTACATTGATAGTTTGAGACTTTACTACACCACACACTCAGTATAGGATAGAACATCTCATTAGAAGATAAAGAAACAGAGAGCTTGAAAAATACGACAAATGAACTTGACCTAACAGACATCTATAAAGAATTGTACTTCAAAACAGCAGAATATACATTCTTTTCAAGTGTTCATGCTTCCTTCTCCAAGATAGACCATATGTTGGGTCACAAGTCAAGTCTCAATAAATTTCAAAAAGATAGAAATTATACAAAACACTTTCTCAGATCATAATGGGATGAAGCTGGAAATCAATAATCAATGTAAAAGGGAAATTCATAAATATATGAAGATTAAAGAACACATAGTTAATCAGTGGGTCAAAGAAGAAATTTCAAGAGAATTCAGTAACTTTTGAGATAAATGAAAATGAGAACACAACATATCCAAACCTATGGGATACCACAAAGGCAGTCCTAAGAGGAAACGTTATAGCCCTCAATGCTTACATTAAAAAAGAAGACAGAGTTAAAATTCAAGATGTTAACTGTACACAAGAAGGAACTAAAAAAGAACAGCAAACTAATCCCAAACTAAGCTGAAGGAAAGAAATAGTAATGATGAAAGCAGAAATAAATGAAATTGAGAACAAAATAATACAGAGAATCTACAATACCAAAAGTCTTTTCTTTGAAAAAATCAACAAAATCAACAAACCTTTAGGTAGACTGAAAAAAAGTAAAAAGAGAGAAGACACAAATAAAATCAGAAATGAGAGGGGAGAAATCACCAGTGATCCCATAGAAAAAGAGATCTTAAGAGGATACAATGAACAACTGTATGCCAAAAACTATACAATGTAGATAAGATGGACAAATTCCTAGAAACAAACAGACCACCTAAACTGAAACTAGAAGAAATAGAAAACCTCAACAAACCAATCACAAGTGAAGAGATCAGAACAGTCATCACAAACTTCCCAAAGATGAAAAGCACTTGTCTAGATGGCTTCACAGGTGAATAAGATTCAAAGATGATCTTATACCATTCTTGCTCAAGCTCTTCCAAAAAAATTGAAAAGGAAAGAATGCTACCAAACTCATTCTGTGGAGCCAACATCACCCAAATTACAAAACCAGTTATCAATATTTGAAAAAAGAAAATTACCGAACAATATCTCTACTGAATATGGATACAAAAGTCCTAAGCAAATACTTATCAACTGAATCCAAGAGCATACACACACACACACACACACACACACACACACACACACACACCACAGTAAAGTGAGTTTTATCCCAGTGTGCAAGGTTGGTTCAACAAAAGAAAATCAATTAGTATAGTAAATATAATAATATATTATTATTATAATATAATAAATCACATTGATAAATTGAAGAAAAATCACACGATCCTTATGATTGATGCAGAAAAGGCATTTGACAAAATACAGCACACTTTCATGAGAAAAAAAAAAACACTCCAAAATTAGGAATAGAAGGAACTTTTCTCAATATGGTAAAGTGTGTATATGAAAAATATACATCTAGTATTGTACTCAATGGTGAAAGATTGAAAGCATTCCCTTTGAGATCAGGAACAAGACTAGATGCCCACTTTCACCATTATTATTCAATATTGTTCTAGAAGTTCTAGCTAGAGCAATCAGGCTAGATAAAGAGATAAAAGCATTCAAATAGAAAAGGAAGTAAAACTTTCACTTTTTGCTGATGATATATCCTATATATAGAAAATCCTGAAAAATGCACAACAAAGCTACTAGAACTAACATTATTTGAGCACAGTGATGGGATAAAAGATGAATATGCAAAAGAAAAATACTTTTTCTATATGATACTAATGTGCAATCTGAGGAGGAAATCAGAAAAAAATTCCAGTTTTAATAGTGACTCAAAAAATCAAATATGTAGAAATAGACAACTTAGGATATAACCTATATTCAGAAAACTATAAAATAGTGATAAAAGAAACCAAGAAGACTTAAATGGAAGGATGTTCCATTTTCATGGATTGGAAGACTAAATATTGTTATGACATCAATTCTACCCAAACTTATTTACTGATTCAGTGCCATCCTAATAAAAATCTTATCAACCATTTTTGCAGAAATGAAAAAGGCAATAATTAAATGCATTTGGAAGGGTAGGGGGCCCCATAAAGCAAAAATGTCTTAAAGAAAAAGAAGAAAGTTCTTGGGACTCGCACTTCCTGACTTTAAAGCATATTGCTTAGATACAGTGGTAAAAATACCATCGTAACTGGCATAAAGACAGATTTACCAATGGAAACAAATCAAGAAATGAAAATAGACCCTCATATCTACAATCAAGTGATTTTTGACAAGGCTGTTAAGCCTACTCAGCTGGGCCGGAAGAGTCTATTCAACAAATGGGGCTGGGAGAACTGGATAGCTTTATCAAAAGAAAGAGGAACTCTATCTCATACTTTGTAGAAAATTCAACTGAAAATGAATCAAAGACCTAAATATAAAAGTGAAAGCCATCAAAATCCTGAAGAAAATATAGAAAAACATCTCCAAGATCATTTGGTTGGTAGATGATAGTTTCTTAAACCTGACACCCACAGCACAAGCAACATAAGGAAAAATAAGTAAATGGGACCTTTCTCAAAATTAAAGTTTTGCACCCCAAAGGACTATGTCAAATGGGTGAAAGGGCAGCTGACTCAATGGGAGAAAATATTTGAAAATCATGTATCTAATAAGGGCTTAATATGTGTAGCATTTTTATATTATTGATGAATTCCAAAAAGAAATATTGGATTATGTTTGTAAACTGATCTTTTCCTCTGGGCATATTAGATTACATTGGATTCAGAGGTTTAATTGATTAAGTAATTTTGTAAACCTCTTGTTTCAGTAGGGCATTAAGTCCCTATCCCTTGGTGGGTGGGGACATACAGATGAAAGACATGGCAAAGGAGAAAGTTGAAGGGCTTATAATGTTGGAGTTGTGATGTTGGAGTTTGATGCTGAACCTGGAGCCCCAGGGAGAGAGACAGAGCCATTGGCTTGGTAGCCTACAGGTGAACTTGTGGAGAGAGGCAAAGCCTAGAGAACCTCATAGTCTATAGCTGACCTTGTGGAGAAAATAGAGGAGCTAAGCCCAGAGAAACCCAGGAAGCGTGAACCCTTGAAGATGTCGGCAGTCATCTTGCTCCAACATGTGAAAATAGACTATGGTGAGTGAAGTAACTTATACTTTATGGCCTGGTATCTGTAAGCACCTACACAAAATAAATACCCTTTATGAAAACCAGCCATTTTCTGGTATTTTACATCAGCACCTCTTTGGCTGACTAATACAGAATTTGGTACCCAAGAGTGGGGAAGTGCTTTTCCAATTACTGAAATGCTGGATTGGTTTTATAAACAGGTAGGTGGTATTTTTTGGAGGAATTGTGAAATTCTTGATGGAAAAGGCCTAGATTGCTTTGAAGAGACTGTTGATGACAATATTGATGCTAAAGAAAGTTTGTATGATGCCCTGGAAGTGAATGATGAGACTATTATTGGAAACTGGAAGAAAGGCGAGCCATATTTTAAAGTTACAGAGAACTTAGCAAGATTAACTCCTGGTGTTTAATGAAAGGCAGGATTTGAAAATGGCAAGCCTGGTCATTTAGCTGAAGAAATTTCCAAATAAAGTCAGAGAATGCAGCTTGGCTTCTTGCAGCTTATAACAAAATGCTAGATGAGAGAGATAAGCTGAGAACTGAATTGTTGGGCACAAAGAAAACAGAAACTGATTCTGGAAATTCCAAGCCACTGGAAATCAGGCTTCCAGGTGATAGTGCCCCATTGTAGGGCTTAACTAACCTTGGAACGTATAAATCATGATTGAAGATGCAGTTATCTTGGAAAGACTTCTGGAAAGTCTTACTATCTGATGGCTTGGAATCCTGCTTCCTGCATGCTAAATCAACAGACTTTTTGAGAGAGCTGTGTAAACAAAAGCACTGTCAACCTGGGATAAAATGGACATAGAAAGGAGAGATTGAAGGGGAAATGATTTCAAAAGGAAAATCATGGAAGCTGAGATCTGGAATTAGGACATCACCTTGGGCCAAAAGAGGATCCCCACCCATGTGTACAGAGAGGGAGAGTTTGCCCTAGCAGTTGAAGAGGCTGGATGTTCCTGTCTGATGTTCTGGGAGAGTTTTTTTGCCCCAGGGTACAGATTGAGTGGAGGAAATTCCCCAAGGATTAGGATGGTTAAGGTCAGCACCCCACAGGTCTGAGAGAGGTGGAACTGTCCGCCAAAAGTTAGGGAAGGCCAGGTGGTCAACCCATTGCTCTGAGAGGGTTGACCCTGTATGCCAAAGATTAGGGAATACCAGGTGGTCAACTTATTCCTCTGAGAGGGTTAAGCCTGTATGCCAAAGTTTAGGGAAGGCCAGGTGGTCAACTCGTGCTAAGAGGTTAAGCCTGTATGCCAAAGGTTAGGGGGAATCTTCTGTTCACATCACTGTACTAGGGGGGGTTAATACTGTAATGCAATGATTGGATAAGGTGTGGCAATCACCCCAACATTCTTGTAGGGAGAGGTCTGGAGCTTGGTTGACACCCAGATGCTTGATGAGGGTGGAACCAAGAAAATGGCCATTGGGCAAGCCTGAGGAATGGGTGGGCTCCTCTAAGGCCCCAAGGAGAAGAAGCCTTCATCTTAAGAATGACTCCAGGGTTTGAAATCGAACAGAGGATGCCCTGCAGGTCCGGTCTACCGAACTGCAGAGAAACTGTGACTCATGTTTTGCTCTCAGTTTCTCCTTATTGTAATGAAAATGTTTATCCTTTTCCTATCCATTTGTATATATGAAGCAGATAAGTTGATTTGTAATTTCAGAGGTCTATAGCAGATGGACTTTGCCCCAAGACAAACTGTATTTCTTTAAATACATTGTGATAGGATTTAGTACTTGCATTGTTACTTATTTAAGGATTTTTTGAATATTGTATTCTCTTTTTGGAATTCAGAGGGGTGAGTGTAACACTTTGATATTAGTGATGAATTCCAAGAATATTGGATTTTGTTTTAAACTAATCTTTGACACTATGCATATTAGTTATATTGAATTCAGAGGATTACTTGATTAAGTAATTATGTAAACCTCTTGTGCCAGCAGATAAAAGACATGGCAAAGCACTCTCTAAGCCAAACTCAGTGTGTAAATGCATTTCCTTCCTCCCAGTTTGGGACATGACTACCGGGGATGAGCCTACCTGGCGCCGAGGGATTATTACCAATCACCAGCTGATGATGTAACTAGAAAAAGACCTTGAATAAAAGGGTCAACTCAGACCAGCAGAATATCTCAGCCGTCATATAATATCAGGTGTTAAAAATTGCTTTTGACCTTTAGTAAAAGGGGGAAATAGAAAGGACAAATGAATTTATATGGCTATGAGTCTCCAAAAAAGAGTTGGGAGGTCATCAGAAGAGTCGTGGTTATGCATGCCTCAGCAGGGTCCCAGAGACAGCCAAAGTAGACACAACCCCAGGTACTGGTTCTCCTGAGGGCTACAGAGACCCACAGGTTCTTTGGTCATGGCAGATGGCTCTGGAGTTCAGTGCCATGTCAGTTGGCCCTCTTTGGAGTTTGTGAGCCTGAATATGATGTAGTTGGACTCAGATGTGACCTTTCTACAAATGCCTCTTCTGTCACTTTTACTGGACCTGTGGTTGGCACTGGGGTTGGTGTGTACTCAGGAGACCTGAATCTCTGGACTGTCCATGTAACAGCCGGGCCCTGAGCCTCAGCAGACTTGCAAGTCCTAACTTCTGGTTTATTGGACTTACCCCAGCCAGCAAACGAGTTGAAGAAGGTCAACCACCACACCAGGGAGCCGAGAGTACCTACAACTGCAAGTAGGAAACTTGCATCCATCATCCATGTGGAATCTAAACCCCTTCTTGATATAGAAGGGGAATGGACATAGCCATCCCGGGGTCCACAGACTGGGGGAATAGAGTATGAATTAGACTGGACTTACTTGTATTCTACTATGGAACTATTGTGATTAGTAATGGAAGAAATTGTAGCATTGATGTGGAGAAAGTGGCCACAGTAGCTGCTGAGAGTAGGGAGAGGGAAGAAGAGATATGATGTGAGGGCCTTTTCAGGACTTGGAGTTGTCCTGGGTGGTACTGCAGGGACAGATGCTGGACATTGTATGTCCTGCCATGGCCCACTGGGTGGACTGGGGGAGAGTGTAAACTATAATGTAAACCATTATCCATGTGGTGCAGCCATGCTCCAAAATGTATTCACCAAATGCAATGAATGTCCCATGATGATGAAATAGGTTGTTGATGTGGGAGGAGTGCGGTGAGGGGGGTGGGGAGTATGTGGGAACCTCTTACATTTTTTGAATGTAACATTTAAAAAAATTTTTTTTAAACTAAAAGAAATAAGACATGGCAAAAGATAGAGTTGAAGGGCTTTTAATGTTGGAGTTTTGATATTGGAGTTTGATGCTGAAGCTGGAGCGCCAGGGAAAAAGACAGAGCCCTTTGCCTGTTTGCCTACAGGTGACCTTGTGAAGAGAGGCAAAGCCTAGAGAGCCTCAGAGTCTACAACTGACCTTATGGAAAAAATAGAGGAGCTGAGCCCGGAGAAACCCAGGAAACCTGAACTTTCGCAGATGTCAGCAGCCATCTTGCTCCAACACGTGCAAATAGGCTTTGATGAGTGAAGTAACTTACACTTTATGGCATATGTTATCTCATACCCAAAATAAATACCTTTTATGAAAACCCACTATATTCTGGTATTTTGCTTCAGCACCCCTTTGGCTGACTAATACAATACCCATGATATGTAAAGAGATTATACAACTCAACAATAAAAGGACAAACTACCCAAGTAAAAACTGGACAAAAGACTTAAAAAGTCAATTATCCTAGAAGAAATACAAAGGAGAAACACATGAAACATGAAAAAACGTTCAACATCTATAGTGATTATGTAAATGCAAGTAAAAATTTCAATAAAATATCATTTCACACCTATTAGATTGACTACTATTTAAAAATTGGAGAGAAGCAGACTTGGCCTGGTGGTTGGGGCAGCCGTCTGCCCCATGGGAGGTCAGCGGTTCGGGCCCTGGGCCTCCTTGACCCGTGTGGGGCTGGCCCACGCATGGTGCTGGTGCGTGTAGGGGGTGCCATGCTGCGCAGGGGTGTCTCCTGCAAAGGGGAGCCCCACGTGCGGGGGGTGTGCCCCGTAGGTAGAGCCGCCCAGTGCAAAAAATTTTCGGCCTGCCCAGGAGTGGCGCCGCGTGCACGGAGGGCTGACGCAGTTGGATGACACAGAGTGGGGAGATGCCGATCCTGAGCTGCTGGCAATAAGGGAGGTGGACGGGGGGGACACGCAGCAGTTGGACGCAGAGAATAGACAACTGGGGCCAGGGGGTAGGAGAGAAAAATAAAATAAATAAATCTTAAAAAAAAATTGGAAAACTGAATGTTGAAGAGGATTTGGAGAGTTTGGAATAAGTCTCTGTTGGTACAGCCACTGTAAAGGACTGTTTGCCAGTTCCTAAGGAAGCTGAATATAGACCTCATGTGACACTGCAATACCATTACTAGGTGTATACCCACAAGAACTTACAGCAGTGACATGGATAGACATCTGCATACTGATGTTTATAGCAGTGTATTCCACAATAGACAAAAGTTAGAAACAACTCAGGTATCCATCAAATTATTAATGGGTATGTTGTGGTGTAGATACATGATAGATTATGCAGCAATATGAACTGATGAATTTGTGAAGTATATGACAACATGTAATAACCTGGTAGACTTTTTGTTAAGTAAAGCAAGCCAGAACTAAACGGGCAAATATTACATGAACTAAATATATTATGTAAACTCATGGAGTTAATAATTAGAATATAGGTCACCAGAAATTAGGAAGACAGTAGAAAATGGAAAGCTGAGGATTGTTCTGTTACAGAATTGGTAAAAAGGTTGCTTGTATATCTTTGGAAATGAGTAGAAATAGTGAAAGCACATCATGGTGTTTGTGACGTACAGATCTATTATATGTGTATTGTAGAGGTTGAAATGGAAAATCAAAAGATGTATATATATATATGTTAATAGAAGGAAAGCTAAAAAATGTAATATAGGACTGTATAACAGTGAAACCTCATGTAAAATATGAATATGGGTGATATTGCATATATTACTTTTTACAAAATACAAACTAGAGAGAATAAACATTAGCAGCTATTTACAGCGGGGGAAGCATAAAGAGATTGAAAGGTGATGTTTTATTTATTATTATTACTGGAAAAATGGAAACCTTAAAATGATTGACATGATGAATGCACAATTATGTGATTATACCAGATACCATTGTTTGTACACTTTGGATGGATGTATGAATTATTAATATGTATCAATAAAATTGATTTGTTAGAAAAAACTTTAAAATATTTATATACATTAAAATTAACTCCTTTTCATGTATTAGATTTGATTTTACAGATGCTTGGAGTTTTGTAACCTTTACCACAATGAATATATAGAATAGTTACATTAGCCCCTAAAATTTTCATATGCTACCTCTTTGTAGTCAACCCATCCTCTCTTCACTAAACCCTTGTAACCATTAATTTCTTCTCCATCCATATACTTTCACCCTTTCAAGAATATCATATATAAATAGAATCATACAGGACATAACCTTTTTTTTTATGGTTCTTTTTTTTTATTGACTTTGTAATAATATTACATTAAAAAATATATATGTGAGGTCCCATTCAACACCACCCCCCCCCCTCTCCCCCCCCCCCCCCAACAACACTCGTTCCCATCATCATGACACATCCATTGGATTTGGTAAGTACATCTTTGGGCCTTTTGAGCCTGGCTTCTTTAATTTAACAATGAATTTCAAATTCATTCATGTCATTACATGTATCAATAGATCGTTTCTTTTTGTTCCTGAGAAGTAATCCCCTTCTCCTGTTTTTAATGATTATAATCTCATTATCTGAACTTTTCGCCTATAGTTGTGGCTTTTTTCAGAGTCTCATATACATTGAATCATAGAAATTTTGAATTTGTCTTTCACTTACCAAAAGGCATTTGAGATTCATCTATATTGTTAAAAGTATCAATAATTCTTTCCATTTTATTTATGAATTATATTTCGTGCATGGATACACCACAGTTTATGCATTTACCAGTTGAACATGAAATTTTTTCCAAGTTCTGACAATTATGTATAAGGATGCTATAAATTTTAACATTTGCATACAGTTTTTTGTGTTAACATAAATTTCCACTTATCTTGGGTAGGTGTTCTTCCACTGTTTTCTGGACTCTGCAATTTCTCATGAAAAATCTGCTGTAATTAAATTTGATGGTTCCCTTTATGTACTGCATCCTTTTGCTCCTCTGCTTTCAAGATTTTTTTTCCCCTTTTCTCTTTGGTTTAGAGTGGTTTAGTTGAGTTGTAGCTTGGTGTGGCTTTCTTTTAACTTTATCTTATTTGGGGGGTCCCTGAACTTCAATATGTAAATTTGTGTATTCCACAAATTTGACAAGTTTTCAAGCACTATTTCTTAAGTAATTTATTCCTCCACCAATCTTTTTTTTTTCTGGGATTTGAAGGAAATGATTTTAGACCTTATGATATTGTTCTACACATCCTTGAGGCTCTATTTGTGTTTTTTAAATTTTTTTTACTTTTAAATTTTATTTTTTAAAACAAACAGATTACATAAATGTTACACAAAAAACAGAGGATTACCATATGCTCCACTCCCTAGCACTCCCATATTTTCCCATATCAGCACATCCTTCATTTGTGTGGCACATCTGTCACAATTTATGAACAAATCTTGGAGCATTGCCACTAAGCAATAATTATATTTTACATTGTAGTTTAAAATCTCTCCTGCACATTTTTTTAAGTTATTATATGATATACCATGGCTTATATCTGTCATTCAGGATAATTCCAAAGTCCCAAAAATGCCCCCAAATTGCACCTATTTTATCCTCTCCCTCCCCTCAGAACCTCCAATGGCCACTGCCTCCACATCCATCATAAAAGTTCTTCCATAGCTAAAATCACAAGTCTACAGTAGAGCAACTGTAAGTCTACTCTAGTCCATCATCCATTCCCCCATCCTGAGGTTTCTGTGATGGTGATGCCCACTCCACCTTTAATTGAGATGGGGCTTCGGTCCCATGGGGCAGATGGAGGGGGCTTTCTTGCTTGCAGTTGCAGACTCTGTATTCCTTGGGATGGTTGTCAGTCATCATCTTGTAAGTTGTGCTGGGTGAGTCCAATGAATAGGAGAGTAGGTGTTGCAAATCTGTTGAGATTCAGGGCACAACTGGCACATGGGCAGCCCAATGATTTAAGTCTGTTGGATATATACCTATCAACTCTTGTTCTAACATAGGTTCAAATAGAGGGTCAGCAGAGCCATGCATATGGAAAACACAACTGAGTCCAACTTTATCCCTGGGGAGTGTAAGTTCCAAAGTAGGCCCACTGGCAGGGCACCAAATTCCTGAGCTGTCTGCCCTGCCTATATTATCTGGATGTCTCCAGAGCCTTAATGTGCTCTGCTATTTGGGTTAATATCTATTTTGGCAGTCTATGATTTCCTGCCAAGATAGGCATATGTGTAACCTCTGAAATGACATCCTAACTCACTTTTTGGTCAAGGTCTGTTTCCAGTTTCATTGCTAGTTGGTGCTTGGTGGAAATCCCTCAGTGCCAGGGAGGCTTATCCCTGGGAGTAATGTCCCACACTGGGTGGGGAAGGTAATGCATTTATATGCTGAGTTTTGGTTGAGAGAAAGGCCACATCTGAGCAACAAGGAGGCTCTCAGGAGGTAACACTTAAGTACCCTATAATACTATGCTGAGTTTCAATTTCAGAAGTAAAGGTTCATAAGTATAGTCATCACAATCCATCCTCCTTCACTAGTCTTTGCCCCTGTAATAAGGGGATTTTTGCTGTCCCATTACAGAATGTGGCAAAGCTCCCCAGGATGGGAATTTGATATTTCTTTGGTATTGTGTGGATCTACACCCACTGTGAGAATGCCTCATGTTTATTTGTTTTTAACCTTTTTTATTCCCTTATTATATTGAATGATTTGTATTCATCTATTTTCAAGTTTACTGTTTCTCCTATCTCCATTCTTTTGATGAGCCCTTCCAGTAATTTTAAAAATAAACATGCATATATTATGATTCTTAGTTCTATTATTACTTCTATTTGGTTTCTTTTTTATATTTTCTCTCCTGACAATGTTTTTTCAATCCATTCAGATGTGCTTAATTTTATTCAAAGGGGCATATTTGTAATAACTGCTTTAGAGTCTTTGTCAGATAATTTCAGTATGAGCCATCCTGAAATTGATGTCCATTTAGCTTTAGCTTCTTTTTCCCTTGGAATTGGTCACAATCTCCTGTTTCTTTTTCCTTTTTTTGCATGGATTTTTTTTTTGTATGCTGAGTAATTTTAAATTCTCTGCAGTTTTAAAATGATGTGGTGAGATTTGGATCCAGTTAAATATATTGTACAGAATTTTCATTTTATTTTATTTTTTTTTGCTTTAGCAGGCAATCCACCTGGTTATGTTCAGACTCCAGGTTCTATCTCACCCTTTTTCATGATGGTTTCAATGTAAATTCAACTTTCCCATTGTTTTCTGAATCTCTGAGTCAATTCCTGAATGAGCCACTCAGTGGTTAGTCTGAGAATTGAGCAATGGTTGATATCTGTAGCTCAATTCTCAGAGCTTTTCTTATACTTTTAAAATTTTAATGCACATATGTGCAGTTTGATATCAAGATGGTAACTTGTGTCATTTAATACACAGGATTGGTTTCTTTATCAAGATTGCTTTGACTATTTGGGGTTCCTTACCATTCCATATAAATTTGATGTTTGACTTTCCATTTTTGTAAAGAAGGCTGTTGGAATTTTGACTGGGATTGCATTGGATCTGTAAATCATTTTGGGTAGAATTGACATGTTTACAATATTTAGTCTTCAATCCTTGAATGTAAATTTCCTTCCATTTATTTAAGTCTCCTTTGATTTCTTTTTGCAGTATCTTATAATTTTCTGTGTACAAGTCCTTTACATCCTTGGTAAGATATTTGATTCTTTTAGTTCCTATTATATATATATTATATATTATATATATATAGTATATAAAATATATATTATTTATATAAACACTCTGATAATATATAGAAACACTGCTGACTTTTGTGTATTGATATTGTACTCTTCCATTTTGCTAAATTTGTTTATTCCAGTATCTTGTGGATTTTACAGGATCATATCATGTGCAAATTGGGAAAAATTCACTTTTTCCTTTCCAATTTGGATGCTTTTTATATGTTTCTCTTGCCTACTTGCTCTAGCTAGAACTTTCAGTACAATATTGAATAACAGTAATAACAGTGGGCATCCTTGTCTTGTTCCTGATCTTATTGGGAAAGGTTTCATTCTTTTACCATTAGTATAATGTTAGCTGTGAGTTTTTCACATATGCCCTTTATCACATTGAGGTAATTTACTGCTATTTAGTTTTCAAAGTGTTTTTCTCAAGGTGGTGTGCTGGATTTTTTCAAATGCCTTTTCTGCATGAAGTAAGATGTTCATGCATTTTGTTTGACATTGTTCTGTTAAAGTGGTTTATTACATTTTTAAAAATTTTCTTATGTTGAATTAACCTTGCATGGATGATATAAATACCACTTTATTAAGGTGTAGCTTTCTTTTTTTTTTCATGTATTCACTCACATTATTAACAACATATTTGTATGCTATAACCATGGAATGTTAATTCGGTTAGACAAGAGAATTTCACAAGTGCATCAAAACATTGTATAGTATGTCAGGTTTGCATGTCTGACCAAACCAATTTGCTAATAAATCACTAATCACCACCAATACATGTAATGTGTTGTTCAATATTTGTGAATCTTGCAAAGAAAGTAAACATACTATGCACATTTTAAGTCCTCATTTGCTTTTGGATTAGCACTTTATTTTTTTACTTATATAATTTATTTACTTACTTACTTACTTATTTATTTATTTATTTCTCCCCCCTCCCTCCATTATCTGCTCTATGTCTGTTCGCTGTGTGTTCTTCTGTGTCTGCTTGTATTCTTATTGGGTGGCTCTGGGAACTGAGTCTGAGACCATCTGGAGTGGGAAAAAGGTAATCATTCTCTTGTACCACCTCAGTTCCCTGGTCTTCTGCGTCTCATTTTCTCTCCTCTGTGTCTCTTTTTGTTGTGCCATCTTGATGCATCAGTTCTATGTGTGGGCCAGCACTCCTGCATGGGTCAGCATTCCTGTGTGGGGCAGCATTCCTGTGTGGGGCAGCAGTCCTGCATGGAGCAGTACTCCTGCACAGGGCAGCACTCTGCATGGGCCAGCTCACCACACAGGCCAGCTTGCCTTCACCAAGAGGCACTGGGTATCAAACGCTGGACCTCCAATATGGTAGATGGAAGCCCAGTTGCTTGAGCTACATCTGCTTCACTGTAGTTGTTTTTTAATAATAGGTTTACTGAGATATAATTCACATACCATAAAACTCACCTTTTTAAAGTGTACAATTCACTATCTTTTAGCAAAATCTCTTTCATTTTTTTACATTTTTAAATGTTTGATAGATATATTTGATTACATAAATGTTACATAAAAGTTGATGTGGGAAGAGTGGGGGGTGGGGAGTGGGGTATATGGGAATGGGGACCTCTTATATTTTTAATGTAAAACTTTGTTTGATCCATGTATCTTTAAAAGAAAAAAGATAATAAATTTTTCTTAATGTAGGGGATTCCCATATGCGCCACTCCCTACCCCTCCCACACTTTCCACATTAACAAAATCCTTCATGGGTGTGGTACATTTGTTGCAATTGATGAGTACCTATTGAAGCATTGCCACTACCAATGGGTTATATTATAGTTTACATTGTAGTTTGCATTCTGTCCCACACAATTTTTTTAAGTTATGGCAAAAACTTATAATGGCCTGTGTCTATCATTGCAACATCATGCAGGACAATTCCAGTGTCCCTCAAATCCCCCATATTACACCTATTTTTCCCCTTTCCCTCCCCTCAATCTCCAGTGGCCACTGCCTCCACGTCAGTGATTAAAGTTCTTCCATTGCTAGAATAACAATAAGATTATGGTAGAATAAAGTAAGCCTCCTTTAGTCTATTATTCATTCCCCAGTCTTGAGGATTTGGGGATGGTGATGACTACTGCCTTCAATTGAGAGGGGGCTTAGATCCCAAGGGGCACATGGATGGAACTGTCTTGCTTACACTTGTTAACTCTCTCTGTTCCTTGGGATGGGCATTGCCCATCATCATCTCCTTGTACTGGGTGAATCCAATGAACTGGGGAGTAGGTGTTGGAACCCCACTGAGATTCAAGGCCCAATTGGCACATGGATGGACCAAAGATTTAAATTTCTTGGACATATTCATATAAAGTATAGTACTTATATAATCTAAGTATATTTTTTTAAAAAAATTTATATTATAAAAAAGTATAGCACTAACTATAGGTCCAAATAGAAGGGGCAGAAGAGCCATATGTAGGGACACCACAACTGAATCCACCTCTGTCACACTGGGGAGCGTAAATTCCAAAGTACGGCCCACTGGCTGGGCACCACATGCCTGGGATGTCTGCCCTGGCTACAGAGTCTGGATGACTCTAGAACCTTCAGCAGCCCTGCTATTTAAGGCAATATTTATTGTGGCAGTCAATTTGATCCTGCTGAGATGTACATAAGTGTAACCTCTGGAATGATCTTCTGACTCTCTTTGAAATCTATTAGCCATAAAAATCTCATTTGTACTTACCCTTTCCCCCTTTTGGTCAAGGTCTTTTTCCAGGTGCATTGCTAATTGGCACATGGTAATAATCTCTTGGTGACAGAGAGGTGGATTAGCACTTTAAATACATACTTCTATTTCAGTGTGACATTTAAAAATTATTCTAACAACAGCAGCAAAAATGTAATCCTGCAATTACAAAAGAGCTATACTTGCAATTCATAATTTATTCTCATTTTTATTTATAAGTGTGATTCTAAAATAAATACTACTAAGCAACTCTGTTACCACGTTTTTAGGTTTGGTTTAAACACATGTTTTCAGTTGTGGGAAGCATGACTTTGTTATATTCCATGTACTTTTCTGACAATGTTAAGAGTCATAGAAATCAAAATGCTAGTCCAATCCACAAAGTAGGTAGAAAAAAAATTAAATTAATTGGGGAAAATAGCGCTTTCACATAACAACAAAAGATTGATATTCTTCAGCAACCAGAAGTAATACAGGGTTGACCTGCTGTCTTTTTTGAAACTAATTTCAACATAAGATTTTAAGAATGTGGATATTTTTTGCTATTGTGACAAGAATTTGGGTGACATATTTCTTTTGTGCTAACTTGACTCCTCTGAATGAGCAAGTAAGTGATCTAGTCACTAGTAATTTGCTCTCCAGGCAAATCAAGCCTGAAGGAAAGGAAGCCAATATTCAGAAAAACGTGTTATTATCTGAACCTACTCAAATTATTTTCAGCATAAGCATATAAACTCAATTTGAGGTGACTAAAGCAGGGTCCACCAAAGAGACCAAGACAGCACTTCTTCTAAAGTTTAGGTTTTGCCCATTATTCCTGATATAGCCCATACCAAGATTCAATAGTCCCACAACAAAGCCTTGGGCTGTCACACACACGTGGATAAGGTAAAAGGACATTATAGTATTTCCCCTACTCTTCAGTTTGTGTAATCTCTATGCAAGAATTGCTGCAAAACCTGCCATCTCATTGGGAACAAATGGTGCCTTTCTAGCTTTTCATATTCGTAAGGGATTGGTCTGTAATTTACTTTTCTTGTATCTTTCATTATCTGACTTTAGTGAGACAGTGATGTTCCTTCCTCTTTTTTTTTAAATTGTTTCAGTGGGGTTCTTAATTTTCTTGGAATGTTTGATAAAATTCACCTGTGAAGCCATTTGGTCATGGGCATTTATTTAGATTTTTGCTTACTGATTCAATTTCTTTACTATTTATTGATTTTTGGCTCTTCTATTTCTTCTTAAGTCAGTGTTGGTAATTTGTGTGTTTCTAGGAATTTGTCCATTTCATCTGGATTGTGTAAATTTTTGGCATAAAGTTGTTCCTAGCATTCTCTTATGCTAATTTTTTAATTTCTTTGGGTCAGTAGTAATGTCTCCCCTCTCATTTTTGAATTTATTTATTCGTGTCTCCTCTCATTTTTTTCCCTGTCTAGCTAAATGTTTGTCGGTTTTATTGATGTTTACACAGAATCAATTTTTGGTTTTGTTGATTCTTTTATTTTTCATTATCAATTTCTTTTATCTGCACTGTAATTCTTGTTACTTCCTTCCTTCTGCTCACTTTAAGTTTAGTTTGCTCTTCTTTTACTAGATCCTCTAGTTGTGGGTTTTGATCTCTGTTTTGATATCTTTCTTCTTGTTAAATATAAGCATTTAGAGCTATAAATTTCCCTCACAGCACTGCCTTTGCTGTATCCCATAAGTTATGGTATATTGTGTTTTCATTTTCACACACCTACAAGATATTTCCTAATTTCCCTTGTGATTTCTTCTTTGACCTATAGGCTGTTTAAGTGTACATTTTTAAATTTCCACATATTTGTGGATTTTTCATTTCTCTGTTACTGATTTCTGTTTTTATTCCATTGTGGTTGGAGAAGATACATGGTATGCTTTCAGTAATTTTTATTTTATTGACACTTGTCCTGTGACCTAACATATGGCTTATTGTCAAGAATGATCCATGTGCACTAGAGAATAATGTGTATTCTGCTGCTTTTGAAGTGCCCTATATACATTATGTCTGTTGATTTAGAGTAGCTTTCAAGTCCTATATTTCTTTATTGATCTTCTGCCTAGATGTTGTATCTGTTATTGGAAAGTAATATATTGAAATCTCTACTATTAATTTAGAACTACCTATTTGTCAATATTAGCTCTGTATATTTTGAGGCTCTGCTGTCCAGTGCATGTATATTTATAATTATGTGTTCTTTTGGAATTGACCCCTTTATCAGTATGTAATGACCATCTTTGGCCTTCATAAAAATTTTTGACTTTAAGTTCTGGTAATATAGCCACCCCAGCTCTCCTTTGGTTACTACTTGCATGGTATATATTTTTCCTTCCACTTTCACCTTACTTATGTCTTTGCATTTAAAGTGACTCTCCTGTAAATAGCATATAGTTGGGTCATGCCCTTTTATTCATTCTGCCAATCTGTGCCTTTTGACTGGAAAGTTTTATCAATTTATATTTAATGTAGCTGCTGTTAATGCTGGACTTTCTTCTGCCATTTGCTTTTTGTTTTTTGTCTTACATATTTTTCCACTCTTAATTCTTCCATTAATGCCTACTTAATATTTATTTGAAATTTTTTATTGTACCATTTTGCCTCCCTTCTCATTTCTTTCTGAATATATTTGTCATATTTTTCCTGTGTGGTTACCATTGGTTTAAAATTTACCATCCTAAATCTATAGCAATTTGTTTGATTTGATATTATCTTAACTTTAATGGCTTACACATATATTGCTCCTATGTACAATTTTTTTTGGTATGTGTTACAAAGTACATCTTTGTGCATTGTATGCCCAATAGCAGAGATTTATCATTACTATTCAGGCTTTTGCATTTTAGCACTGGTATCTACCAACCTTTTCCTCCCATTCCTGTCTGAATGCTGCAGTGTTCCACTGGACTCTGGAGTTTGAAAATAGTTGATTCAGGCAGTTTCTGCCAATGAAGTACTTATTTTGGTGGAGGGACTGTTTCCTGGAGCTTCCTATTCTGCCCTCTTCCCACAGTCCTTTCCAGGACAGTCTTAAAGTACATATGCCATATATTTAGTATATCATCATACATCATAGTAAAGCTCTAAACAGTATGAAATGAAACATAAGATCTGAAATTAATGATGTCCAAGGATGATTTGGGAACCATATTACTATTGTTCCTTTTTCCAACTAACTTATATGTATCTGTTATCTTTTTGTATTTCAGTAACTATAGAATTTAGATTGGGAAGGAAAATCCCTCCTGGTTATATTTTCCTTAGTTATTACTCTTGTTTTAATACTTCCAAACCTTAGTTTCTGAAAAAATTTTCAGGTGAAAGATTTTAGAAAGGTTGTATGAGCCAATGGAAGAAGGAGAAACAGATTCTTACCATATAAGTACTCTTGTTAACTTATTAAGCTTCATTTTATCATATAAAGAAGAAGATGATGGGAAAGAAGGAAAGCTTGTGTCAATTAAAGGAACTTATTCTGGTAAGTTGTTAATAGGAAAATGCAATAATTAATAAACTAATTAGAGGTCAAAATATAGGAAATACTTTCCTATAGGATATTCTTGAGCATTAAGGATTTTTTTGTGAACAGTATTATTTTTTTGTCTTTATTTATTTTTTAATGTTATATTTAAAAAATATGAGGTTCCCATATACCCCACCCCCCTCACCCCACTCCTCCCCCCATAACAACATCCTCCTCCATCATCATGAGACATTCATTGCACTTGGTGAATACATCTCTGAGCACCGCTGCACCTCATGTTAACAGTATTATTGAGGTATAATTTACATACCATAAAATTCACCCATTTTAAGTGTATTGAGGTGAACGTTTCATTTGCTTGTTATAATTAATTTGATTAGATACAAAATCCTCTGAATTTATATATGATTGCTTACAACTTCGGGGTGATTTAACTTGGAAATATTTAACTACAAAGATAACCTAAGTTCATTTAAAATCTATTTCCTGGCTTTTAGAAAAGAATTACATGTAAATTATTTCAAAAGTATTCTAGTTTTAAAGGCTCTGCAAGTATTAGGCTATTCTTTGGAAGGCCTATATATATATACTAACCTCTCATTTCAAAAGATCTAGTATTATATAAAAGGATCTTAATATTTTAAGGAGGGTCCAAGGACGGTAGACATCCCCATTTATGTTATTTTATGACTGTCAATTCTATAGGTAAATTTTATATAACTACTGCTTTTTCTTAAATTGGAGGAGCCTCAGATAATATTTTCTAATAGTTTCACTGTATAGATTAATCTGAGAACTGGAAAGATTGTGGTTTATACTTGGTCATAAGAGTAGAAAGGTGCAGAATCAAGACTTAAACTTCATCACCTTTCTTTTATTATTATTATTATTTTTAAATATTTATTTTTTAATTTCTCTCCCCTTCCCCCCCACCCCGGTTGTCTGTTCTCTGTGTCTATTTGCTGCATCTTCTTTGTCTGCTTCTGTTGTTGTCAGATGCTTGGGAATCTGTGTTTCTTTTTGTTGTGTCATCATGTTGTGTAAGCTCTCCCTGTGTGTGGCACCATTCTTGGGCAGGCTGCACTTTCTTTCGCACTGGGTGGCTCTCCTTATGGGGCGCACTCCTTGCGTGTGGGGCTCCCCTACACGGGGGACACCCCTATGTGGCACGGCATTCCTTGTGTGCATCAGCACTGCACATGGGCCAGCTGCACACGGGTCAAGGAGGCCCGGGGTTTGAATCGCGGACCTCCCCTCATCACCTTTCTAAAGTACCAGGGTGCTTCCTGTCGGGTCTGGTATGTATTCTGTAGCTTGAAAGAAATGGAATATAAGGAAATGCTATCTTTTTTATTTAGTTGGGGATAGAACAGACTGGATGTTGGAATTATTTTCCCCCATATAACTTGTTCATAGGTGGACTTTTCCCAGATAGCAACCAGCAAAGAAGTTTAAATTGGATTTCATCCAGACCTCTTCTTTGAAATGTTCACTGTAAAAAAGCAACTATCTCTGCAGATAGTGGCCAGGTATCAAACCCCGTTCAATTCTGATTAATAGGATAAGAGATAAAATGCTGTCATTTTATCTTTTTCAATTTATTCTATATTAAAAACTATATATTTCAATTTTGAGTATAATTAAATGTAAACTATCAGAATCATCCATAGATTCATTATAGATCACGTGGTTTAAGAGGCATAATAATATTTTATGTTGCTAGTTTATAAATGATAAAGAGTATAACAAAATACAAAAATCAGTTGGGAAGTGTACCTCATACTATAGATGTAGTAAATTAATAGGGAATACCATTCCTCCCACCACAGGAAGAACAAAATATGTGTGTCTATGCAGTCAACATAAATACAGACATATGCATTGAGCAATTGTGAAATATTGAGAATTGTAATTGTAATATAAATGATTAATGAAATAGTTTTCAATGGAAAGATAGTAAAAATATAAAGCACTAGATGGTAATATGATTTACCTTATGCAGTCGACACCAGTTGCCTAGTAGGGATGTTCTAAATTTTTGGAGAATGAAGGACCCAGAATCAATTCCAAGGATTTGATTTATTTTGGGGTCTTAATTATCTGGACTCAAAATATTGTATTGTTGGTATGTGATCATACTAATTTTGTGTCAGTAAAACTATATAGGTTTAGGGAATTTGGACTTATACTTAGTACTATACTTGAAAGGTGTATATTCAAGAGACTTAATCTTTGGTCCATCCATGTGCATTTTGGGCCCTAAATCTCAGCAGAGTTGCAACACCTACTCTCCAATTCATTGGAGTAACCCAGGACAACTAACAAGGAGATGATGGAAAACAACCATACCAAGGAACAGAGAGAGTCTGCAGCTGCAAACAAGAGAGTTCCATCCGTCTGCCCCATGGGATCTAAGTCCCTTCTCAATTAAGAGGCAGAGTGGTCATCACCATCCCCAAATCCTCTAGATTGGGGAATGAACAATGGACTAAAGTAGACTTACTATTATTCTACTATAGCCTTATTATTTTTCTAGCAAAGGAAGGATTTTTATAATTGCTGTGCAGGCAGTGACCACCTGAGTTTCTGAGGGGAGGAAAAGGGAAAAATAGGTGTAACATGGGGACATTTTTGGGACACTGGAATTGTCCTGCATTAATGTTGCAATGACAGATACAGGTCATTATATATTCTGTCATAACTTAACCAAATTATGTGGGACAGTGTACACTATAATGTAAACTATAATCCACAGTTAGTGGCAATGCTTTGATATGTGTTCATCAATTTTAGCAAATGTACCACCCTAATGAAGAATGTTGTTAATGTGGGAAAGTATGGGAGGGGGAGGGAGTGGGGCATAAAGGAATCCCCTAAGTGTTTTATGAAACATTCATATAATCTAAAATTTCTTTAAAATGAATTTAAAACAACTATATGGGTGAGGTGATGTGATCAATCTGGTGACATAAGACATCCCTCGAAAAGTTTCCTCTCAGAATCAACAATAAAAGGACAAATCTCATGTTTGCTTGTATATCTGGAGTACAGTAGACACAGGAAGACTCCACAAATGCTGAATCAAAAAGAAAGAAAAAAAAAAAACAAAATGTGGTAGGATATTTTACATCCTGTACCTGTCACTTTTGGTCCATCCTGCCATGGATGCAGACCACAGAGCCACTTATAGCATTGAGTTAGAACCAAAGGCATGTCAAGGCACAGATTCCCACATCTGCAGAAACCCAGGGCAGAACACAAACTGCTGAGTGTTGCATACAACGGGGCCCCCCAAGTAGACAAAAAAGATAGATACCAAGTAGAACTGTTTCTCCTCGGAAACCATGGATGAGAGAAGGCAGTGATATATTTAAAATCCTGAAAGAGAAAGACTGTGAACACAGCATACTTTATCTGGCAAAACTGTCCTTCAAAAATCAGAGTTTAAAAATATTCACAGATAAAGAGAAACAGACTTCTGTCAACAGAAGATCTGCCCTACAAGAATTATGAAAGGGGCTTCTTCAGGTTGAAATTAAAAGACAGGAGACAGTGGCTTGGAGTATTGGGATGAAGTGAAGATCTTCAGTAAAGGTAACTGAAAGGGTAAATGCAAAACCCAATATTACTGTATCCTTAATAAATAATACCTATATGAGTCAAAATACAATTGAACAGTAAAAAGTCACATTTCCTCATATCAGATACACAAACTATAAAGCGGTAATGTGGGAAAAACAGTGTAAAGAGGGGAAACCAAAGAATATGGCAGCAAAGCACATGTGATCTATAGAAGTTAAGTTGATATCTTTTCAAACTAGTTAATAGATGTAGGGTGTGTAGTACAAAGCACAGGGTAACCACAGAGAAAGTATTTTTTCCTTTATTAGAGAAGTCATAGGTTTACATAACAATCATGAATAAAATGCAGGATTCCCATATACCACTCTATTACTAACAAGTTGCATTGGTGAGAAACATTTCTAATAATGAATGATAGCACATTTTTATAATTCTATTAACTATAGTTCATCGTTTAATATACAGTTCACTCTTTACACTGTATGTATAACATAGTAACATAGATTCTAATAAAATAGATGGTGTCAAGGTTCCCAGCTGAATTTATTTTATTTTTTTAATTTTAATTTTAATTTTATTTCATACTTAAAAAAATTTTTTTTTGGTACTGAGGCTAGAGTTTGAACCCAGAACCTTGTATGTGGGAAGCTGGCAGTCAAACTTTGAGCTGCATTGACTGCCTGGATTGTTTTCTTTTTTTAGTACGTTTATTCTGTTGTCATGTATACAATCTAACATTTCCCTTTTTAATCATATTTAGGTAAATATTTGAGTGCTTTTAATTACATTGACAGTACTATGCTTACCATCACCACCATACATTTCCAAAGCATTTCTATCATTGCACATAAGAATGCTATACATTTTTTAAGTCTTTACTTCCTGTTCCCTTTCCCAACCCATCCCCTGGTAAACTATATTCTAGACTCTGACTTTATAAGTTTTGTTTTGTTTTTTAAAGATTTATTTATTTATTTCTCTCCCTTTCCCCCCTCCCGCCCCAGTTGTCTGTTTTCTGTGTCTATTTGCAGCATGTTCTACTTTGTCCGCTTCTGTTGTTGTCAGCGACACCTGGAATCTGTGTTTCTTTTTGTTGCATCATCTTGTTATGTCAGCTATCTGTGTGTGCGGTGCCATTCTTGGGCAGGATGCACTTTCTTTCATGCTGGGTGGTTCTCCTTATGGGGCACACTCTTTGCACGTGGGCCTCCCCTACGTGGGGGACACCCCTGTGTGGCACGGCACTCCTTGCGCGCATCAGCACTGTGCATGGGCCAGCTCCACACGGGTCAAGGAGGCCCCGGGTTTCAACCACAGACCTCCCATGTGGTAGATGGATGCCCTAACCACTGGGCCAAGTCTGCTTCCCTTTATGAGTTTTCTTAACCTAATTATTTCAAATCAGTGAGATCATACAACATTTTTCCTTTTATGCCTGGCATCTTTCTCTCAGTATTATGTCTTCAAGTTTAATACATGTTGTTGCATATATCATTCCTTTTTTATTAAACTTTATTGATACATATTGATCACATAATTCTTCCAAATTTTACAATAAATCTGGTGTAATCACATAGTTTTGCATACATCACGTCAATAATAAGTAGAGCATTTTCATTATTTCAAAATAATAATAAAAACAAACTAGAAAATTCTTTAATCCTCAATCACGCTATGCTTCCCCTGATGTACATAGCTGCTATTTCTGGCTATTCTTGCACAATTACTTATTATTAATCAGTTTTATTGAGATATATTCTATCTCAATATCCAAAGTGTTTTATCAGTGGTTTTTAGTATGACCACAATGTTGTGTATTCATTACCACAAGAAAATATTAGAACAATTTCATTACTACAAAAAGAAAAATCTCCACACCCCTTAGTAGTTCTTCCTTAGCCCAACATAACTACAAATCTAACTTCGTCTTTATGAATTGATTTCCATTTACATTTTATATAAATGGAATCATACAATATGTAGCACTTTGATTTCTTTCACTTAGCATTTTTGTCTGAAATTAACATCTTGTAGTGTTAACATAAATTTGTTCAATTTCAAAGATAAACAATATTATATATGTAATTTTACCAATAGTCATATTTCATGTTGTTGTACTGTACAATACAGTTCAGTATTATATGTTTTAGCTTTCCTTTTAGTAATATAGGTATCCCACATTTTCTCTTTAAACACCTTGCATACCCACATAATAATACTGCTAGTTACAGACATTGCATTGTGCTTTCACCTTTTCTATTCATTTCCATGTATTAACGTACATCCTTTATTTTCTCTTTATTTTTATTAAATGTTACATTCAAAAATATAAGAGGTCCCCACATAACCCCCACTCCCCTCACCCCACTCCTCCCACATTGACAACCTCTTTCATCATCCTGGAACATTCACTGCATTTGGTGAATACATTTTGGAGCACTGCTGCACCACATGGGTGGTTTATGTTGTAGTTTACTCTCTTCCCCAGTCCACCCAGTGGGCCATGCAGGACATAAAATGTCCAGCATCTGTCCCTGCAGTACCACCCAGGACAACTCCAAGTCCTGAAAATGCCCCCACATCATATCTCTTCTTCCCTCGCCCTAACCTCAGCAGCTACTGTGGCCACTTTCTCCACATCAATGCTACAATTTCTTCCATTACTAATCACAATATTTCCATAGTAGAATATCAGTAAGTCCGCTCTAATCCATACTCTATTCCTCCATCCTGTGGACCATGGGATGGTTATGTCCACTCCCCATCTATATCGAGAGGGGGCTTAGATTCCACATGGATGATGGATGTAATTCTCCTACTTGCAGTTGTAGACACTCTTGGCTCCCTAGAGTGGTGGTTGACCTTCACCTCTGTGTTAACTAGCTGGGGTAAGTCCAATAAACAAGGGTAGGAGTTGCAAGTCAGCTGAGTCTCAGGGCCTGGCTGTCACATGGACAGTTCAGTGATTCAGGTCTCCTGAGTATATAACAACCCCAGTGCCAACCACAGGTCCAGTGAAAGTGAGAGAAGAGGCATGTGTAGAAAGATCACATCTGAGTCCAACTCCCTGACACTCAGGAACACAAAGTCCAAACTAGGCTCACTTGACATGGCACTAAATTCCAGAGTCAAATGCCATGACCACAGAACATGTGGGTCTCTGTAGCTCTCAGGAGAACCAGAATCTGAGGTTGTATCTATTTTGGCTGTCTCTGGAACCCTGCTGAGGTGTGCATAAGCACAATCCCACTGATGACCGCCTGACTCTTTTTTGGAGACTCATAGCCATATAAACTTATTTGTCCTTTCCATTTCCCCCTTTTATTCAAGGTCAAAAAGCAGTTTTTAGCACCTGATATTACATGTAGGCTGAGATGTTCTGCTGGTCTCAGTTGAACCTTTTATTCAAGGTCTATTTCTAGTTACATCATCATCTGGTGTTTGTTAGTAATCCCTCAGCACCAGGGAGGCTCATCCCTGGGATTCATGTCCTGCACTGGGGGTACAGAAATGCATTTGGATGTTGAGTTTGGCTTAGGGAGTGGCCACATTTGAGCAACATGGATGCTCTCAGGAGGTAACTCTTAGGCACCCTGCAGCCTAGGCCTAGTTCCTATTTCAGGTGCACAGGCTCATAAGCGTCTTTATCAGTATCAAGGTCTCATTGTTGAACCAGCCGTCTTTATTGGTCTTTGCCATTGCGCTTGGGGTATTGTGGCTGTTCCATTGAGGAATGTGGTAGAGCTCCCCTGGCGAGGAACTTAGCACTCCCTCAGTTGTGGTTTTTAACTGTAACTACTATGAAAATATCAAGACATTTTTATGAACCCTATATACATGCCCTGGAGAACTCCCTCCCAACAATGTGCCCCCCATCAGTAACACCCCACACCTGTGTTCCTCCCCTGCCATAGTTGACCTTCTTTGTGGTCCAAAACTTCTTCAAAATTGAAACCTAATATATTGCTAAATTTCATTAATAATAAAATGGAATATAGTGAGGGACGAAACGGGGTCCCTGTTATGGGACGAGCGGGGTCCCTCTTGTGGGACGAGTGGGGTCCCGTTGTGGGACGAGCGGGGTCCCTGTTAAGGGACGAGTGGGGTCCTGTTGTGGGACGAGAGGGGTCCCTGGCGTGGGGAAGAAAGCCTCGTACGGCCGCTGAGGCTTCCCTCGGGGGCTCCAAGGCGTGGAGGGCGCACGACCCAGGAAGGAGTCGCGGAGACAGGCTGATGGCACAAGTCTGGTTTATTCCAGAAGGGTACACACTTTTATAGGGCGTAGGGTGGCGTAGAGGGTTCTGATTGGCTTAAGCTAAAGGCAACTTGTGGTTGGTTGCCATAAGCAGTTACTAGGGGCGGGGGCAGATATCAGGTTAGCTCTGCTATCTATAGGGACGGGGATTGGTTGGGGACTGCATGGAGAGATTTGATAGGTGCAGGCGGGTACTGCTTCCTGATAGGTGGTTGTAAGCAGTTGCTAGGCAGAGGGCAGGCGGAGAGGTTAGGAATGGGGGAGGGGAAAGGGGAAGTGAGAGCCGACCAGATGTTAGGCTAGGCGGGAGATAGTGGGAGGCGACCGTTATTGATGTATCTTGCCCAGGTAGGCTGAGGGCGCTTCGCCCGTACCAGGCTGAGGGCGTGGTCGCCCGTTCCAGCCACCCTGAACTGCTGAGGGCGTGGTCGCCCGTTCCAGCCACCCTGAACTGCGGCTTCAGGCTGTGCACACGCCTGTTGCCGGGTTGGCTTAGCAACGGTGGCTCGCACTCCCACAATATAGTGATGGATTTAAAGGTTGGATATAGAATACATACTTATTTAGAAAAATTAAATAAAGTAAAAATAAATTGGGGTATCAAAAATGAAAAACCTTTGTTTTTCACGTTATGCCTTTCATCACTGCAATAGGTGTTGCCCTGTATGTATAGCAGCAAGGTAATTTTATTTCTTCCTCAGTGCTACATCCTTTCTTTTTTTCCCTCTAATTATTAAGTTTGTCTTCACAAAAGTTTTATATCACAGTAATTCATATATACAATATAGGGTACTCCCACATATCCAGCATCAAACCCTTTGTCACTTCCCCAGCAATGATCTTTTTACATGTTCCTATTATATTTGCTGCAGCTGATGTACAGATATTGAAACATAGCTTTCAGACATGGAGGCATTTTTATTTACATTATGGTTTATATTTTAGACTACAATTTTCGAATGTTTCACATTATGTTTTACATTTATCCTATAGACTTATATACATTTTTGGTGTAATTTAACATGTCCTATATCCATCATTGCATGATCTTTTGGAACACTTCCAATGTACCACAGTTACACTGATTCCATCTGTTCAATCCCTCTCTACCCCTCCACTCAGAGACTGCAATGACAATCTTCATTACTTGAAGGACCATGTTCACAGATAGTTGCAACAGTATTGAGGACTTAACATACTCGATTGCCCTAGCCCATTGGGAGCACCCAATTCTCTCAACAGATAAAATTCCCTCTATTTGAGAACATCAGTCCTCCCCAGGATTTGGGTATACCTTCACTCTCATTATATGGGTCTCTGCCCAGTGATATAACCCACTATGACAAAATGAGCATTCACACACTCCTAGAAGCTTGCCCTGTGTCAGATGCCCCCCTTAAGTGTCTTAAACAGGTAACCTTCCTTATGCTTTCTAAAGAGTTTTCTCAACATTATAGTTTCAAACATATATCTGACAATATCCTGTGAAAAAATGTTCCGCCCAATTTCCCCAAAATTTCCTGGGCCATCTGACCAATCCTCCAATTTTTAGCCCTTGTCAAGCCTGCAAAGCCCTAACCAAAGGTTTCCTTATGCCCCCCATTTTATCCCTTCCCTGTACAAATACTTACCTGCAGATTATCATACATTTCACCCATGTAGGTGTCAGCTTGCAACCTTCCTCTCCCCCAACATCCTTTAAGCCTATCACCAAATCTTTAGCTCTCTGAGACAGCTTGGTTTACTTACTTCATATCAGAGAGGTCATGTAGTATTTGTCCTTCAATGCCTGGGTTGCTTTACTCAAAGATGTTAAGATTCATCCATGTTATGACATGTGTTTGTACTATATTCATTCTTATAGCTGAGTAGTATTCCATTGTATGTATATACCACATTTTATTTTTCCATTCATCTGTTGATGGGCAGTTGGGTTCATTCCAACTTTTGGCAATAGTGAATATTGCTGCTATGAACATTGGTGTGCATATATCAGTTTGTGTCCTTGTTTTCAGTTCTATTGGGTATATACCCAGCAGTGGAATTGCTGGGTCATATGGCACAGCTGTAGCTAGTTTTTTGAGAGACCGTCAAGGTGTCCTCCAGAATGACTGGATCCTTGTGCATTCCCACCAGCAGTGGATGAGTGTTCCCATTCCTCCACATCCTCTCCAACAATTGTAGTCTTCTGCTTTTTTGATAGCTGTCAGTCTTAATGGGAGTAAGATGGTATCTCATTGTTTTGATCTGCATTTCCTTAATAGCTAGTGATTTTGAGCATTTTTTCATTTATTTTTACCCTTTTGTATATCTTCAGAAAGGTGTTCAAATCTTTTTCCCATTTATAAAATGGGTTGTTTGTCTTTTTATTTTCAAAATATATGAGTTCTTTTTATATGCAGGATATTAATCTCCTATCAGATATATGCTTACCAAATATTTTCTCCCATTGGGAAGGCTCTCTTTTCACTTTCTTGACAAACTCCTTTGATATGCAAAAAGCTTTAATTTTGAGTAAGTCCCATTTATCTATTTGTACTTTTGCTGCTCATGCTTTTGGTGTAAAGTTCATGAAGCCATTTCCTATTACCAGGTCCTGTTGATGCTTACCCACATTGCTGTCCAAGGTCTTTATTGTCTTTGCTCTTATAGTTAGATATTTTATCCATCTTGAATTGGTATTTCTATAAGGTGTGAGTCGGTAATGGTAATCCCCTTTCATTCTTTTACATATGGATATGAAGTTCACCAGGCACCATTTGTTGAAGAGGCCATTCTCTCCCAGTTGAGTGGGCTTGGTGGTCTTGTAGAATAACAGATGATTGTATATATGAGGAAGTACATCAAAACTCTCACTTTGGTTCCATTGGTCAGTATGTCTATCCTTGTGCCTATACCATGCTGTTTTCAATACTGTAGCTTTGTAGTATGTTTTAAGTCAGGTAGTGTGATTCCTCCAATTTCTTTTTTTTTTTTTCCCCATTATGTTTTTTGCTGTTCGGGCCTCTTTCCTTTCCAAATAAATTTCATAGTTTTTCTAGTTTATTAAAGAATGTTGTGTTGATTTTTATTGGTATTGTGTTGAATCTGTAGAACAGTGTTGGTAGGATAGACATCTTACTAATATTTATTATTCCTATCCATGAAAAGGGAACATTGTTCCATTTATTTATGTCTTCTTTGATTTCCTTGAACAGTGTTGTGTAATTTTCTGTGTATAAGTTTTTTACTTCTTTAGTTAAATTTATTCCTAGTTATTTGATTTTTTTAATTTACTATTGTAAATGGTATTTGTTGATGATTTCCTCCTCAGATTGCTCATTATTGGCGTACAGAAATGCTACTGAGTTTTGCGCACTGATCTTGTAACCTGCAACTTTACTGACCTCATTTATAAATTCTAGAAGCTTTGTTTTAGACTTCTCATGATTTTCTAGATATAAGATCGTGTCATTTACAAATAGTGAAATTTTGACTTCTTCCTTTCTAATTTGGATAGCTTTTATGTCTGGTTCTTGCCTCAGTGCTAGATCAGTACTTCTAACACACTGTTGAATAGAAGGGGTGACAGTGGGCATCCCTGTCTTGTTCCTGATCTTACAGGGAAAGATTTTAGAATTTCACATTTGTAAATGATGTTAGCTGTGGGTTTTTCATATATACTCTTTATCATGTTCAGAAATTTTCCTTCTATTCCGATCTTTTGCAGTGTTGCTATCAAGAAAATGTGCTGTATTTTGTCAAATGCATTTTCTGCATCTATAGATATGATCATGTGATTTTTTTCATTCAATCTGTTTATGTGGTGTATTACATTAATTGATTTTCTTATGTTGAACCATCCTTGCATACCCGGAATGAATCCCACTTGATCATAGTGTATAATTCATTTAATATGTTGTTGAATACGATTGGCAAGTACTTTGTTGAGGATTTTCACATCTAGGTTCATTAGAGAGATTTCCTGTAATTTTACTTTCTTTTGGTGTCTTTGTTTGGCTTTGGTATTAGGGTAATTTTGGCATCATAGAATGAGTTAGGCAGTGTTCCTTCTCTTTTGATTTTTGGAAGAGTTTAAGCAAGATTGATATTAGGTCTTTCAGTAATGTTTGGTAGAATTCACCTTTGAAGCCATCTGGCCCAGGGCTCTTCTTAGTTGGGAGGTTTTTAATGACTGATTTATCTCTTTACTTGTGGTTGGTATGTTGATATCATCAATTTCTTCTTTCGTCAATATAGGCTGCTGATGTGGTTCTAGGAATTTGTCCAATTCCTCTAGATTTCTCTGTGGCCCAGCGTATGGTCTATCTTGGAGAATGATCCATGTGCACTTGAGAAAAATGTATATCCTGCTGTATTCGGGTGTAATGATCTGTATATGTCTATTAGATCCAGCTCCTCTAATATACTGTTCAAATATTTTGTTTCTTTAGTGATTCTCTTTTGAGATGTTCTGTCCAAAGTTGATAGTGGTATATAAAATTCCCCCACTATAATTGTAGAGGTATCAGTTCCTTCACTAAGTTTGTCCGGTTTTTGCCTCATGTATTTGGAGGCACCCTTGTTATGAGCATAAAAGTTTATGTTTTTTTCTTTCTTCTTTAAAGATTATCCCTTTCACTAATATGTAGGGTCCAACTTTGTCTCTCACAATTGTTTTGCATTTAAAGTCTATTTTGTCTGGTATTAATATAGCTACTCCTGCCCTTTTTTTGGTTATTGTTTGCTTGTAAGATTGTTTTCCATTCATTCCCTTTCAACTTCCTTGAATCCCTGGGTCTGAGATGTGTTTCTTGTAGACAGCATATAGATGGGTCATATTTCCTTATCCAGTCTTCCAGTCTGAGTCTCTTTACAGGTGAGTTTAATCCATTGACATTCAGTGTTATTACTTTCAAGGAATTACTTATATTAGCCATGTTTTCTTTGGATTTGTGATGGTCATATTTTGTTTGATTTTCTTTCCCTTTTTGTCTTTTTAATTGATGTTACACTCTCCTCCAACTCTTTCTTCCTGCAGAACTCCCTTAGTGTCTCTTGAATGGCAGGATTCTTGTTGGCATACTCTCTTAGTTTCTGTTTATCTGTCAATATTTTGAACTCTCCATCATCTTTGAATGCTAGCTTAGCTGGATAGAGTATTCCTGGATGGAAATTTTTTTTTCCTTTTAGTACCTTGACTATATCATACCACTGCCTTTTTGCCTTCATTGTTTTAGATGAGAAATCCCAATTTAATCTTATGGAACCTCCTTTGTATGTGATGCTTCTCTTTTTTCTTGCTGCTTTGTCTTGAGCATTTAGTAATTTGACAAGTATTTGTCTTGGGGTAGGTTGTTAGGATTTATACTGTTTGGGGTGCATTGTGCTTCCTGGACATGTACATACATCTCCCTCAATAGGTTTGGGAAGTTTACAGCCATTATTTCCTCCAACACCCTTTTTGTCCCCTTTCCTTCTCTTCTCATTCTGAGATGCCTATAATGCAAATGTTTGTGCATTTTGCATTATCATTCAGGTCCCTAAGTCCCTGCTGGATTTTTTCTTTTTATCTATCTCTTTTATCTGTTTGATTTCAGATGTTATGTGTTCCACATCAGTAATTATTTCCTCTGTCTTTTTGAATCTGCTGTTATTTGCCAAGAGTATATTTTTGATTTCTTGAATTGTGCTGTTTATCACCATCATATCCGTTATCTTTTTGTGTATGATTGCAATTTCTTCTGCAAGGCTTTCTTTATATTCTTAAACTCTTCCTTCACGTCATCAAGTTGGTCCCTAATATATGTTTTGAGAGTTTTAATTACTTGTTTGATGTTCTGGTCCTCTTCCTGGTTTTTATTTTGTTATTGGATTGGGCCATGTTTTCCTGATTATTGATTTGGATTGCAGTTTTTTGTTGCTGTCTGGCCATCATTTTGTCTTCATAGGCTTAATCAGTTACTTGGCTTATTTGTCTATTCTTGGGGTCAGGAGAGAGGGAAAGAGTAAAGAAAGGACAATAATTTAAAGAGTAAATTAAAAAAACAGAAGAAATGTATTAGAAATAAAAAGTCAGAGAAAAAAATTGGCAGACAAACAGAGAAGTAGAATGTAAGAGAAACAATAAATGATGGAGGATCAAAAGATGTAGAGGAAAGGGATAATGTTGGTAGCCAAAATCAATGCACACAGAAAAGAAGAAATTAAGGATGAGGAAATCCATGAAATGTGAAGTGCTTCCTGTAGCACCTGATTTAAAAAAAGAGAAAGAAATTGAAAAAAAAGGGACAAAGGGTGGGGGAGCAAGAAAAAAAAAAGAAAAAAGAACAAAATGAAACAGGGCCATGGGGAGATAAGAGGAAGGAAAAACAAGAAAACCAACCAACAAAAAAGCCCAGAAATGTTTCAAGCAAGGAATCCTCTTTGCAGTTAAATAAAATGCTTAGGAGGCTGATGTTCCCCCTTTCTCCCTTCCTCGTTTCCCTCTCTCCCAGGGCAGCAGGATAGCTGCATGAGAAGTCCAGTAGGAGATTCAAGTGGATTCTTGTTGAACCAGCTCAGCGCAGAAAACAATGACTCTTAATTTCCAGAGAGACAGCACCCACACCTCACCAGGAACCCCAAATATGCTTTTGGAAGTTTGGAAAGCATGTCTTACAGTCCCACTCCCTTAGGTGTGCTGTAGGAGGGCTTGTTGATTTTCTGACTCCACCTTCTCCCAGACCAAGTTGCCTATCCCAAGTCATTTATGTAAATTGGACTTTCTCAGCAGATTCGCCTCTCCTTTTTTCCCAGGCTTTCCCCAAGCCAGCTGGCATGCTCTTTCAAACTCAAAAAAAAACAAAACAAAACAATAAAATTAAAGGGAGGGGACCAGAAAATTGAACCTGCGCTTGTTTGACCCTTCTGCACCTCCCACCAAATCCCTCCCACTCACAGGGTCAGTTCAAATCCAGAGGGCATGGGTAATCAGACCTCAGGGAATGCTGGATTCCGGAAAGGGAAGTCTGGGATATTGGTGACTCGGGGTATGTGGGTCTGTGGAACATAGGCTACAGGGGCTTAGGGGACACAGACCTGGGGACCACACATCTGGGGAACATGGGACTTGGGAATGCTGCCACACAACGGACAGTTTTCAGGGAACACTTCAGCTGCCATCCCAGATTTCTCAACGAATGTGTTGGGAAAGCCCGATTTACCTGAACTCCCTGGGATAGGAAACTTGATCAGATGCAGTATGCAGGGTAATCCCTGTCTTTATGGGCCTGTGTCTTGTCTCAGCTTTTACTTGTTAGTTGTTTTGGAGTTCCCCTATTTATGAGAGCTCGTTTGTCCCCTCTTTTCCAGAAGACAGACCTCCCTTTTATAGGTGTTTGAAACCAGCAGGCATTTGTCCCATACTGACCCCCTCTATAGTTTCTTTCATTCCTTTTGTTGTCTCAAGCTGTTTTTTCATAGAATGCAATTTTTGGGAGGAAGGGCACCCTAGAATGGACTTTCCCAATCAGTCATCTCAGCTGAAACAGTGCCATGAACCATTAAGGGAGCATAAATTGGCTCCTTAGTGTCTCCATAGTGCCCTGGGAAGGGCATCAGAAGCGATACAAAGAGCTTCTTTCATGGCTTTTTTTTTTAGCCAATTTTTTTACTGTTTTTTTTTCCTAAGATACAAGATCACACAAAATGTTAAATTAAAAAATATGAGGTTCTCACATACCCTACTATTGACCCCCCCACTCCTCCCACATCAACAGCCTCTTTAATCAGTGTGGCACATTCATTACATTTGGTGAATACATATTGAAACTGCTACACCACATGGATTGTAGTTTACACTCTTCCCCATTCCGTTCAGTGGGTTATGGCAGGATATATAATGTCCTGCACCTATCCCAGGTATTCACTGTTGCCAAAAGTTGGAATCCACTCCACCTCTATATCAGAATCATTGACTTTTTATGCAGGTTTTTCTATGCAAGTAGGCATGATTGCTCATATTACTTTCTCAAAATATGGTTGGTGTTTCCGCAAATTTGGTGGTTCTGTAATGTGTACAAGTGTTTACAAAGGTGACGCCACCAAACCCACCATTCCAGGGTCCACAGAATGGAGGACTAGAGTTTAGATTAGAGTAGACTTACTGATATTCTATTCTGGAACTATTTTGATTAGTAATGGAAGTAAATGTAGCATTGATGTGAGAAAGTGGCCATGGTAGCTGCTGAGGGTAGGGCGTGGGAAGAAAAAATGTGATGTGGGGGCATTTTCAGGACTTGGGAGTTGTCCTGGGTGGTACTGCAGGGACAGTTACTGGATATGTCCTCCCATGGCCTACTGGGTGGACTGGGGAAGAGTGTAAACTATAATGTGGACCATTGACGATGTGGTGCAGCAGTGCTCAGAGATGTATTCACCAAGTGCAATGAATGTCCCATGATGATGAAGGAGGTTATTTTTATGGGAGGAGTAGGGTGAGGGGGGTGGGGGATATATGGAGTCCTCATATTTTTTTTAATGTAACATTAAAAAAAAATAAAGACAAAAGAAGTCAGTGATTCCGTAGACTCTTCCTGTACCAACCAGTGCAGGTAATACCTCATTTTCATAAACAGCAAACTCATGGCAACATTACAAAATGATTCATGTCCTTAGATTAGATTGTAAGCCCACTGGGCAGGTACTGTGTCTAAAGTTATGTGTGACACCTATCGCATTATTATAGCTCAATAAATGTTCAAAGAGGAAAAAAAAAAAGAGATACAGAGGAGAGACAATAGATGCTGCAGATCAGGGAGCTGAGGTGGTGCAAGAGATTGAGCACCTCTCTCCCACTCCCAGAAGTCCCAGGATCGGGTCCTGGTGCCACCTAAAGAGAAGACAAGCAGACACAGAAGAACACACAGTGAGTGGACACACAGAGCAGACAACAGGGGGAGGATAAATAAATCTTTAAATAAAAGACTATTGGCTCTTCCTCAAGTGTTCTTTCCTGTGGAGAAAACTTCCAGAAAGTTTATTTTTGTTAAATTCTATGTTCTGAAGACCAGAACATAGTCACTCATAATGGTTGGTGAAAACTCAGTTAACTATAGTATTAATAAGAATAGGCGCTTATTTATAGAATTAATAAGAATTGTTGCTTTTGGTATACATATTTTATATTGTAAATGTACATACAGAAATAAAATAATTTACTATATATCCCACAACCTAAGCTACAAGCCATGTGTATTCATATTAATAGAGGTCCTTGACTTAATTTTTTAAATATATATTTTAATTTTTAACAATAAATGTGTAATAGTTGTGAACTTACAAAACAAACATATATAACATCAAACAAACATATATAGCATTTCACCCTACCACCAATAACTTGCATTGTTTCTAAACCTTTTTAAGTAATGATTAAAGAGCATTGTCAAAATATTACTAATAAACAAAGTATTTTTCTCCTAACCAATCCAATTATTATTATTTTTATATTATTTATATATGAACATACATAAACAATTAAGTGTATAGTAAAACTTGTGAACTTACAAAGCAAACATGCATAACATCATACAGGGGTCCCATACATCAGCCCTCCACTAACACTTTGCATTGTCATGAGACATTTGTTACAAACTATGAAAGAACACTGTCAAAATCTTACTACTAATCATAATTCTTATATTTGGTGTGTTTTTCCCCCAACCTATTCTATTATTATTTTTTAAATATATATATTTTTTGACAGAAGTTGTAAACTTATAAAACAATCATGCACATGTGCAAAATTCCCAAACAACACCCCTCCATATCAACACACCACAATGTAGTGTCTCATTTGCTACAGATAAAATAATATCATCTGATTATTGCCATGTCCATAGTGTACATTTGGCTCACATTTTCCGTACTGCCACATTATCAACACAGCACATCTTTTGCATAGATGCAAGAATATTATATTATTACTACTAACCACAGTCCTGGACTGGAGGTCACTCCAGCTGTATTTTTCCCATGCTTCTCCACATTCACAACACCTTGCAGTAGTGATATACATTTGTTCTAGTTAACAAAGGACACTCATGTATCTGCACCATCAACCACAATTCTCACCCACCTCTTGGTTTACTGTGCTATCCAATTCCAAGATTAGTCTCAAATATTCTGTCAGTTAGCATTTACATAAGTAGACTACCATTTTAAGTTACATCACCATTTTATAAACTAGCTGTTACTGTGTGTTACCATCCACTCTATACATTTCTGAAATTTTACAGTAAATCTAATTAAAACTTCTACATACATTAAACATTAGTAGTCCACTCAGTCCTTCTCTTACCTCCTTTAAGAATCCACCACCTACCACTAGATCTTGAAAATATTTTCAAGTAATTTCTTCTGGAAGTTTTATGGTTCTTTTATTTTTAGTTTTTTGATCCATTTTGAGTTACTTTTTTGGTAAGATGTGAGATAGGGGTCCTCTTTCCTTCTTTCAGCTATGGATGTCCAATTCTTTCAGCACCATTTGTTGAATGGATTGTTCTGCCCGAGCCATGTGTGTTTGACAGGCTAGTCAAAACTCACTTGACCATACCTGTGGGGATCTGTTTCTGAACCATAAATTTGTTTCCATTGGTCTATAGTATCTGTCTTTAGGCCAGTACCATGATGTTTTTACCACTTTAGGTAGGTATTATGATTTTTTTTTTAATTTAAAGAGATACCTTTTATTTTTGTTCTTAACAACTTAATGTGATTTGTAAAGTAGCACTTTGCATCCACCTGCTATCCACTTATGCTTTCAGTTTAGTACATGTTTTATTCTGCTAGACTGCCAAAAACAATATACCAGAAATGGGGTGAATTTTGCATTGGGGATTTACTAACTTACAAGCTTACTGCTTCAAGACTGAGGAAAATGTCCAAATCAGGGCATCGTCATTGAGACTTTCTCCTTGAAAACTGGCTGCTAACAATTCCATGCTCCTCTGTCACATGGCAAGACACATGGCAGTGTCTGCTGGGCTCTCCCTTCTCTTCTGGGTTTTTTTGCTTCCATCTAGCTTGCTTCTGTAGCTTTCTGTAGCTTTCTGTCTCTCTAAATTACATTTTTTTAATCATTTTTTAAAAAATATTACATTCAAAAAATATGAAGTCCCGTTCAACCCCACCGCCCCCACCCCCCACTGCCCCCACAGCAACACTCTCTCCCATGATCATGACACATCAATTGCATTTGGTAAGTACATCTCTGGGCATCGCTGCACCTCATAGTTAATGGTCCACATCATAGCCCACACTCTTCCACGTTCCATCCAGTGGGCCCTGGGGGGATCTACAATGTCCCGTAATTGTCTGTGAAGCACCACCCAGAACAACTCCAAGTCCCAAAAACGCCTCCCCATCTGATCTCTTCCTCCCATTCCCCGCACCCAGCAGCCACCATGGCCACCCTTCCCACACCAATGCCACATTTTCTCTGTGGACATTGGATTGGTTGTGTCCATTGCACATCTATGTCAAGAGGAGGCTCAGATTCCTCATGGATACTGGATGCAATCCTCCTGCTTTCAGTTGTAGGCACTCTAGGCTCCATGGTGTGGTGGTTGACATTCTTCAACTCCGTGTTAGCTGAGTGGGGTAAGTCCAATAAATCAGAGTGTAGGAGTTGAAGTCTGTTGAGGTTCAGGGCATGGCTATCATATTGTCAGTCCAGAGATTCAAATCCCCTAAATATATCTTAAACCCCAACACCAACTACAATTCCCTTAAAGTAGCATGAAAGTCTTGTGAAAAGAGATCCCATCTGAGTCCAGTTCCATTACGCAGAAACACTGGCTCCAAAGAAGGGCCAACTGACATGGCAGTGAACCCCATCTGCCATGACCATAGAACCCGTGGGTCTCTTTAGCCCTCAAAAGAACGAATACCTGGGGTTGTATCTACTTTATCTATCTCTGAGACTCTGCTCAGGTGTGCATAAGGGCAATCCTTATGACAATCTCCAGACTCTTTTTTAGAGACTTATAGCCATATAAACTCATTTCTCCTTTCCATTTCCCCCTTACATTAGGTATTATGATTTAAAGTTTGGAGATGAGGGTTCACTTTTCCTTTTTATGTTGTTTCTGGCTATCCAGAACTCCTTACCTTTCCAAATCAATTTAATGATCGTGTTTTCAATTTTTTCTTTAATGCTGGTGGAATATTTATCAGTATTGTGTTGAATCTATATATCAATTTGAGTAGAATTGACATCTTAATGATATTTAGTCTTCCAATCCATGCGCATGGAATGTTCTTCCAGTTATTTAGGGCTTTTTTGATTTGTTTTAACACTGAGTTGCAGTTTTCTGAATACAAGTGCTTTACATCTTTGGTTAAGTTTATTCCTGACTATTTGAGTTTTATCTGTCATATTTTGTTTTCACCACTCTTTTGACAATTTTAGTTACTTTTTTTGATATAATTTTCATTTCTTGACTCTCTTCCCAGGCCCCTCTCTCCTGTCTTTTCTTTGTAGGCTCTAGCACACCCTTTAGTATTTCCTGAAATTTTGGTCTCTTGCTTAGAAATTCTCTCAGTTTCTGTTTATCTGTGAATATTCTAATTTCACCCTCATTTTTGAAAAACAGTCTTGCTGGATATAAGATTCTTGGCTGGAAGTTTTTCTCTTGTAGTATCTTAAATATAACAGACCACTGTCTTCTTGCCTTCATGGTTTCTGGTGAGAAATCAGCATTTACTCTTACTGGACATCCCTTATATGTTATGAATTGCTTTTCTCTTGCTTCTCTCAGAATTCGCTCTTTGTCTTTGGCCTTTGACATTCTGATGAGTATGTGTCCTGGATTTGGTCTATTTGGATTTTTTCGCATGGGAGTACATTGTGCTTCTTGGACATGGATATCTATGTCCTTCAGTAAGGTTGGGAAATTTTCTACCATTATTTCTTTACATATTCCTTCTGCCCCTTTCCCCTTCTCTTCTCCTTCTGGGACACCCATGACATGTATGTTTGCCTACCTTTTGCTGTCATTCAGTTCCCTGAGACCTTGTTCAAATTTTTCCAGCCTTTTCTTCATCTGTTCTTTTGTATGTTCACTTTCAGAGGTCATTTCTTCCAGCTCACCAATCCTTTCTTCTGCCTCCTCAAATCTGCCATTATATTATTCCAATGTTTTTAAAATTTCATTGATTGCACCTTTCATTCCCATAAAATCTGCTATTTTTCTATGTATGCTTTCAAATGCTTCTTTGTGCTTATCCAATGTCTTCTTAATATCCTTCATCTCTTTAGCCATCTCATTGAATTTATTAAGGAAATTTGTTTGAACATCTATAATTAGTTGTCACAACTCCTTTATGTCATTTGAAGGCTTATCTTTTTCCTTTAACTGGGCTATAGCTTCCTGTTTCTTGATGTGGATTCTAATTTTTTGTTAGTGTCTTGGCATCTGGCTTTCTAGAGTATTTTTTCTGGGTGCAGTTTTTTTCTTTAGTTTAGGGCTTCAGTATCATTTCTCCCTTGCTGGTTATGCAGCAGGAGCCAAGCATATAGTTGGTGCCATAAGCTATGGAGGCTCAAGCTGCCCTCATTGCACCAGGGATCAATGAAGCTTCTTCCAACTTTCTCCTTTGCCAGGGGATAGGGACAGAGTCGCAGCTATGTGGAATAATCCATGTGCAGGCCTAGACTGTAGTTGCCCAGAGAGACTGATATAGCTTCACATCCCTTTCTCCCCTGCCTGGGGCAGGGGTGGAGCTGCAGGTGTGGGCAGCAGTCTGTGCAGTGTGGGTCCAAGATGACCACAGTTGCCCTAATAGACTTCTGATTTTCAGTCTATGTCAGCAAAGTTCCCTGTACTTACCTGTATAGGCTGGTGCAAGGCTCCACAGCCTCCTTCATGCCAGAGGCCGGGCTGAAGCCTAGGCTAGGATTCCAGGCTGATCCGCATTGAAAGAAACTGGTTTCTGCTGACAATGAGAGTTTCTATCAGACTGGCTTCGCCTCAGGCTGGGGGTGGAGTGAGAATGGTGGCTACTGGCCTCTTTTTGATTTGGGCTGCTTCTCACCCCAGCTGTTCACTGGGTTATCTCTTAGCCAGCCAAGTCTCCTAATCAGTATCCCAAATAGGCAGCCAGCCATCTCCTCTTTGCCTGTTTCTGGGAAATGGAGCTTCTAGTTCCCATCACAGAGCATCTCCTGGGGCGGCTAGTGCTGCCAGAGTAGGATAATCACCGGCCTCCATGGCTTGGCCGGTAATTTCCCAGAGAGGCTGGAGCAGGTCCCCGCAGCTTCTTCCCTGCTGGAGGTGGCAATGAAGCCTAGGCTGGGCCTGCAATATTATCTGGATGGGAAGAAGCCAGTCCCCACCAGCACTGGGATTTTCAGTCCACCCTGCTTTCCCTCGTGTCAGGTGCGGAGTTAGGATGGCAGCTCCCAGCCTCTTTCTGACCTGGACAGGTTCAAACCTTAGCTGTTCTCAGAATCGTACTGTAGCTCACTGAATTTCCTCATCATAGCTGAAATTGGTGCCCAACCATCTCTTCCTTTTCTGTTTTGGGGAAGTGGAGCTTTCAATTCCAGCCATGGTACAGCTTCCGAGGCGACTTGTGCCTCCAGTGGAGAATGGGCACAGGCCTTCGTGGCGTGGAGCACTCTACTTGTGAGTCTTCTCTGCAGATGGAATGTCTCCTCCTTCCACTCCCCCAAGGACATTGCGGGATGCTCTTCTGGTCTCCTGGAGCCCCCAAATAGGTGCTTCAGCTAGCTCCAGAGAGCTCTGGGTGTTTGCTAACTTCCCTGTAGCAGGAGATGACTCTAGGAGCTCTTTACTCTGCTGCTATCTTGCTGGTTCTCCTCCCTTGACTTAATTTTAAAAAGCACCTTGCAAATGTGGAAACTCACTCCCATAGCAAATTTAAATATTTATAAATCACTGAATACATAAAAGTGTCTAGTGAAATACTATTTTGGTATATAAGAAACACCCATGGACAAACATACAGAGCTGATTATTCTTCATTTCTAATTGACTTTGTAGTGGCTCCTTGTCATTAGTGTAATTGCCCCGGCCAGCGGGGCATGGGACGGGGGCTGGTGGTTGTGTGGAGGAGAATGGTGAGACAGGAGACGCCAGGAATGACAGCGAGACAGGGTGAGGATCAAGCTGCAAAATTTTATTGCGAGAACAAAGCATTTATACTCTTGGGGAGGGAAGGGGTGGTGGGTGAGGGGTTAGGGGCTAGGGATTGGTAGCTGCTGTTGCTAGGGTGGAGGGCAGACTTCAGTTTCACGCCTTGCACCTGTGTACTGCCTTATCAGCCTGGGCAGTGGCAGAACGGAGAACAAAGGAGTGGGGAGGAAGAATAAGGAAGTGGGCTCCGCTCTGGCGGCCACGCTGCTGGCATTGCTGAACTCAGCGTATACTCGTATTGACTGCTCCCAACAGCTCCTAATACGCAAATCTAAAATTCCACCTTGTAGATACCTCTTTTGAGAAAGTGATTGCCTGATCAGCTATGTTATTTCATTATTTTTGCTGCCATGAAGCCTGGCTTATTTGCACTCCACTGTTCTCCACTTTGGCCACAGTCATCAGTTAATTAATTGAAGGGTAGATTTGTTGTATGTTTAAATTAAATTAATAGATAATTTAAGAACACTTTTGCCCTCCAGACCAAAATTAATATGGTATAATAGAAACCGCTCAAGACTTCTAGATATTGTGATTAACTAGTCATGTGAACTTAAACTCTGTGGTCTCAGTTTTCTCCTCTATACTGTCAGAGGGTTGGACAAGATAACCCTCCCAGATTTGGTATTTTGTGATATGAAATGCATCTGAGGTTTCAGTTCATTCTAGCTACTGTGCTTCTCTAGAGACTAAAATTCCAACTCACTTGAGAGTAGTCATCCCAGTTGAGTGGAATCCTGTGGTAGAATACATGGCATATTAGTTGTACACAAAATTTCAAAAAAAGGAGGCCATGACCTAGAAACATTTCTTTGGGCTCTGCATATTTTGCCTATGCCAGTTTCTTTTTCATTGATATGGCTAGTTAGATATTTAAATATTTATCACTGATTACTTAAAAGTCTGGTGAAATACTAGTTAAAGGTACTCTTGAGTTTCATATTTTTGTCATGACTCATAATTTTTGGATGGTTTTATCTATTGCTTTGCTTTCTCTGCATCCACCTCATAAGTCATACTCCAGCATGGTTCTTGAGACTCTTAGTTGTTAACACTATTCTTCTGTTGCAATGTAGTTGGAAGGGCAGGCTGGATTAAAAAAAAATACATGTTTCTTTTTCCATAAATTACATCACAGGCAAGATGTTGGAGGTGTATCTGCATGTGTGAGAAAGCAGGTAAACGAATAGCCCATAAAACTATCTGGGTACTAGTTTAAGGGAGTTGAGTATTATTTGATTTCTGGTACTAGGAGGAACTTAGTCTGTAGGATAGACTGTTCTTTCTACATGGAACTGATCCTAAGATTTTGCAACTGTATTTGAGTATTGTTTGGATTTCTTTTAACAGGATGAAGGAGCTGTTAAAGAAATCCCTATTACTCATCATGTTAAGGAAGGATATGATAAAGCAGATCCTGCACAGTTTGAGTTGCTCAAAGTTCTTGGTCAGGGATCATTTGGAAAGGTAATGAATGTTTTTCCTCATTGGTTTCCCTTCTACAAATTTGGCAACAAATTGTATGTGTACATAGAAATCTTATAAATTATGACATTTCCAATTTTTAAATTTCTGTTGTACTTTTATTCCCATTTCTTTTTATTTTAAAAAATAAATTTTATTGATACATATTGATAAAGCATACAATTCTTCCAAAGTGTACAATCAGTAGTATTTGTTATAATCACATAGTTGTGCATTTATTACCTTAATCATCAGTATAGCATTTTCATTATTTTAATAATAATAATAAGATAATATTCCCGTTTCTTTATATTTCTCTGTAGTAATCAAGATTTTGCAATCCTTTGTGCTCACTGATTTCATTAGGACAAAGTATAGCATGCTTTTATTAGCTGCCTAAATCAAGGCAGTTTGATTTTTTTAAATGGTCCTTTTTGTCTTACTGATTACATGCTAGCATTAACATAACATGCCCTTTCCCAGTAATTTCATCTCCATTCCTTAGCTCTACCAGAGAGTCAAAATTTATGTATTAATTCATACATGAGTTTATTAATTTATCTGTCATCTGTTAGAGCAGTATGTATGCAAGTAACAACAAAGGTACATATTGAATGATATTTGGATTGTGTAAACTCTTGCAATGAGCTTAATTTCAAGGGAGAAGAAACTGATTAACTCAACTGGCCAATCACAAGTAAGGAATTTGAATTAGTCATCAAAAACCTCCCAACTAAGAAAAGCTGAGAAAAAGATGGCTTCTACCAATCATTCCAGAAAGAACTAACACCAATCCTCTTTAAACTCTTCTAAAAAAATAGAAGTGAAGGGAACATTGCCTAACTCATACTCTGGTGCAAACATCACCCTAATACCAAAGTCACATATAGATGCCACAAGAAAATTAAAGGATATTTCAAAGCTACAGGGTCAAAACTGCATACTGTTGCCACAAGGGTAGACATAATGACCAGTGGAACCAAATTGAGGGTTCTGATATAGATCCTTGCATATACAATCAACTGATATTTGACAAGGCCACCAAGTCTACTCAACTGGGACAGAATGGCCTCTTTAACAAATGGTCCTGGGAAAACTGGATATCCATGTTCAAAAGAATGAGAGAGGAGTACCATCTCATGTCCTGTAAAAGAATTAACTTCAGATGCATCAGTGATCTAAACATAAGAGCGAGACCATATAGCTTCTAGAAAATAATGTAGGGAAGCATCTGCAAGGTCTTTTAATGTGAAATGGTTTCATAAACTTTACAGGCAAAATGCGAGTAATGAAATAAAATAATAGATAAGTAAGACTTCAAAGTTAAAAACCTTGTGTTCCAAAGGAGTTTGTCAAGAAAGTGAAAAGGCAGACTTGTCAATGGGACCAAATATTTGGTAAACATTTATGTGATAAGGGCCTAATATCCAACATATAAAAAAAATCTTACATGTTGAAAATAAAAAGACAAACAACCAATTTTAAAAATGGACAAGAGATTAGACTAGAAACTTTTCCAAAGAAGAAATAACAAATGGTGAAAAAGCTCATGGAGAGATGCTCTATGTTACTATTAAGGAAATGCAAATCAAAACTGCAATGAGATCTCATTTTAGACCTATTAGAGCCCCCTCTCAAAATAGAGGTAGAGTGGACATAACCATCTCAGGGTCCACAGAATGGAGGAATAGATTAAGGATTAGAGCGGACTTACTGATATTCTACTATGGAAATATTGTGGTTAGTAATGGAAGAAATTGTAGCATCGATGTGGAGAAAGTGGCCACCGTTGCTGCTGAGGGTAGGGAGAGGAAGAAGATATAATGTGGGGGCATTTTCGGGACTTGGAGTTGTCCTGGGTGGTACTGCAGGCACAGATGCTGGACATTGTATGTCTTGCCATGGCCCACTGGGTGGACTGGGGGAGAGTGTAAACTGCAGTGTAAATCAGTATCATGTGGTGCAGCAGTGCTCCAAAATGTATTCACCAACTGCAATGAATGTGCCATGATGATGAAAGAGATTGTTGATGTGGGAGGAGTGAATGGGGGGGTGGGGAGTTTTTGGGAACCTCATATTTTTTTTTAATGCAACATTTAAAAAAATAAAGAGAAAAAAATGGACAACTAAAAGTGTTAGGATTTGGAGGAAAGGGAACCTTTATCCACTGCTGGTGGGAATATAGAATGATACATGTGGAGACTGGTCTGGTGGTTTCTCAGGAAGCTAACTGTAGAACTGCTATATGATCCAGTAATCCCACTGCTGGGCATATACCCTGAAGAATTTAAATCAAGGACACAGACAGAAGTATGCATACCAGTGTTAATAGTGGCATTATTCACTATTGCCAATAGGTGGAGGCAACCCACGTGTCCATCTGCAGAAGAATGGATAAGCAAATTGTGGTATATACAAACAATGGATTCTTATTCATCTGTAAGTAGGAATGAAGTATTGACATAGCAGGCAACATGGAAGAATCTTGAAGACCTTATGATGAGTGAAGCAAGCCAATCACTAAAGAACAAATATTACATGACCTAAGCATATTGAGCAGACTCACAGAGCTAGATTCTGGAAGATAGGGTATCAGGAGACAGAAGGGGTAGAGTGTGTTGAGCTAATGCTCAATATGACCAAAATCTCTTAAGGTGAAAGGAATGGTTTGCCAGTGAATGGGCAGTAGTCGTGCAGTTATGTTAACGGGATGATGGTGCTGGAATATGAGGGTGAGCAGTGGTGGGGGGTTGGATTGGGCTACCAATGGAAATGGAAAGAGGGCTGGAGGAGGGAACAGGTGAACTCAGGTGAACTCAGGGAGTTTGTAGGTCTGTGGTTAAAATTACAACGGTGGGAATGTTCATTTAAGAAATACAGCAGGGGGGTTTCTTGGTGCAGGGTTTTGGGGGTGGCAAGATACGTGGGAAAAGATGCATCTGGAGCATACTTTTAGGGAATATGAGAGTGTTCATTTTGTCATAGAGTGCTATCGCAGTAGGTGGAGACCCACAAAATAAACAAAAACATATTAAATTCCCATCCTGAGGAGTCCTGCTATGTTCTCAAATAGAGTGGCAAGAGTTTCTTGGGAACATAGGCAGTGCCTAATGAAAGATGGACCAATATGTCATGTCCTAATTATTAATGCATATAACTATAAAACTTATTCTTCAAAAATTGCAACTTAGTGGCTACCATGGGTTCCGAGTGGAGTACAAGGGGAGAATGGATGGAGCATGGACCATGGAGCATTTTTATGTCATTGTATTTTTTCTGCATGATATTGCAACGATTGATACAGGCCATTATGCATTTTTTAGAACTTATAAAAGTATACAGTACAGAATGTGAGTCATAATGCAAACCATTGACTGTGGTTAGTGGCAATGTTTTAATATTTTTCAGTTGTAAAAGTTGTACCATATTGTTGAAAGATGTTGTTAATAGGGGAAAATGGGAGTTGGTATGTGGTAGGGTATACGGGCATCCTCTGTATTTTCTATGTGACTTTTCTATAATGAATAGCTTCTTCAAAAATAAAGTGAAAAAAGTAAGACACTGGAGGAACAGACAATAAATTGGCAGTGTATGTGAAAGGTAACAAATCTTACAGGGATGAAAGTCACAATGAAAAACATGTCTTTATTATTTTTATTTGTTTATTTGACTTTTTTCTTACAGAGGTTTTGGATTTCAGAAGAGTTGCAACTAAATGGCAGGGAAGGATTAGTGTGTGAAATGTCAGTGGTGGGGGAACGTATGAGGAGGGATGAACCTGGGGCATGCCTCTATGGAATAGGAATGTGTTCAAGTGGTCATGGATTATTGCCTTGGTGGGTGGAAACCCACAGAATAGCCAATGGAATATTGAATTCCCATTCTGGGTAGTCTTGCTACATTTTCTCATAGAGTTGCAATAATCTCTGGAATATATGGGCAGTGCCTAGCGAAGAAGAGACCAATGTGCCAGACCCTTGATATTGATGCTTGTACTTAACGAACCTTGCTCTTGTGAAATTGAAACTTAACCTAGTAATATATATTGCCTAAGAGTTACTTCCTGAAAGCCTCTTTGTTGCTGAAATGTGACCTCTCTCTAAGCCAAATTTATCATATAAACCCACTACCTTCCCCCTAGAGTGGGATATGACTCCGAGGGATGAGCCTCTCTGGCACTGAAGGATTATTACCAAGCACCATACACCTATGAATTTCTAAAAAGACCTTGATCAAAAGGGGGAAATATTAAGTACAAATGAGTTTTTATGGCTAAGAGATTTCAAAGTGAGTTGGAAGTTCATTCCAGATGTTATGCTTATGCTTGTCTTAGGAGGATCTCATTTACTGCTGCAGTAAACAGTACCTAAAGCAGGGGTCTCCTGAGGGCTCTAGAGACATCTGGATACTATAGGCAGGGCAGACAATCCTATGAATTTGGCACTCTGTCAGTGGGACTTACCTTGGAAAATATGATAACGTATCCCCGCAAAATATTGGAGTTAAGTTAGATTCATTTATAATTTTCCTACATGTTTCTTTTGCCCTCTTATTTGAAACTATAATTAGCACTACACACATTAAATGTCTCCCGAATACTTAAATCTTCCAGTTGTTCATATGTTGGTTGAGCCCTGAATCTCAGCATTGTTGCAGCCACCACCTACTCTCCAGCTCATTGAAATTGCCCAGGACAGCATATGAAAGTATGATAAGGGACAACACCCATTGTCCCTGCAAAAAAACAGATTATCTACAACTGCAAGAAAGACTTTCTGTCCACCTTCCCATGGGATCTAAGCCCTCTCTCAATCAGAAGCAGAATGAGCATCTCCATCCCCAAATCCTCAAGACTGAGGAATGACCAGATATAAGGGGGACATGCAACTATGGACTAAAGTAAACTTATTTTTATTCTAGTAATGGAAGAATTTGTAACATTGATATAAAAGCAGTGGTCACAAGAGTTCCTGGGGGGAAGGAAAGGGATGAAGAGGTGTAACAAGGAGCATTATAGGGATACAGGAATTGTTCTGCCTGACAATGCAGTGAATGATACAGGCCATTATTCATTTTGTCAAAACCTATAAAATTGTGCAGTGCAAAGTGTAAAGCATAATGTAAACTATAGACCATGGTTAGCAATACTTCAATGAGTGTTCATCAGTTGTAACAAATGCACCTTGCTTATGAAAGATGTTGTTAATGTGGAAAAGTGGGTAGGTGCTGAGGTATATGGGAAACCCCTTTTATTTCAATGTAAAATTTATGTTATCTAAAACTTTTTAAAAAATGCATGAAATTAATAAATAACTTTTTAAATGCCTTCTGAATGGACAAATATAAAAGTCCATGTAATTGATATAAGAGTATGTTGTAGCTCACTCACTAAGTTCTCTTCTGGGCAATTTTCCAGAATTGACTTGGGGTGACTGAAAAGAAACCTCCCCCAAAAGGATAGGTATTTTTTAGATAAAGAAGTTTGAAACCATGCAACTTAATCTGTAGTTGATCTGAGGGAAAGGGCAGAGAGAGATGATTTTTTTTTTAAAGTTCACATCTGTTAACCCATAGGAACTAAAAAAAACCAAAACAGGTTATGAACAAATTACTTCTTTAGACTGTGAATGATTGCTCTTCTTAGATGGCATGTCAGGATATCAGTGAGTGGTAGAGAGCTAGAAAAAATAAATGGCTTCTTTGTGTAACAGTGTTTTCCTGAAAAGCCTGGCCTATCCTTTTCTTTCTACCTTGATTTCTTTTCTTGCCATTTATCCTCCATTTTTTTCAACTCCACTGTTTTCTAGTATAGTGATTTTCCAAGTATGGTCAGCATACACTTGGGAATACTTGATAACCATTCAGGGGGTCGTCAAAGTCAAAATTATTTTCATAATACTACTAAGATATTATTTGTGAAAATGCTGGTGCATTAGCACAATCAAGGCAGTGCCTCCAAGCTGTACCCATAGTCATTATATTCTTCACTGCCACATTTTTGCAGTTTAAAAATTGTAAGTTTTACTTAAGAATGTCCTCAATAAGTTAGAAGTTATTTATTAAATCTCAAATCTGTGTACACTTCTTTATATTCTGTGAGATGAACTGGTAAGTACACTTTAGTTGCTAACACAATAGAATGGTTGTCTCAGGCAAATCACTTTTTCAATTTTTTCATTTGTGAATTGAACTAACTACTTTTTTCATGGAGTACCCTTTTTGCTTCAAATAATGATTGACAAACTATGGCTCTTTAAACTTGGGTGTTTGGTAGATGTTTTCTCAAAATGAGTAGAATGAGGCTTTTACTTCATGGAAAACAATACACTATATTTTTTGCAAATGATATAATTTGAACTTTTCAAGCAAAAATTTGAATTTTGAAAATTTTTATTTGCCACTGTGTAGTTGACATCTTCCTGAGACAAATTTTATTAGATAAGTGGTGCAGTATTTGGAAGATGTGTGTAACTCAGTGAACCAATATTTTTGAAATGACGAATGCATGATGTTATCAAATCAGGCATAGGTACAAGATCCATTCAAAGTGTTAAGGTAGACCAATGAATTTTTATATAACAGAATATGGAATTGTTCTGAATGACATTGCAATGACGGATACAGACTATTATATATCTTGCCGTAACCTACAGAATTGGGTAGGAGAGAGTGTAAACTACAATTGTAAACTTTAATCCATGCTGAGTGGCAGTGCTCCAAAATGTGTTCATCAATTGCAACGAATGTACCACACTAACGAAGGATGTTGTTAATGTGGGAAAGTGTGGGAGTGGTAGTGAGTGGGGCCTATGGGAATCCACTACATTTTTTAATGTAACATTCATGTAATCTAAGTATCTTTTTAAAAATAAAAAATAAGGCAAAAAAAGCAAAAAAAAAAGAAAGCCTGCTTTAGCACTGGTGATATATAAGATGCTAATTTTATTTTCTAATACCTCCGTTATAAAGAACACTGAGTATAGACAATGGTTCTGTTAAATTTGATACCCTTTGCTCATATATTTACCAATTTCGTTAGTGAAAATTCTGGGTTTTAGGAATATCCTTTCCAAGTTAAATCCAGTAAAAATAATTCTATGGATTGAATCCACTGAAATCTTCTGTGACAAGACCCACACTTTTGCCAGGCTCTGAATTGTTTGAGGGAAATCTACTTGGAATTCAGACTAGGTATCAGACAAGATAAAATAATGTAGGATTATAGTTTTAATATATTAGCCCTTTTCAACAGGAAATATTAGTGGTCATCTGAAAAATATATGATTTGCTTCAGTCTCTGAATTCTTTTCTCTAAAGATATTTTTATGTTACAAAAACCAACAGTTTATTAATATGTGGAATCTCTTGATTAGTCTATTCCAAGTGTGGTCTATGACTGGCTTGTTACTGGCTAATTGTGAGATATGTTCAGAGACTGAGAGTAAGCATTTAGAAACTCTTACAGGATTTTTTTCTCTTATAGCATTTTCATGGACTAATTTTATATCTGTGGAATTAGGTATAAAAAAGGGATTGTATGTTGTATGACTTAATTTTTTTATTAGATAAATTGTAGGTTTACAAAAAACATGTAAAAGAGACAATGTTCCACATTACCCCCAATTACTCACACTTTTCATTAGTGTGGTACCTTTGCTGCAGTTGATGAAAGTCTGTTATAATTGTACTATTAACTATAGTCCATAGTTTACATTAGGGTAAATGTTTTCCATATAGCACCCTATTACTAATACTTTATTTAGCATATGACTTTTAAATTTCATTTTTCTTGATAATTCATTTTTATTATACTTTATAAAATTATGGTTGGAAAGGAATAGAGGAAGGGAAAAAAAGATTGGTTCTTGTACACAGAAAGTGTGAGAACTACCCTAGATGAGTATGGAAGCTCTAAACCTGAAGTGGTCATTTAGTTTAGTTCAGATCTACAGCTTTACCTTAAAGAGAGAAGAAAGCTGAGACTTATATCCCTATACTGAGACGTATAGGGATATAAGTAGTTGGATGATTGATCCCTTAATGGGTGAATCTGCTAAATGGTACAACCCCCGGTAATGGATTTTAAATTAAGTCTTTTAGTTTGCTGCTAAATAATTATCACACAGAAGATCTGGAATAAAGGATTTTGAACTATACCTTGGAGAAGAGATAAGATGAAAATTACTTAACAGCCCTGCCATCTGTAATTTTATGTGAATAGCTTATCTACCTGAATTTTTAATTTAAGTAGTACTTGATTAGAACCTGATAGGATTGAAGATGATAGGTAGGGGTAATAAGCCAATTTTATTGATTACTTTTAAAAATGAAATAGTCCTTTCCTAATAAATAGCAATTGTAAAAATTTACTGTATTTATATTTGCCTTTGTGATTGAGACTTTTGGATTTTTTTTTTCTTCTTGAGATAATGTGCCATGTTAATTCTTTTGCTTTTCATAAATATAAGAATCACCTCTCATTTCATAATGAAAAATAAAATGTAACTTCTAAAAATAAAGCTGAAGATAACAAATTAACATATATAACATCTATTTACTCTTTATTAAGATAACAAAAAGGGCTTGGGTTGTAAAAGGAGGTCTATACTATGGACTATATTTAACAGCAATACTGTAGTATTTTTGCATCAATGCCAAAGTTCTATCATGTTAATAATGGGGGGAATAGAAAAAATATACCAAATATATGCTATAGACTATAATTACAGGTAATAGTCTGATGATATTATTTTATAATATGTAACAAATATTCCACAACAATGTAGTATGTTGGTGAATGGGTGTTGTATGAGAATTCCACATATATACAGGATTGTTTTGTAAGTTCACAACTTCTCTAAAAATATATATTTTAACAAAAGGGAGTCTCTACTCAAATTAATCTTTTGGTGTGTTATTTATATTACAAACTTTTCAAAGTCTAGGACCATGTCAAATATTATTCTTTTACAGTAATATGTGTATGAATTATGATTAAATGAATGAAAGTGAGAATATATTAAATAATAGTATTAATGTTAATATAATTTGTAGGGTTACATTTTATCTATAATATTAGAGAAAATGCAAGAACACATGTGTGCTAGTTTGTGTATATAGGAGGAATGGCTTCAAATGTGAATTTTACTTTTTTTTTTTTTTTAATTCCTCCCATTAGGTTTTTCTTGTTAGGAAGAAAACTGGCCCTGATGCTGGGCAGCTATATGCAATGAAGGTGTTGAAAAAAGCTTCTTTAAAAGGTAAAAACTTATAAAGTTTTTAAAAATAAAATTTGATAAAACTTGTTTTAAAAAATTTTCTGTATATTGCTTGAATAAGGTAAGTAGATTTAGTTTCTTTTTAACATTAGCAATTGTTACAGTTGTCTTGTCAGTAAGTGATATTTCTGGGTTTGATATTGCCATATGCCCTAATTGGTGAGAGGTTTCCCTGGTTAAAAAGTTAATGCTAGAAAAAATTACACATGCAATTTAATTTAATTAAATTTAAGTGAATATATTAATTTTATTAAACAGTACTCTTTCAACAATCTTGTTTTTTCCTGTTCTCTCTCTATTGGTGCTGGATATTGAGAAAATACAACTGTCTGCATACACTTATCTACACTATCTTCTAGGCAATGATAATTATATAACTATGCTCAGTTTTAATCACCAAACTCATTTGAATAATTAAAAGCTAATACATAAGAAATATATGTTAACCAAATACCTTTTTATGCTACTTTAACCCATCCCTATTGTATCAAAACTGAATTTGGTAGCTTTCTGGGAATATGGTAATTACTGTGTAGGAAATTTAAACACTTAGGATGTAGTATTATATATATATATAGTATTTATACTTTTGATAGTTTATTGAAGGTCATATTTTCAAATTTTAAAGTTAACTTGAATAGGCTTATTTTATTTTATATAAATATGCAAAATAATATTTACTAAATATTTAAGTGAAGAAATATTTTCCCTCTTATATTATGTTGCTATTTTACTGAACTTACATACAAGAGTAATTTACTCTTACCCTTATGCAATTTTTAGTTCGAGACAGAGTTCGAACAAAGATGGAGAGAGATATACTTGTTGAAGTAAATCATCCATTTATTGTCAAATTGCACTATGGTATGTATTTATTAATAGATGGAGTAAGAGAATTAAGATTTCTTTTCAGATAATAATTAATAGGTAATTAATACTCCAGAACCAAATCAATACATTTACATAAAATATATCTATCTGAAATAAGTATAAATACCCTGCTTTTAGTTCTCTGGTCAGAGTTGATTAACTTCTCTAAAGTAAGAAGATGGTGACTTATTGTTAATTATCTGCTAGTATTTCTACTTTACTATTCTGTTTATCTTAGGCTACTATTAACACTACTGTGTTAATTTTACATAATTTATGTAAAACATTGTAATATTTGGTTATGTTCCTCTTACATGTTCATATTGCCCATATTTATCTGTTTACTGGGTCTGTTGAAGAGGACACTGTAGTTATATTAGTTTGAGTTATTACTTTTTATACTTAGGGAAAGAGGAATACCAATGAGACGAAGTAGGTATAATGGAAAGAGCATGAGCTTTGGAATCAGGCAGTTCTGAGTATGAATAGTGTCCCTTTTGATAATTTAATATATGGATGAGATTGTGGAGTTTTGTTATCTTAGGGAACTGAAAGGTATATGTAACACTGAGTCATTATTACAGTCTTCTAATTCACTTTCTAGATTTAAAAAAGTAACAGTTATTGCTTTTATTTTTAGTGTAACTTTAACAAATAATGCATTCAAAATGTACCCAAGTATCCCTATAAAAATCCACAAAAAATTCCCACCCATTATCCATTTACACACTGGTACGGTAATCCCTAATTGATTTGAAAGTAGTAGTATCTAAAGACTTCCTTGAATCCCCACTATGTTATTAGTCAGAAAACACTTGTGCACAAAACAGTGTATTAAATAATTGTGATTATATAAGTAAAACAAACAATTTTTAACTTAAGGGATATATAATCTATAGGGTACACAGACATAAGCAACTTAGTTGAACAAATAAGAATGGAATAAAAATAAGAGAGGTATAAATAAAATATACTGGGATCTCAAAACTAGTAGCAGTTAATTGTGATGGGGAAGAGGATAAGGATGCTGTAGGTAAATGAGAAAAAAGGGAGATCCTAAAAAATTACACACAGGAGGTAACATTTATGTTGAGTTGTAAAGAATATTTAGATTTTCAATAGGTTGTTGGGGAGGCCTTCAGAGTTCAGGGAACTGTAGTAGAATGATGCTTTTATAAATCAGGAAAACGATGGTGATAGTTTCTGTGTAAAGCCACATGAAAATTTGTTTATGATCTGGGAATGGGCTTATAGCTATTTTCAACACTGGATTTAATTTTAAGAAAATGTTATCCAATAATGGACCTTGTGAGTAAATGCTTAATTGGTTTATCATGTTTAATGTTAAACTTATAACATATATTACTTTGAAAAATATGCTAAGCTTCTTAAGCCTTTAAGATTGTTCTATTACTACGTTCTCATTTCTAATTAGCCTTTCAGACTGAAGGGAAGCTGTATTTAATATTGGATTTTCTCAGGGGAGGAGATGTCTTCACAAGATTATCCAAAGAGGTGAGTGTTTGTAAATATTTACTATATTTTATTGAAACAAAACTAAGAAAAATCACTTTTGTTCCTTTGCTAATTACATTTTTTCATATAGAATTTTTAAATAAAATTTTTTTGAAGTATAGTATTCATACATGTACATAAATAAACAAGTATATAACAAATGTTGTGAACTTAAAAAATAAACATGCATATCATCATACAGGGCTCCCATACATTACCCCACCACCAAAACCTTGCATTGTTGTGAAACATTTGCTACAAACTATGAGAGAGTTTCGTCAAAATATAACTAACTATAGCCCATATCTTATATTTGATGTTTTTTCCCCTCAACCCATCCAATTATTACAGTCTTGTATTAGTATTGTATATTTGTTATAGTTCATGAGAAATCATTTTAATATTTGTCGTGTTAACCACAGTCCATCTTCCACCACAGGATTCATTTTGTAATATAGTCCGATGCTTTGTACAATCAATTCCACATATACACTCGGTGGCTCTCACTTTCATCACAGAGATGTGCTGTCATTACCTCAGTTAATTTTAGAACATTTTCATTACTCCAAAAGGAAAAATCCCATACCCACTTATGCCCCCCATCATGGTATCTTAGCATTGATACATCATCTTTACTGTTGCTGCAAAATTATTACACTGTTATTGTTAACTATGGCCTATAAGTTGCATTACTTATAATTTCCCTGTGTATAACCATATTCTTAATAATTCATAAAAGAACATTCTTATATTTTTACTATTAACCACAATCTTCATCCACAATTGAAATCACTGTGTTACACATTTCCTAGATTATTCTCTTGCTCCCTTTCAATTGACATTGATGTCCACATACCCTTTCAGCCATAATCATATTTATAAATCAGCAGTATTAATTATGCTCGCTATAATGTGTTGCGATCAACTCCATTCATTTTCACCCTTTTACAATAATCCTTATTTAGATTTCTGCATATATTAAGCATCACCTCCCATTCTCAATACACATTCTGTTCCCTAGTAATCTTTACTCTAGAGTTTATGTCTGTGTGTTTACTCATCATGTTTAGTTCATGTTAGTGAGACTGTACAATATTTATCCTTTTGTACCTGGCTTATTTCACTCAACATAATATCATCAAGGTTCATCCATGTTGTCATATGCATCACAATTTTATTTCTTCTTGCAGCTGAACAGTATTCCATTGTATTTATATACCACATTTTGTTTACCCATTCATAAGGTGATGGATACCTGGGCTGGTTCCATATTTTAGCAATTGTGAATAATGCTGCTATGAACATCAGTGTGCAAATGACGGCTTGCTTGTTTTCTGTTTTTCTGAATGTATTATTAGTAACTGGACTCTAAGATAATATGGCAGTTCTATATTCAGCTTCTTGAAGTATTGCCAAACTGTCTTAAACAGAGGCTGCAGCATTTTACGTTCCCAGCAAAAGTGAAGGTGTGTTCCTATTTCTCCACATCTTCTTCATCACTTTTAATTTATTGTTTTTCTTTAATAACGGCCATTCTATATGGTATGAAATGGTATCTCATAGTTTTGATCTGCACTTGCCTAATAACTGTGATATTGAACATTTCTTCATGTGCTTTTTGGCAATTTTTATTTCCTTTTTGAAAAGATGTCTATTCACAGATTATGCCCATTTTAAAATTGGGGTGCTTGTCTTTTTATTATTGAGTTGTATGATCTCTTTATATAACATGCATATCAAACACTCATCAGATATATGGTTTCCAAATATTTTTTCTAATTGATCGGGCTACCTTTTTAATTTCTTAACCAAGTCTTTTGAAAAGCAAAAGAGTTTAAGTTTGAGGAGGTCCCATTTATCTATTTTTTTTTTCCTTGTTCATGCTTTGGTGTAAGGTTATAATTACCACCTGCCACAAGATCTTGAAGATGTATTGCTACATTTACTTCTAGGAGTTTTATGGGTGTGACTTTTATATTTATGTGTTGGGAGTTAATTCTTGTATAAGGTGTGAAGTAGGGGTTCTCCTTTCTTTTGGATATGGATATCCAGTTCTCCCAATACCATTTCTTGAGTGGACTGTTCAGCCCAGCTGGGTAGGTTTGACAGCCTTGTCAAAAATCACTTGACCATAGATGTGGGGGTCTATTTTTGAGTTCTCATTTCAGTTGCATTGCTCAATTTGTCTTTCTTTATGCCAGTACCATGCTGTTTTTTCCACCTTAGCTAAATAATTTGCTTTAAAGTCAAGAACCGAGAATCCTCCAAATTCATTCTTCTTTTTAAAGACATTTTTTAGCTATTTGGGACCCTGACCTTTCCAAATAAGTTTGATAACTGGCTTTTCCATTTCTGCATAAATGGCTGTTGAAGTTTTTATTGGGAATGCTTTGAATCTGTAAATCAGTTAGGGTAGAATTGACATCTTAATGATATTTACTCTTCCTATCCATGATAACAGAATATCCTTCCTTTTATTTAGGTCTAGTTTCTTTTAGTTATGTTTTCCAGTTATCTGATTACATTTCCTTTATGTTCTTGGTTAGGTTTACTCCTAAATATTTGGTAACTTTAGTCACTACATGAATGGAATTTTTTCAGGCTCCCTCCTCAGATTGCTCATCAGTGCAATGAGAAAAATGACAGATTTTGCATGTTAATCTTGTATCATACCACTTTGCTGAACTTGCTATGACTTCTAGTATCTGTGTTGGGATTTTTTTTGGAATTTTCCAAATATGGGATCATATAATCAGCAAATAGCAACATTTTACTTCCTTGTTCAATTTTTGAGTGCCTTTTATTTCTTTTTTTACCTAATTGCTTTACCCAGAAGTTGTAGACAGTGAGGACTATAGGAATCATTGTCCTGTTGCCAAACTCAGAAGGAAAGCTTTCATTCGTTTCACCATTGAGTACAATGTTAACTGTAGATTTTTCATATATTTACTTTCCCACCTTGATAAAGCTTCCTTCTGTTACTATGTTTTGGATTGTTTTAAATTTTTTTTTAATTTAAAATTTTAAAAATTTAATTGACTTTCTTACAAAAAGATACATAGATCATAAAATAGGTTACCTTAAAAAATAAAAGAGGTTCCCATATACTCCACACTCCACCCCATCCCACTCCTCCTACATCAACAACCTTTCATCATTGTGGCACATTCATTGCATTTGGTGACTACATTTTGGAGCACTGCCTCACCATGTGGGTTATAGTTTACATAGTAGTTTACAGTCTTCCCCAGTATATTCAGTGAGTTATGGCAGGATATATAATGTCCAGCATCTATCCCTGCAATATCATTTAAGACAACTCCAAGTTCAGAAAGTGCCCCCACATCACATCTCATCTTCCTTCTCCCTGCCCTCAGGAACTACCGTGGCCACTGTCTCCACATCAATTATACAATTTCTTCAATTGTTAGTGTTACAATAGTTCTATAGTAGAATACCATTAAGTCTACTCTAATCCATATTTTATTCCTCCACCCTATGGACCCAGGGATGGTGATGTCTGTTCAACCTCTAAAATGAGAGGGGAGGAAAAAGAGCAAGATGGTGGCTGAGTGAACTTGCCTTGCGGTCTCTCTGGGGAAGAGGTGGCTGGGCGCCGCTGGAGATTCTCCAGGGCTGGGCTTTTTCGGGATTTTTGCAGGGCAGGAAGTGTCTGGACATCGATTTGGTGGAAAGGTAACGGAGAGGATTGGTCTATAAGATATAACTTGGGAACTAGTGCCTGGAGGTGAGACCTGCACACGGGTTGCTCCCTTTTTGGGGGTGGGTGGAGCTGCGGTACCAGCGCGGTGGCTCCGCTTTTTGGTGGCTCTGCGGTGCTGGGGAGTTCGCGAGTCCTGGGCGGGCTGTTGGGAGGTTGAAGGGACGGGACGCCTTTGCGGATCGATTTGGGGAGACAGACGGTGTTTTGTTGTGAAGCGGGGGAATTTTTGATTGCGGACACAAATAATAGCGCTTATGCCTGGAGCCCCGCCCCCACAAGCCCGGCTGCCAATCTGCAATGGAATTAGATTGTTGGCAATAAAGGGACGTAATTGGGAAGTTGTTACAGGGTGCGGCGAGGGAGGGAAACATGTCTGGAAGCTGAGTGGGGAATATTTTGCGAAGCCTGGGAATTCCAGTTTTGGAATCTGTTTTCCGCGTTTCCAACTGGAACCCAACCCACGGGCCCGGCTTCGGATCTGTGCCATTAAACACAGGGTGGGAGCTGTCCAAAAGCTGAATTGACGATATACCCACATAAATTAACCCTATTGAGTAAGTGAATTGCAGGGTTCAGACATAATATAGAGTTTGCAGATCTGACTTCCCCCATAGGGCTGGCACCCAGCTGCAGCGATCCCTGAGGGCTATGTTACACTGAGGGGCTCCTAGGCTTCCTGTTGACCAGATTTGAGGTTGCCGGGTCTGAATCCCCTAAACTCTGGTGGCCCACACCCCAGAGTCTCACACCTCTTGAGCCTTCAAGATCTCAGACTTTTCACCCCTGAATCCATCATGCCCTGAGGTCCATCTGAGGTACTTGAGTGCGCTAGCCTACAACGTTTGCGTTTTTTCTTTATCATTTCATTTTGTTTTGTTTTTATTTTCATTTTATCTTATATTTTTTACTTCTTTTAATGTCCTGATTGCTAATATTGCATTATCCCCTAGTCTTTTCTCCCAGCGTATCCCCCAAAGTCTTTTTTTTAATTCAGTTATTTAGGGTTTTTTTTCCCTGTTGTGGCTGTAGTTGGTGTAGCAATTGTGGTTTGTGTATATCTGTTTTTTTCTTTCCCCTACCTGTTCCCCACCCTTTGCCCATCCCCTTTTTCTTTCTTCCTTTCTTCTCTTCTTTCTTTCTTTTTTTTTCTTTTCTTTTTCTGTTTTCTCTCTCCCTCTTGTCCCTCATTTTCTACTTATTTTATTTTAACTCAATTATACAATAGGTGAGGCAGGGAACACCTCACATTTGCTGGGTTTTCTCATCCTACACTGCCTCATTTCTCTGTGAACTGATTTAGGCTACCTAAACTATCCCCTTTCCCCTACATCTTGATATCCGCCATCATCTACTGTCTCTCCTATATTCCATCTCCCACCTCCCTTTCTTTAATCCACAAAGTGTCTAACTCTTAATTTCTAATACCTTTGTTTTGTTTTCTGTCTGTTATCCACTCGTGAAACATTTCCTTTCTTTTCTCTTTCCCTCTCTCACGAACACAATAGCTTTTTACCTCATACAGTATTCCTCCCATATTCAATCATCTACCTCATAATAGGTACTCTACCTACTGCTATAGCGCTACACAATTTACATGAATCTAACCTCCATCCTCCCAGATCTCATATTCTTGCTTTGTTAACATATATCACCAATACTACTTTACACTTTTTCCTGGATTACACAATTGCCTTTCCCCGGCACTAATACTTTCCTTTAAAGTAAACTTAACCAGCAACAAGAAATTAGAATAAGAAGAACAAAGAGACAAAGAGAAGATATATCACTTACGCAAAAACAACAGCTAATTAATCTCCAAGAGTAGACAAAGAAGCTAAGGAACTGATTAAACCCGTCAAGATAATATGATGACCAGACAGCAACAAAAATCTACAAACCAAACTAGTAATCAGGAAAACATGGCTGAATCCAATCAACAAACCAAAAATCAGGAAGGGGAGCAAAACTTCGCACAAGCAATGAAAGATCTCAGAAAATTTATCACCAACAAATTTGATGAAGTAATGAAAGAGGTTAACAACATGAAGACAACACTTGGAGGGGAAATTGCAGACATACGCAAAAAGATAACAGATATGATGGGAATGAACACCACAGCTCAAGAAATCAAAAATACACTTGCAGCAAATATCAGCAGACTAGAAGAGGCAGAGCAGAGAATTAGTGATGTGGAAGACAGTACATCAGAAATCAAACAGATAGTAGAAGGGGTCGATAAAAAGATAGAAAAAATCCAGCTAGGACTTAGGGACCTGAATGACAATGCAAAATGCTCAAACATACGTATTATAGGCATTCCAGAAGGAGAAGAGAAGGGAAAGGGGTCAGAAGGAGTGTTGCAGGAAATAATGGCTGAAAACTTCCCAAATCTACTGAAAGAGACAGACGTACATATCCAAGAAGCACAGCGCACTCCACTAGTCATAAACCCCAACAGGCCCACCCCAAGACATATACTCGTCAAATTATCCAATGCTCAAGACAAAGAGAAAATACTAAAAGCAGCAAGAGAAAAGAAAACCATCACATACAAGGGAAGCTCCATAAGATTAAATGCTGATTTCTCATCTGAAACCATGGAGGCAAGAAGGCAGTGGTATGATATAGTCAAGGTACTAAAGGAAAAAAATTTCCAACCAAGAATACTCTATCCAACTAAACTAGCGTTCAAACATGATGGAGAGTTCAAAATATTCACAGATAAACAGAAACTGAAAGAGTATACCAAGAAGAAACCTCCCCTTCAAGAAATTCTAAAGGGAGTTCTGCAAGAAGAAAGGAAAAAACAGGACAGGCAGAGTTGGAGGAGAGTGTAAGAGCAACAAAAAAAGACAAAAATAGAAGGAAAAAAATACAAACAAAATATGACAGACACAAATCCAATCAAAATATGGCTAACACTAATAATTCCTTGAAAGTAATAACACTGAATGTCAACAGATTAAACTCACCTATCAAAAGATTCAGACCTGGGACATTGGATAAGGAACTATGACCCATCCGTATGCTGTCTACAAGAGACACATCTTAGACCCAGAGACGCATGCAGATTGAAAGTGAATGGCTGGAAAACAATCATACAAGCAAACAATAACCAAAAAAAGGCAGGAGTAGCTATATTATTATCAGACAAAATAGACGTTAAATATGAAACAATTGTGAGAGACAAAGAAGGATACTACATTTTAGTGAAAGGGAAAATCTGTCAAGAAGATCGAACAATCATAAATATTTATGCCCCTAACAAGGGCGCCTCTAAATACGTGAGGCAAACGCTGGAAAAACTAAGTGAAACAATAGATGCATCTACAATTATAGTGGGGGATATTAATACACCACTATCTACCTTGGACAGAACATCTCAAAAGAGAATCACTAAAGAAACAAAACATTTGAACAATATATTAGAGGAGCTGGATCTAATAGACATATATAGATCATTACACCCAAACACAGCAGGATATACATTTTTCTCAAGCGCACATGGATCATTCTCCAAGATAGACCATATGCTAGGCCACAAAGAAAGGCTGAATGAATTCAGAAAGATTAAATCATACAAAACAATATCTCTGACCACAGTGGAGTCAAGCTGGAAATTTGCAAGGGACAGAGGCCTAGGTTTCACACCACGATTTGGAAATTAAACAGCACATTCTTAGAAAAACAGTGGGTCAAAGAGGAAATCTCAAAAGAAATCAATGACTACCTTGAAACAAATGATAATGATAACACAACATACCAAAATTTATGGGATGCAGCAAAAGCAGTACTGAGAGGGAAATTTATAGCCATAAATTCACACATCAAAAAAGAAGAAAGAGCAAAAATTGAAGAACTAACGGCACATTTGAAGGAATTAGAAAAACAACAACAAAGTAACCCAACAGGAAGAAGGAAGGAAATAACAAAGATAAGAGCAGAACTAAATGAAATAGAAAATAAGAAAGTACTTGAAAAGATAAACAAGACCAAGAGCTGGTTTTTTGAGAAGATCAACAAAATTGACAAACCTTTAGCGAGACTAGCAAAGAAAAAAAGAGAGAAGATGAAAATACACCAAATAAGAAATGAGAAAGGCGATATCACCACTGACCCCACAGAAATAATGACTATCATAAGAGGATACTTTGAAAAACTATATTCCAACAAAAATGACAATTTAGAGGAAATGGACAAATTCCTAGAAACACATAAACAACCCATATTGACGAAAGAAGAAATTGATGATCTTAACAAACCAATCACAAGCAGAGAGATAGAATCAGTCATTAAAAATCTCCCAACTAAGAAGAGCCCAGGACCAGACGGCTTCACAGGTGAATTCTACAAAACGTTCCGGAGAAGAACTAACACCAATCCTGCTGAAACTATTCCAAAAAATGGAAACAGAAGGAACATTGCCGAACTCCTTCTATGACACCAACATTACCCTAGTACCAAAGCCAAACAAAGACACCACAAAAAAGGAAAATTACAGACTAATTTCTCCAATGAACCTAGACACAAAAATACTTAACAAAATACTTGCTAATCGTATTCAACAACACATTAAACGAATTATACACCACAACCAAGTGGGATTTATTCCAGGTATGCAAGGATGGTTCAACATAAGAAAATCAATCAACGTAATACACCATTTAAACAGATTGAAGGAAAAAAATCACATGATTATATCTATAGATGCAGAAAAAGCATTTGACAAAATACAGCACCCTTTCTTGATAAAAACACTCCAAAAGATGGGAATACAAGGAAAGTTTTTGAACATGATAAAGAGTATATAAGAAAAGCCTAAAGCCAACATTGTTTACAACGGAGAAATCCTAAAATCCTTGCCTCTAAACTCAGGGAAAAGACAAGGATGCCCATTGTCTCCGCTCCTATTTAACATTGTCTTAGAAGTACTTACTCGAGCATTGAGGCAAACACCAGATATAAAAGGCATTCAAATTGGAAAGGAAGAAGTCAAAATTTCATTATTTGCAGATGACATGATCCTATACATAGAAAACCCTGAGAGATCTACAACAAAGCTTCTAGAACTCATAAATTAGTTTAGTAAAGTCGCAGGTTATAAGATCAATGCGCAAAAATCAGTAGCATTTCTGTACACCAATAATGAGCAAGATCAGGAGGAAATCAAGAAACAAATACCATTCACAATAGTAAATAAAAAAATCAAATACTTAGGAATAAATTTAACTAAAGAGGTAAAAAACTTATACACCGATGCGGCGGCTTGCTCGGTCCGTAGAGGTGGGGTCTGGCTGCGGACGAGGGGTCGGTCCAGCTCTGGACGAGGGGTCGGTCCCGCTTGGGACGAGGGGTCGGTCCCACTTGGGACGAGGGTTCGGTCCGGCAGCAGACGAGGGATCGGTCTCACAAGGGGTTGCGCGGTTCGGCTGATGGGGTCGCCCGGTGAAGCCGGCGACGAAGGGGTCGCCCGGAGAAGCAGGCGACGAACTGGGGACAAGGGAGGCCAGGCCCTTGTCGGGGGCTCTCAGGACTGGAGGGCGCACGGCAGAAGAACTACCGCGGAGACGAGGTAAACACGCAGGTCCACTTTATTGAGGGAGAGGCAACAGTTTTATAGGGGCTGGGGAAGGCTGATTGGTCGAAGCCACGCCCTGTTCTGATTGGTTGCCGGCAAAAGGTCAGTGGGCGGTGCTGGACGGGGGAGGGGTGGTGGTTAGGGATTGGCTGTCGCTGTTGCTGGGGGAAGGGGCAGGGTTTAGGGATTGGTGGCTGCTGTTGCTGGGGTGGAGGGCAGACTTGAGTTTCCCGCCCACGCCTGGCTGTTGCTGCTGTCGGGGGAAGGGAAAAGGGCGGGGTGGATTTTTCCACCCACACCTGGCTGTTGCTGCTGTCGGGGGAGGGGAAAAGGGCGGGCTGGATTTTTCCGCCCACACCTGGCTGTTGCTGCTGTCGGGGGAGGGAAAAAGGGCAGACTGGAATTTTCTGCCCTGCACCTGCGCAGGGAGAAGGAAGAAGAAGGGTGCCGCCGCAGAAGGCATCGTGTGGCGCCATCTGGGAGGAGGGGCGGCCGCAGAAGCATGGCTGCCGAGAAGGGGAGACCCGAGGGCACTCTGCGCCCATGCCGAGCTTCCTTCAGGGATGGCGGTGGGCCCGACCAACCACCCTATTATGGGGGCAGCGGAATTAGGCCTACCGCGGCCGCTCCCCTGCCAGGCCAGCAAACCACACTTCAGCCCGAGGGGTGACCGCACACCGAGAACTATACAAGACTGTTCAAGGAAATCAAAGAAGACCTAAATAAATGGAAGAATATTCCTTGTTCATGGATAGGAAGACTGAATATTATTAAGATGTCTATCCTACCAAAACTGATCTAGACATTCAATGCAATCCCAATAAAAATCAACACAGCCTTCTTTAAGGAACTAGAAAAACTAACTATGAAATTTATTTGGAAAGGAAAGAGACCCTGAATAGCCAAAGACATACTGAAAAAGAAAAACAAAATTGGAGGAATCACACTACCTGACTTCAAAACATACTACAAAGCTACAGCAGTGAAAACAGCATGATATTGGCATAAGGAGAGACACACAGACCAATGGAATCGAATTGAAAGCTCTGATATAGAACCTCACATATATAGCCATATAGTATTCGATAAAGCCACCAAACCCTCTCAACTGGGAGAGAGTGGCCTATTCAACAAATGGTGCCTGGAGAACTGGACATCCATATGTAGAAGAATGAAAGAGGACTACCATCTCACACCTTATACAAATATCAACTCAAGATGGATCAAAGACCTAAATATAAGAGCCAAGTCCCGAAAGACCTTGGAACACAAAGTAGGGAAGCATCTGAAGGATCTTGTAATAGGAAATGGATTCATGAATATCACACCAAAAGCACGAGCAGCAAAAGAGCTCATAGATAAATGGGACTTCCTCAAAATTAAAGCCTTCTGCACCTCAAAGGAGTTTGTCAAGAAAGTAAAAAGGGAGCCCACACAGTGGGAGAAAATATTTGGCAATCATATATCTGATAAGAAACTTATAACTTGCATATATAAAGAACTCCTATATCTTGAAAATAAAAAGATAAACAACCCATTTAAAAAATGGGAAAAAGATTTGAACAGACACTTCTCCAAAGAAGAAATACAAATGGCTAAAACACACATGAAAATATGCTCCAAATCTCTAGCTATCAGGGAAATGCAAATCAGAACTACAATGAGATATCATCTTACTCCCATAAGATTGGCAGCTATGAAAAAAACAGAAGAATAGAAATGCTGGACAGGATGTGAAGAAAGTGGAACCCTCATCCACTGTTGGTGGGAATGCAGAAGGATCCAACCATTCTGGAGGACAGTTTGGTGGTTTCTCAAAAAACTAACCATAGATTTGCCATATGACCCAGCAATACCACTGCTGGGTATATACACAGCAGAACTGAAATCAAGGACACAAACCGATATATGTACACCAATGTTCATAGCAGCATTGTTCACTATCGCCAAAAGTTGGAATCAACCCAACTGCCCATCAACAGATGAGTGGATCAATAAAATGTGGCATATACACACAATAGATTACTACTCGGCTCTAAGAACAAATACACTACAAACACACGTGATCACATGGATGAATCTTGAGAACCTTATGTTGAGTGAAGCAACCCAGGCATTGAAGGACAATTACTACATGACCTCAATCATATGAAATAAGCAAGCTGCCTCAGAGAGCAAGAGACTGAACGATAGGCTTATAGGAAATCGGGGGGTGGAGGAAGGATGTGAGCCGACGTCTGCAGCGGTGGAATTTATGATGAGCTGGCGGTAAGTATAAACACAAAGAAGAGATAAAATGGGGGCAAGGGGTTGCCTTTGGGTGGGGCTTTGTGGGTTTGAGGGGGGCTGGGGACAGGCGGATGGGTAATATTGCCCAAAAAGTGGGGTAGGGAGGGGTAGCATAAGAACATAGGAGAGTGTCAGGTGTTGGTTGAGAGTAAAATGCTGCGAAAATCGTATCAAAATATAATTAAGAGGGTTACTTGTTTAGGATGCTCGGAGGGGATGGTCTGATGCGGGACAGGCTCCTGAGGAATGTCTGAATGCTCATTTTGCCAGAGTGGGTGGTTCCATTGGGTAGAGACCCAAGTAGTAAGAGTGGGGGTCGACCCACATACTGGGGAGGACTAATGCCATCAAATAAAGGGAACTTTATCTCTCGAGAGAAAGGGTGGCTCCCAGGGCATTGGGGCAGTTGAGCAAGTTAGGCCCTGAACACAGTTGCAAGTATCTCTGGACGTGGCTCCTCGGGAAACGGAGGTTGGCTGTCACTGTGGCCACCAAGGGGATGGGAAAATGGATGTTAAATGTGTGGAACCAAGGTAAATGTGGGGTAAGAGAGGAGTTTCGCGAGAGTACACAAGGGTGGATATAAAACATGTAATATTACACCATAAACATATAGGGGACGACAGACTGATAATGTAAACCATAATGTAAAACATAGGATAACTAACAATTTAGAAAACTGTATATCCTAAAGTATGCACCACAACGTAAGCACAGATGTCACCTTGTTTGAAAGCTATTGTCTCAGACTCTGTACCTCACTTTAAGTAAATATGATATGAATAGGTTGTAAGAGTATCGCTGTGGAAGGGAAAAGGTTTTGTGGTGGATGTGTGGGAGTGCTGTATATTGTAGATATGAATTGCTGTGGTCTAGGGCTCTTGTGAAGAGAAGTTCAATAATTAGGTGGAAAAAAAAGATAGCATGTAGAGTTTTTCCAAGTCAACACGTATCCTATATCTAACCCTTAAACCCATCGCTATATGCCATTTTGCTAGTAAGGGATCCTGATATTATATTGGGCTTCAATTTTCAGGAAGTTCTGGATCACAGAGTAGTTCAACAATGGTAGTGGAGGAATACTGGTATAGGACACTATTGACAGGTGATATATGGCTGACATGGAGCTGTACAGGGCATATGTCCAGCGTGCATGGTAATGTTTGGATATACTCATAGTGGAAACAATTAAAAACTACAGGTGAGGGTACTGGGTTCCTGGCCAGGGGTGCTCTGTCGTGGTCCCTGGGGTAGCAGTGGCAGTCCCCCAGGTGCAGCAGCAAGGACCAGGAAGGAATGAGGTTCCAACAGTGAGCCCCTGATACTAATGACTATGCTTGTGAGCCTATATGCCAGAAATAAGAACAAGGCCTAGAGCAGCACTGTGCCTGGGAATTTCTTCCTGACAGCCTTCATGTTACTCAAATGTGTCCAGTCTCGAAGCCAAACTCAGCATGTAAATGCAATGCCTTCCCCCCAGCGTGGGACATGACACCCGGGGATGAGCCTCCCTGGCACCGAGGGATCACTATCAACTACCAACTGATGATGCAACTGGAAAATGACCTTGAATTGAAGGTGCGATGCGAAGCAGTAGAATATCCTTGTCTACATATAATAACATGACTTTAAAATGCTGTTTGACCTAAGGTAAAGGGGAAAAGGAATGGAGAAATGAGTTTATATGGCTATGAGTCTCTAAAAAAGAGTCTGGAGGCTGACGGAAGGATTGCCCTTATGCACAACTGAGCAGAGTCTAAGAGACAGATTAAGTAGATACAATCCCCAGGTATTGGTTCCATGGAGGGTGAAAGAGACCCACGGGTTCTATGGTCATGGCAGATGGGGTTCACTGCCATGTCAGATGGCCCTTCTTTTGGAGCTGGTGTTTCTGCGTGATGAAACTGGACTCTGATGGGATCTCTTTTCATAAGACTTTCTTGGTACTTTACTGGAATTGTAGTTGGTGTTGGGGTTTAAGATATATTTAGGGGATTTGAATCTCTGGACTGACAATATGATAGCCAGGCCCTGAGCCTCAACAGACTCCAGCTCCTACAATCTGATTTATTGGACTCACCTCACTCAGCTAAGATGGAGTTGAAGAAGGACAACCACCACACCATGGAGCCTAGAGTGCCTACAATTGAAAGCAGGAGGATTGCATCCAGTATCCATGTGGAATCTGAGCCTCCTCTTGACATAGATGTGCAACGGACACAACCAATCCAAGGTCCACAGAGAAAAGGTGGCATTGGAGTGGCAAAAGTGGACATGGTGGCTGATGGGTATGGGGAATGGCAGGAAGAGATGAGATGTGGAGGCGCCTTTGGGACTTGTGGTTGCCCTAGATTGTGCTTCAGGGTCAATCAGCAGACATTGTAAATCCTCCCAGGGCCCACAGGATGGAATGTGGGAGAGTATGGGCCATGATGTGGACCATTGACCATGAGGTGCAGAGATGCCCAGAGATGTACTTACCAAATGCAATGAATGTGTCATGATGATGGGAGTGAATGTTGCTGAGGTGGGGAGTGGTGGGGTGGGGGTGGTGGGGTTGAATGGGTCCTCATGTTTTTTTTTTAATGTAATATTTTTACAAAATCAATTAAAAAAATAAATAAATAAAATGAGAGGGGCCTTAGATCCCACATGCTTAATGGATGCAGTTCTCCTGCTTGGAGTTGTAGGCAGTCTCGGTTCCCTGGTGTAGTGGTTGACCATCTTCACCTCCCTGTTAGTTGACCAGGGTAAGTCCAACAAACTGGAGTATAGGAGTTACAACACTGCTGAGGCTCAGGGTCCAGCTAGCACATAGCAAGTCCAGAGGTTCAAGTCTCCTGAGTATACACCAACCCCAAAGTCAACCACAGGTTCAGAAAAAGTGATAGAAGAGGCATGTGTAGTAAGGTCACATCTGAGTCCAATTCCATCACATTCAGGAACACAAATTCCAAAGTAGTGACCTTTGACAATGCACTGAACTCCAGAGCCATCTGCTATGACCATAAACCTGTGTGTTTCCATAGCCCTCAGGAGCACCAACACCTGGGGTTGTATCTACTTTGGCTGTTTCTTGGATGCTGCTGAGACTTGCATAAGCACAACCCCTTTGATGACTTCCTGATGCTTTTTTGAAGACTCTTAGCCATATAAACTCATTTTTCTTTACCATTGTCCCCTTTTATTCAAGGTCTTTCTCTCGTTGCATCACCACCTAGTGATTGACAGTAATCCCTCAGTGCCAGGGAGGCTCATCCCTGGGGGTCATGTCCCATGCTGGGGGGAAGGTAATACATTTACATGCAGAGTTTGGGTTAGAGAGTGGCCACATTTGAGCAACATGGAGGCTCTCAGGAGGTAACTCTTAGGCACCCTGCAGCTCTAGGTCTAGTTGAAATTTCAGGCACACAGTCACATGACCATAGTCGTCAGGATCGTTTTTAATCAAGTAAGGGTGCTGTATTTTGTCAAATGCCTTTTCTGCATCATTAGAGAGGATCATATGGTTTTCCTTCTTCAATTTATTGATGTAGTTTACTGCATTAATTGATTTTCTTGTGTTGAAACTTACTTGCACATATGGGATAAAAGCCACTTGATCATGCTGTATACTTTTAATGTGCTTTTGGATTTGGTTTGCAACTATTTTATTGAGGATATTTTCATCTGTATTCATTACAAAAATTGGTTTATAATTTTCCTTTTTTATAATATGTTTGTCTTTTTTTGATATTAGAGTATTTTGGCTTCATTGAATTAGCTTTATAGCATTCATCCTGTTAAACACTTTTGGAATAATTTGAGCAAGATTGGAATTAAGTCATCCTTGAATGATAGGTAGAATTTGCTAGTGAAGCCATCTGGTCTTGGGATTTTCATGTCTGGGAGGTTTTTGATGACTGTTTCAATCTCTTTGCTTTTTTTATGCTTTAATAGATTTGTTTTCATTTTTATTGTATTTTTTGAAGATACATAAAACACAAAAAATGTTACATTAAAAAATATAAGAGGTTCCCATATATCCCAACCCCCCACACTCCTACCACATCAAAAACCTCCTTCATCATTGTGGCACATCTATTGCGTTTGGTGAATACATCTTGGAGCACTGCTGCAGCACATGGATTATATTTCATATTGTAATTTACACTCTCCCACAGTACATTCAGTGGGTTATGGCAGGATATACAGTGTTCAACATCTGTCCGTGCAATATCATTTAGGACAACTCCAAGCCCAGAAAGTGCCCCCACATCACATCTCTTCTTCCCTCTGCCTGCCCTTAGCAACTACAACTACCGTGGCCACTGTCTCCACATCAGTGCTACAGTTTCTTCCATTACTAGTCACAATAGTTCTATAGTGGATTACCAGTAAGTCCACCTATTCCATATTTTATTCCTCCATCCTGTGGACCCTAGGTTGGTGATGTCCACTCCACCTCTATATCAAAAAGGGGCTTAGATCCTACATGGTTGATGGATGTGAATCTCCTGCTTGGAGTTGTAGGCCCTCTTGGTTCCCTGGTGTGGTGGTTGACCATCTTCATCCCCCTGTTAGCCAACATGGGTAAGTCCAATGAACTGGGGAGTAGGAGTTACAACTCTGCTGAGGCTCAGGGCCTAGTTGGCACATGGCTAGTCTGGAGATTGAAGTCTCCTGGGTATACACCAACCCCAGCACCAACCATAGGTTAAGTAAAAGTGACAGAAGAGGCATGTGTAGAAAGGTCACATCTGAGTCCAACTCCATCACACTCAGGAACACAAATTCCAAAGGATGGCCCACTGACAAGGCACTGGACTACAGAGCCAACTGCCATGATCATAGAATCTGTGTGTCTCTGTAGCCCTGAGGAGCACCAGAACCTGGGTTGTATCTACTTTGGCTATCTCTCGGATCCTTTGCATTGAATTCTGTTGAGGGTCACTGATTAAATTCATTGATGAGATTGCTTTAGAGCTTTCAATTGGACTATATCAGTGATGTGTGACTCAAGTTGAGTCTCTGCCTCTTGCTGGGTTTGATATAAATGGACATTTAGTAAGAGTAAAAGGGAGCCAGCATATTTGATTCTGCAATGTGAGGGAGGATTGCTTAAGCACAAAGCCCCCAAGAGCCTGGGCCCATAGAGCACCTCAAGAGGAGACTAGCCCTGCTATATGCCTGATAGCTTACAAATGACCTTTGTAAAAGAGCAGAATAACCTAAACTGATATAGAAATCACTCAGAGACACGCACTATGCCAGCTTGCAGTTGAAATCTGGAAGAAAGCAGAGCAACTGAGCTTGAGAGAGATGCCAGGATGAGAAGGAGAGACCATTTAGAGATTGCCTGCCATCTTGCCTCAACATATGACAGCTGACTTTTTGTTGAGAAAGCACTTCTGATGACGTCTCAGTTTGTACTTTTAATGGCCTTGGAACCATAAGTTTTTACCCAAATTAACCCTCTTTATAAAATCCAAATCAATCTGGTACTTTGCATTGGCAGCCCTTTGGCAATCTAAAACAATGTCAAAAACCTTATGAATCTGTATGCTCCTTGACTCAGTATTTCCCATTTTATTTTGTAGGAATCCATTGAAAATAATCATAAATATCAATAAAAACTTATATATCACAGTTATTTTAAATAAGTAAAGGGTGAAAATAACCTAAATGTCCAGAAAGGGAATGTTTAGGTAAATTTTGGTAAATTCGTTTGGTCAATATTGTTCATCTATTGGAAACAGTGTTTCAAAATATGTGTTGAAGATATGGAACATACTTATGATGTAATATTAAATGTGGAGAAGGAAGCCACTAAATAGTACGCATAATATGATCTCAAGTCTGTTAACACATACATGATTTTTTTTTTTAGTTAGAGAAGTTGTGAGTTTAAAAAACAACCCTGCATAAAATACTAACCCACCACTAACACCTTTGCATTGATGTGGAATCCTTGTTACACTTGATAGTAACACTTTTTGTAATTGTGTTTTTTTTAACTGTAGTTACCTTTGTTACAATTTATGAAAGATTATTAAAAATAGTTATATGTATTGTCCATTTTTACATTAGGTATGCTTTCCCTATTATTAACACCTTGTATTAGTATTGTACATTTCTTATAATTCATTAAAGAACATTCTTATATTTGCACTTTTAACTGTAGTCCATCCTCTACAATAAGGTTGAAGGATGGGCAACAAAAGATTAACAGTACTTACCTCAGCATATGGAGTTTTGGATGATTTTGTTTTTGGATGGGATTTATGAGTAAAATGATTAGTGAATAAAAATCATTATATGGATTGAACATAAAACCTCAAGAAAATAATAGCATAGCATATGGCAGAAGTAGTTTTTGGGGAAGAGGTAGTTCTTAGGAACAAGTATACCTAAATTCAAATCCTGGGCCTGCTTCTTACTAGCTATGTTATTCTCGGTGAGTGGCTTAATCACAATGAATTTCTTTTTCAATATGTAGAATGGTTATAATATCTACCTCATAGAGTTGTCCAGAGTATCATAATAACATAATGAATGTAAAGTGCCTGGCACATAATTAATTGAGTCTTGCATGTAATTGCTTTAGTTAGTTTCTTCTTTGCCTCCATCATGTGGTTTTCTACAGAGTGAAGTTCATGACAAATTGATAGCCTTCCCATAAAGTGTATTCTAGACAATTTCTTAATTTAGAGCTGAAAGATTTTTATTTAGGTTTATCTTATGTGTTGGTTTTCAATGAACATCATAATTCTTCGGAAGTTAAATAACATTTTATTCTTAATGAAGTATCAAGTGAAAATAATGCTCTTATTCTTTTGCCATTATAGTTTTCAAAGTAACTCTCCTGAAGCTTAAATAATGAACAATCTTTGCTTTTCTATAGGTCACTTTTAAAAGTAGATAGGATATGGGAAATCATCTTTAACTGCTCATTCTCTGCAGTATTACTAGTACCTGGTTCTGCTGTGTGTAATATAGTGAACATGAATCTAAATGGGCAAGGTGGTTGTACAATTTTATTGGATCTTATTAAAGTTTTGCACTTCCACATACTGCAGAGGTTTCTTAAATGAAAATAACTATTTGATTTTGCTGATGTGATGTTCTTGAAAAATCATAAAAATTATACTTAATGTTTGAGTAGTGCCCAATTATGTGTATAAATTAATACTCATTTATGAATGCGTATAGACCTAAACCTGTAATAATAACTCATGGTTGCACAAGAGTATTTTACAGATTATCAAGCTTTTATTTCCCAAATAGTCTAATTTCATTCTTCTAACAATCTTGTTTGTGAGATATAACAAATATTGTATCTCTTTTACAGATTTAGAAACCGAGGCCTAGAGGGAAGTTACATGTCTAAGGTTACACTACTAATTTATATTCTAAGTCCAGTGCTCTTTGCGCTTCATCAAAGCAGCTCCATCCCCAGATACAAAATGAGTGAAGAATTAAACTCATATACTTTAGTAGCAGAAGAGGCCTTGAGCTACCCCGTAGGTCAGAGATGAGTTTAGAATTGTGTACAATATTATAGTTACTAATTTAACAACTTGTGGTGGTATATTAGAAACCTTGGGTTAGTAGAACTTCTAAAAGTCAAATTCCTGAGAAGTGATAGTAGGCGGTGATAAAAAAAATAGTAGAAATAATAGAATTACCAGCTTTAAAATAAAACATCCCATATACTTCAAAGACATTGAGGACATCACTATATTATAGCAGAATACTAAAATTGATATAAGGACACTAAGTCATTTAAAAAGGTGAATCCTCTCAGCTAAGATGGAGTTGAAGAAGGACAATCACCACACCATGGAGCCTAGAGTGATTACAACTGAAAATGGGAGGATGGCAGCCAGCATCCATGTGGAATCTGAGCCTCCTCTTGACATAGAGGTGCAATGGACACAACCAATCCAATGTCCACATAGAAGAGATGGCATTGGATTGGGAAAAGTGGACATGGTGGACGATGGGTATGGGGAAGGGCAGGAAGAGATGAGAGGTGGGGGCGTATTTGGGACGTGGAGCTGCCCTGGATGGCGCCTCGGGGGTGATCACCGGACATCGTGGATCCTCACAGGGCCCACTGGATGGAATGGAGGAGAGTATGGGCCATGATGTGGACCATTGGCTATGAGGTGCAGAGGTGCCCAAAGATGTACTTACCAAATCCAATGGATGTGTCATGATGATGGGAACGAGTGTTGTTGGGGGGGGAGAGGGGGGGTGGGGGGGTGGGGTTGAATGGGACCTCACATATATATTTTTAATGTAATATTATTACAAAGTCAATAAAAAAATAAAAAAATAAATAAAAAAATAAAAAATAAAAAGGTGAATCCTCATGGTGGTTCCAGCAGGCAGAGAAGGAGGAAGCAGAGAGCAAGGCTGATATGGCTGGGGGCACCCACTGTGTCCAGCTGCTACATCCTCTGTGCTCATGGTATGGGGAAGGAGGTCTGAGTCCTGGGTGCCAGCCTGCAGCAATGCCACCACAGGAGGGTTGGCAGAGGGCAGAAGATGACAGATAAAAGCTATGTGGATGGCATCATCCAACGCTTACTGGAAGTGAGAGGGTCCAAGCCTGGTAAGTATGTCCAGATACAGGAAAATGAAATCAGAAGACTGTGCTTAAAGTTTCATGAGATCTTTCTCAGTCAGCCTGTCCTACTAGAACTTGAAACGGCACTCAAAATATGTGGTGATATCCTGGGACAATACTATGATTTGCTTCGACTTTTTGAGTATGGTGGTTTCCCACCACAAAGCAGCTAAGTGTTTCCTGTGTAACATGTTGACAGAGGGAAACAGTCATTAGAAACTATCTTCTTTTTGGTTTACAAAATCAAATATACCATTTGTGTTCCTGAGTGTGATGGAGTTGGATTCAGATGTGACCTTTCTATGCATGCCTCTTCTGTCACTTTTACTGAACCTGTGGTTTGTGCTAGGGTTGGTGCATGCTCAGGACACTTGAATCTCTGGACTCTTTATATGCCAGCTGGATCCTGAGCCTCAGAAGAGTTGCAACACCTACTCTCCGGTTCGTTGGTTTTACCCAGGTCGGCTAACAGGGAGGTGTGGATGGTCAACCACCACACCAGGGCCATGTGATATCAAAGCCCCCTCTCAATTAAGAGGTACAGTGGACATCACCACTCCTGGGTCCTCAGGATGGAGGAATAAAATATGGATTAGAGTGAACTTACTGGTATTCTACTATAGAACTATTGTGACTAGTAATGGAAGAAATTATAGCATTGATGTGGAGACAGTAGCCTGGGGAGTTGCTGAAGACAGGGGGAGGGAAAAAGAATTGTGATATTGGGGCATTTTGGGCTTTGAGTTGTCCTCAATGATATTGCAAGGACAGATGCAGGACATTATATATCTTCCCATAACCTACCGAATGGACTTGGAGAGAGTGTAAACTACAATTTAAACTATAATCCATGCTGTGCAGCATTGCTCCAAAATGTACTCATCAAATGCAATGAATATACCACACTAATGGAAGACGTTGTCGATGTGGGAGGAGTGGGTGGTGTGGGGGGGGGGGTATATGGGAACCTCTTATATTTTTTAATGTAACATTTTGTGCACTTCATTTATCTTTTAAAAAATTTTTAAAAAGAAAAAAAATCAAATATACTCTGTGACAGTTTAAGATTATTTATGAACAACAAAAAAGAGAAGGATTGTGTTTGTAAACTGGTCTTTTCCCCTGGGCATGATACCCTTTGATTGTATTAATTTCAAAGGTTTTAAGTTTACTTGATTAAATCAAGTTTTGATTCCACCACATCAGTAAGGCACGGCTCATGTTAAGTCCCCACCCCCTTGGTGGGCTGATAAAAACATGCACTCACTCTAGAAGACTCACAGGAAGATAGAGAGCTCCATAAAAACCAGAGAAGGCTAAAATAGCTAAAGCCTGGGGAGAGTTGGGCCATTCACCTAATAGTTTGCAGCTGCAGAAAACAGAGCAGCTGATAAGGCATGGAAGGAGACAAGCGCTCTGCCAGACTGATATAGGAAGCTCTGAGAGACCAACCTTATGCCATCTTTCAGTTGCGATAAGAAGGAGCTGGGCCCACAGAGCCTTAAGAGGAAGAATGAAGGAGAGACCAGGCAGAGATTGCCTTCCATCTTACTTCAACACAAGGGAACTGACTTTGGTGAAAAAGCAGCCTTCAGTTGCACTCTTTAGGGCCTTGTAAACTGTAAGCTTTTCCCCAAAATAAATACCCTTTATTAAAACCAACACATTTCTGTTATTTTCCATCAGCACCCCTTTGGCTGACTAATATATCCCCCCAAGTTTTTCTTCTCTGAGGGAACCATGAATGTGCCAGCTTCAGTAAAATTTATGGATTTTATGATGAATGTAAAAGAAGGTACAACATTAAACTATGGAAAACTTTCACAGACTGTTTAACTTTTTTTGACTTAATGAACGAAATTTGCTGGTTAAAAGAGCATATGAAAGACTTTTCCATTCCCAAGGATGGTATTTTGTTTGTTTTTTAAATTCTCTGTTCCTTTTGGAAACAGTTTCGATCATGGTGTTAAAGCTGTACATCCCAAGAGAGTTAAACCTAAGGAGTAAGTGTACCATTGATCTTTTTTTAAATTCAGTTTAACTTAAGGGTAATGGAAATGCTTGTTTTCTATAGAATATAAAGAAACCTACAGAGCTCTGATTCTATACATTTTATGGTCATAAAATGCATACTGTCGAAACAAACAACTGTGAACATTTTTTTAAAATTTGTTTTAAAGGGATTACCTTTTTTCTCCATTGTCTTGTCATATACAAACTAGTTTTTATAGCTATCAGCATTAGGAATAGCTTTACACCTTGCCAGCATCATTGATATGTTGTACAATTAATTTAAGTCCACTTTTTCCCTAATGTATACATAAAACGACTCTTAAAGCCAGTGTTTTAAATGTTTGTGATTCTTTCCTGAAGCCAAAGTTTCTCTTGAGATCTGTATTGACACTATGTGGTATGGTCATGTTTTTATTATAAATAGCATTTAGTATTATAGTGTTTTTTTTAAGTTATTAATCATTAAAATTAATAACATTTTGTACAATTTCTATATAGTATATCCATTAAGTAATCTTTTTACAGTTGCATCAGGCCTGAATCTATCCATTCAGAAAGCTCCAATTTATAGAAACAATACTGTATACTAGTGACAGATTATGCTTCCTTTGGCCTACATTCTTTATTCTGTGGTGATTTTGAGGCTTATAAGTCAAGAGAAAGGAACTAATTTACCATCTGCTAGTTTGTATGAAACTCACAATATCTATGACTTTTTGAATCAATATCTGTTTGAAAGAAATCTGTTTCAAGAAATGACAGTGTACAATGCTATGTAGTGAAAATGAATTCAGCCTTATTAAATGAATAACTTGTTAAATCCTCTCAGTAGCTATTTATCAGTACAATACACACAGGAGAACTGTTGATAACATATGGCATTTTGAATAGAATTTAATGGATAAATTGCCCTGGAAACAAAAAAAAGTGAGACCTATGAAGCTATTAAGTAATAAACTGAAGAAATAAACCACATAATGTTTTACAAAGATTTATATTAAAATGGTTAATATCAAAGGAATGGATTCTTAGAGTTTAGTTTTGTCTATCAAGAAATCTTCTCTGGTTTATACACTAATGATATCAAGCAAAAAATTTACTATGCTTTTCTTATTATTTGCCTAAATTTATCTGTCTACAGGTTTTTAAAGACAAAAATGAAAAAATATTCAATATTGAAAGAAAGCTTAAATGGTAAATTATTTTCTCTTTCTAGGTTCTGTTTACAGAGGAAGATGTGAAATTCTACCTTGCAGAACTAGCCCTTGCTTTGGATCATCTACATCAATTAGGAATTGTATATAGAGACCTGAAGCCAGAAAAGTAAAGCTGTATTCTCTTTATGTATCCCTACTGTCTATATTTCTATAACTATTTTTGTCACTGTCTATTGCCTTTTATTTTATGATTATATGAAATTACATATGAATTATATAATTAAATGAAACATTAATAAAAAGTAATCGTCATTAAATAGGCATTGATTTTAAATTAGTCAAATCATTACAATTTTTCCCATATGTCAGGTAGATATTGACCTATTTTAAGTTTATGATGATTTTATGTAAATGTTTTATATAAAAATATTTTATTCCATTTTGTTGAATGTGAATTTTAATTTACAGTATTTTGCTTGATGAAATAGGACATATCAAGTTAACAGGTATGTAAATTTTCTTATCCTAAGTAAATCATTTATATTTTTCTTTATTTCTCTGTCTGTTTTCTTCTTTCTTTGTTTTGATTTGCATTTTATTCATCTCTTATTGAAATAAAGTTCATTTAGAAGATAGCTGTCAATATAGTCTAATTGTAATAAAAAATATCAGTGAATCACTATCTTAATTTAAGAAAGGCATTTGGTTTCTTGATAAAAATGCATCTTACTTTCAGTCTACACTGAATATTTTATCATTAAGTAATCACATTTGGAACATAGTGAATTTTAAACTTTTAAACCAAGTGTTTTCATATTTGGAAGTTAGTTTTGTTCTTTGTTTTTAAATACAAATGCTTTCAGGACTCTTTTAGATGTAAAGAATCCTTATTATTTCACTTTTAAAAACCTTTTCTTTTGAAGTAATTATAGACTCACAAGAACCTGCAAAAATATTACCAACAGGTCCTGTGTACCCATCACCTGAATTCTCCTAGTGGTGACATCTTATGTAACAACAGTGAATTATCAAACTCAGGAAATTGGTATAATAGAATTAGCTGGACTATAGACTTAATTTGGATTTCACCAGGTTTTGCATACATTCACTTCTTGTATGTCTTTGTGAATAATTCTGCAATATTTTAATACATATATGGATTTGTCAACCACCATCACAATCAATATACAGAACTGTTCTACCACCACAAGGAAATTTCTACTGCCCCTTTATAGTCACATCTTACCTCCCCTTCCCTAACTCCTGGCAATCACTATTTGATCTACAACTCTAAAATTTTGTTACTTCAAAAATATTATATAAATAGACCCATATAACAGTCACATACCCCAATTCCATGAGTCATTCTGTCTATCTTTAATGCCAGTGCCATGCTGTTGTTACGACTGTAGCTATAGAACATGATTTATAGTTGTGAAGTGAAAATACAACTTCATTCTTCTTTTTTAATGTATTTTTGCCTATTCAGGGACCCTTAGCCTTCTGATAAATTTTATAATTGGCTTTTCCAATTGTACAAAGAAGGATCTTGGCATTTTTATTGGAATTGCATTAAATCTTTAGATCAGTTTGGGTAGAATTGTCATCTTAATGATATTTTGTCTTCCAACCCATGAACATAGAATATCCTTCCATTTATTTTGATCATATTTGGTTACTTTTAGCAATGTTTTATAGTTTTCTGACTACAAGTCCTTTATATCCTTCTTTAAGTTTATACCTAAATATTTGGTTTTTTAGTTGTTTTGTAAATGGAATTTTAAAAAAATTTCCTCCTAAGAATGCTCATAGTAGTGTATAGAAATGCTGCTGAATTTTGCATGTTAATAGTGTATCCTGCCAATTTATTGAAATTGTAAATAAGTTCTAATAGTTTTGTTGTGGAGTTTTTGGGATTTTCTAAGTATAGGATCATATCATCAATGAACAGCGTAAGTTTTACTTCTTCCTTTCCTATTTGGTTGCCTCTTTTTAAAAAATTTTATTGATACATATTCATAAAGCATGAAATTCATCCAAAGTGTACAATCAATGGTATTTGATATAATCAGAGTTCTGCATTTATTACTTCAATCAATTTTGAGCATTTTCATTACTCCAGTAATAATAATAATAAACAAAAACAGATAAATAAAAGAACTCTACACCTTAATAATAACCTCTCAATGTCTCTATCCTTCCCCTGCCATACAAAGCTGCTCTTTTGTTTCCATCTCTCTAATTAATTTGTATTTATATTTTCTATAGGAGTGAATACATAATATAATTTCTTTCACTTAGTATATTTTCTTTTACCCTTGAATGGAAGATTGTTAATATATTGCTATACACTACTGTCCATAGTTTGCTTTGTTTGTATTTTTAATGATATTGACACCATGTATTATTAAGGTGCATTTGTCCTATTTTTGAGAAAAACACTCATGTGCAATATTACCTGCACTCATATTTCACATGAGATTTCGCTATGCTATACAGTCCCATGTTACATTTTTAGCTTTCCTTCTAGTAATATATATGACCTTGATTTTCCCTTTCAAATACTATCATCCCATATTTTAACACTGCTAGTTACAAACACTGTGTCATGCTTTCTTCATTGCTATGTATTTCCAAAAATTTTCTACCTTTTTATCAACTCTGCACAGAATAACCTAAGCTTTCCATTCCCTAACCTCATTCTATTTCTGGTGAACTATATTCTTGTTATAATTCCATGAGTGTACATAGTATATTTAGCTCATAATAGTGCTATCATACATTATTTGTCCTTTTGTGTCTGGCTTGCTTCACTAAACATAATGTCCTCAACGTTCATCCATGTTGTCATATGCTTTTCACAACTTCATTTCTTCTTACAGCTGGATAATACTTCATCATGTGTATATACCAAATTCTTTTTATTAAATTGTCTTTTTTTTTAAGATACATAGGTCACAAAAAAAGTTACATTAAAAAACATAAGAGGTTCCCACATACCCCACCCCCCACACCCCACTCCTCCCACATCAACAACCTCTTTCATCATTGTGGCACATTCATTGCATTTGGTGAATACATTTTGGAGCACTGCTGCACCACATGGATTATAGTTTACGTTGTAGTTTACACTCTCCCCCAGTACATTCACTGTGTTATGGCAGGATATATAATGTCCAGCATCTGTCCCTGCAATATCATTTAGGACAACTCCAAATCCCAAAATTGCCTCCACATCATATCTCTTCTTCCTTCTCCCCACCCCCAGCAACTACCATAGCCAGTGTCTCCAGATCAATGCTACAGTTTCTCCCATTGCTAGTCGCAATAGTTCTACAGTATAATACCAGTAAGTTCACTCTAATCCACATTTTATTCCTCCATTCTGTGGACCCTGGGTTGGTGATGTCCACTCCACCTCTATATCGAGAGGCCTTAGATCCCACATGGTTGATGGATGCGATTCTCCTTCTTTGAGTTGTAGGCACTCTCGGTTCCCTGGTGTTGTGGTTGACCATCTTCACCTCCTGTTAGCTGAACTGTGCAAGTACAGCAAACCATTTTGTTTATCCAATTATCAGTAATGGACATCTGGGCTGTCTCTATATTTTAAAGTTGTGAATAACACAGTTATGAACATTGGTGAACAGATGTCTGTTCGTGTCCCTTCTCTCAGTTCTTTTGGGTATATACCTAGTAGTGGTATTGCCAGGTCTTGTGATAAACCTATATTCACATTCCCTAGGAACTGCCAAACAGTCCTCCACAGTGACTGTACCATTCTACATTTTCCCAGAGAATAAGCATTCCTATTTCTCCACATCTTCTACAACATTTTTAGTTTTCTTTCTTCTTAGTAGTGTCTCATTGTTGCTTTGATTTGCAGTTCCCTAATAGCTAGTGAGGTTGAAAACTTTTTCATGCATTTTTTCCCACCATTCTTATTTATTCTTTGGACAAATGTCTATTAGCATCATTTGCCCATATTTTAATTGGGTCATTTGTTTTTTTATTGTTAAGTTGTAGAATTTCTTTATTTATCATGGATATTGTATCCTTACTGGATATATGATAATGACATATTTTCTCCCATTGAGGAATCAACTGCCTTTTCACTCTTTCACAAAGTCCTTTGATGTGCAAAAATGTTTAATTTTGATGATATCCCATTTATCTTTTAGGAATTTTATGACCTTGTCTTTTATATTTAGATCTTTAATCCATTTTGAGTTGACTCTTGTATAGGGAGTTAGATTGGGTCCTCTTTCTTTCTTTTGGTTGTGGATATCCAGTTCTCCCAGCACCCCTTGTTGAAGAAACTGTTTTGTTCCAGTAACGTGGACTTGGTAGGTTTGTCAAAAACCAGTTGGCTCTATAGGTGTGAGGGTTTATTTCTGCACTCTCAATTTTATTCCATTGAATGTGTCTATCTTTATGCCAATTCCACATCATTTGGAATATGGTAGCTTTGTCATATGTTTCAAGGTTAGGCAGGAGGGTGCGCCCACATCATTCTTTTTTAGGATGTTTGTGGATATTCAGGTACCCTTTCTATTCCAAGTAAATTTATTAATTATCTTTTCTTTAAAGAAGGCTGTAGGAATTTTGACCTATATATATATAGGTCATATATAATTTTGACCAATTTTATATATATATATATATAATATATATAGGTAGGATTGACATCTTCATTATATTTAGTTTTCCAGTCCATGGACATGGAATATCTTTCTATTTGTTTAGGTCTTCTTTGATTTCTTTTAGCAGTATTCTGGAATTTTCTGACTACAGGTCCTTTACATGTTTTGATAAATTGAATCCTAGATATATGGGTCTTTTTATTGCTATTGTAAATTGAATTTTTTTCCTGATTTCTTCCTCAAATTGTTCATTCCTAGTGTACAGAGACATTAATGATTTATGTGTGTTCATCTGTTTCCTGCCACTTTTTTGAACTAATTTATTAGCTCAAGTAGCTTTATCATAGGCATTTTAAATTTCTAAATATAAGATGATGTCATCTCTGAATAGTGAGAATTTTACTTCCTCTTTTCCTGTTTGGATGCATTTTTAAAATTTTCTTGTCTAATTCCTCTAGATAGAAATTCTATTATAGTATAGTGTTGAATAACAGAGGTGAGAGTGGGCATCCTTGTCTTCTTACCTATCTTAGAGGGAAACCTTTCAACATATACCCATTGAGAATGATGTTGACTGTGGGTTTTTTATATTGAGGAAGTTCTCTTCTATTCCCACCTTTTTAAAATTATATTTTTTATTTATTTTTAAAAGATACATAGATTACATAAAATGCCATGTAAAAAAATATAGGGGATTCCCATACGCCCCACTATCCACACCTCCCACTTTTCCCACATTAACAACTTCTTTCAGTAGTGTAATACATTCGCTGCAGTTGGTGAACACATTTTGAAGTGTTTTCATCAAGAAAAGATGTTGGATTTTGTTGAATACCTTTTCTGCATCAATCAAAGTAATGATTTTTTTTGCTTTCAATTTTTTAATGTGGTGTATGACATTAATAGAGTTATTGTTTTGAACTACCCTTGAATACCAGGAATAATTCCCACTTAATTGTTGAGTATAATTCTTTAATGTGCTGTTGGATTCTATTTGCAGATGTTTTGTTGAGAATGTATGCATGTATGTTCATTAGAGAGATTGGTCTGTACTATTCTTTTCTTATAGTTATCTTAATCTGCATTGGTATTAGGATGATGTTTCCTTCATAAAATGTATTGGGTAATTTTCCACCTCTTCATTTTTTAACAGAGGTTAAACAGGATTGGTGTTAACTATTCTCAGAATGCTTGGGAGAATTCATCTGTGAATGCATCTGGTCCTGGACTTTAATTCTTGGGAGATTTTTGATGACTGATTCAATCTCTATAAAAATGATAGGTTTGTTGAGTTCCTGTGTTTCTTGTAAAGCTGATGTAGGTTGTTTATGTGATTCTAGGAATTTGTCCATTTCATCTAGGTTGTCTAATTCGTTGACATACAGTTTCTCATAAAACCCTTTTATGAAGTTTTTAAAATTCTGTGCAGTCATAACATCCTACCTTTCATTTCTGAGTTTATTTATTTGCATCTTTTCTCTTTTGTTCTTTGTTAATCTAGCTAAGGTTTTGTCAATTTTATTGCTCTTCTCAAAGAACCAGCTCTTCTTTACTTTTTAATTTTCTCTACTTTTTTGTTCTCAATTTCATTTATTTCTGCTATATTCTTTATTATTTCTTTCCTTCTGCTTGCTTTGGGACTGATTTATTGTTCTTTTTTCTAGTTCCTCCACATGTGCAGTTAGAACTTTAATTTAGCTTTTTTTTTGCTCATAATATGGGCATTTGGGTAATAAATTTCCATCTCAGCAC